>NC_136513.1:94182425-94264925 GCF_053919585.1 Euprymna scolopes
CTTAAGCAAGAATGGGCTAAACTTCCCCAAGAAACCTGCTGTGCTGCAGTAAAGAGCTTCAGGGGAAGATTTGAACGAATAATTACAGCCAAGGGCGGCCATATTTGAAGTGTTTCTGGTTTAGGACAACAAAATTAAATTAAAAAAAAAAAAGAATTCGTTTTTGTAAGCCAACAATCTCCGGGTTTGAGATCACCACTGCCACCAACCTTCGTCTGTCTGCCTCCCACAACCTAACCTGTCAACTCCTTTTATACATGATTCCCGCGTATTTTCGTGTGAGAGCACACCTTTTAAAACTATGGGTGCCATCTTGATTTCTCTCTCTCTTTCGCCCAACCTCACCCGACACACAGGCGGTAAGACTTCTGTTCGTTTGATCTGTTTTTCCCCTTTCTTTTTCTCCTTTCCTTCTGCTAACTTTAAGCAACAACATTAAAAAATAATTCACTAGAAATGTTAAATGATATTGTGTTTGATTTCATCTTTTATTAGTTGTTAAATTAACACCTTTCTCCGCACCCTGTATATATTGTTCCTATTTACAATGCTTCCCCACGGGACAGAGTTAGACACCAGGGTCGTTTTTTTAACGTGGAGAAAAGGAACAAAAATAAAAATTGTCTCAGTCGCGAAGGATTTCTCCTCCACTGACAGAGAACAAGAACTTGAAGTGCAGCATCTGAAGAACAGATACTACACTTTGAGGTATTTATTTGCTCCCCCCACTGAGCAAATTAGGCACAAGGCCGATTTTTAAAGTGAGGAATGAAGGGGAAATGGGGACCAACTCCCCGGGGAGTAGGGGAGCTGGATAGTGACAATTGGTATGAAGGGTTGCCTCTACATTGACCAAGGTCTTATATGTGAGGTTTCCCCCACATATGGTCTTTGCTTGCTGTATCTGCCGGAACAGATGGTATTTATTTGCTCCCCCACCGAGCAAATTAGGCACAAGGCCGATTTTTAATGTGAGGAGTGAAGGGAGGGGGAAGGGAAAAAGGGGACCAGCTCTCAAGAGGTGGGAAATGGGAGCTGGTTAAAGGTCAGGCATGTGGGGTTGCCCCCACATCTGGTCTTTGCTAGTCATAGCTGGTCTTTGCTAGTCATAGCTTGCAGCATCTGAAGAACAGATGGTATTTATTTGCTCCCCCACTGAGCAAATTAGGCACAAGGCCGATTTTTAATGTGAGGAGTGAAGGGGAAATGGGGACCAGCTCCCCGGGGAGTAGGGGAGCTGGATAGTGACAATTGGTATGAAGGGTTGCCCCTACATTGACCAAGGTCTTATATGTGGGGTCGCCCCCACATATGGTCTTTGCTTGCAGTATCTGCCGGAACAGATGCTACACTTTGATCTTGGCCCAAAGGCCAAGTTTGTTGTGAGCATTGACTTTTGGGATTAGTTTAAATTTATATACAGTTGTCAATGCCTTCTAATACAGAGCTTTATATTACTTAAATAAGGTAGATGCTTTCAAATCGAGGCTTCAAGTTCCTAGAGATCATCAAATAGACTAGAACAATCCAACTTGTTCTAGGCTATCTGACACTAAAAGCATGAAGCCTTGGTAATGACCTATCAAAACGTCTAATTTAATTACTATATATACATATATATATATTAGCTGAAAACAGAAATACACAGCTTAACTTAAGCGATTTATCTCTCAACTTGATCGGATTATTATTTATTGTATAGCAATACCGAAAATGAAGCGAGCAATTCCTGCTTTTAATTCCTCAACAGATACTGCAACAAACGGCACTTACGCATTTCCGTTGTTTTGGACAATTATTTGTTGTTTTTTTTTTTTTTTTTTTTTTTTTTTTTTTTTTTACACAGTGATCACCACTTATCAAGGCCCGGAAGCCACTCAGGGATAAGGGTTATTGCAAGTACATTACGTTAGTGTGGAGATTTGATGAAGTGTTTACTTAAGGGGACGGTTCATTAGGAATTTGTTAACATTGGACTTGAAGACATCCAAGTTGTAGTCAGGTGGGAAGCAGGCAGACGGAACAGAGTTCCATAGGCGTGCAGTTCTAAGAAAGAAGCTTTGTTCATGGAATCCGCGTTTTGATTTAGGCACAGGTATAGAGTGGAGGAAATTTTTCACAGTGGATTCAGCTAGACGGGTGTTTTTCATGAAAGATTGGTGAGGGGGGACCAGAGATTGGAGTTCAGAGGAGCACCTGCCATGGAAATAACGATAAAACAAGGATAGGCTCGCAACGTCTCTTCTGTGGGAGAGAGGTTGCAGGGTAGAGAAAAGGGCATACCCCACTAAGACACAAAGTCTATTTTGTACTCTGTCAAGGCAGGATAGGCTGTTTTTAGCAGCTCCTGCCCAGATATGGCAACAGTATTCCATCCTTGGACATACTTGGCTTTTATATAGATAGAGAATTGCATCAGTAGTGAGATATCTTCTGGAGCGGTAGAAGGATCCCACTATCTTTCCAGCGACCTTGGCAACAGACTTGATGTACGTGTTCCATTTCAGATCAGGAGTAAAGGTCAAACCCAGAAGCTTGTCAAAACACGGGGCCTCACCCAGACGAGAGCCATCCATCACAATTGATGCCAGATGGGGATCAGAGCGTTGATGATGTAAGGATAGGAGTTTGGTTTTGTTTCCATTTTTTAAGGACTCCTTTCAGAACAGGTGGAAATAAATCAAGAAGACCCTATCCGAAAATGTCAAAGTCTCATGTAATGGGAATTCATAGGCATTACAACATAAATCTCACAAGTTTGAAATATTGTAGAGTTATCTTCCTTTGTTTTGGTTAATGGACTAGACAGTTGCTCTTCGGTTACTAATTTGATTTTCTTACTTAAAAATAAAACTACTTGATCAATTTACGTGATTTTTGCAATATGATATTTTCATTTCATCACTAATATGTATCAGTGATGAAACAAAAATATATAAATTTTTCTTTATTTTTGTTTTGTTTTTGTTTTTTGAATTCTGGGCAAGAATCAAAAATGGACTAAAAGACTGAATTAAATAGGAGGGATTTAAAAGTTATTACAAAATATAGTTAAATATCTAAGCGTAAAGAAAAAGAGGATCTTGTGCATTTTGGCAATTTTGGACAATTTCTTTATTTTCATTCTTGAAGAACTCCTTTCAGAACAAAGGGAGACAAATAATGAAAACTCTATCGGAAAATGTTTGGGTAACTTTTAGTTAAAAACAAAACAAAAATAAAAATAATCGATCACTGGACAAAACAGGGGAGGGTAGAGCGGTAGCCCTTGATATATCTAAGGCTTTTGACAGGGTATGGCACGATGGTCTTCTAAGGAAAATTAGATCATATGGAATCACTGGAAAAATACATAATATAATTAAATCCTTCTTAAGTAAGAGAAAAATCCAAGTTGTCCTCGACGGTTGTACATCTAAACAATATGACATAAATGCGGGAGTATCTCAGGGGTCTATCCTTGGGCCTCTATTATTCCTGATATTCATAAATGACCTCCCTGATAAAATTGTTTCGGAGATGGGTATATTTGCCGATGACACCACTCTCTATAACAAATATGAGGAGAAAACAAATGAACACATATCCAAGGAAATGGCAGAAACACTAGAGGATGACCTCCAATCTGTAGTGGAATGGGGACAAAAATGGATGTTCACATTCAATGCTGCTAAGACTAAGCTTGTTTGCTTCAATAACTACAAGAAACCTTCTCTACCACAAATAGCAATGGCCAAGAACACATTGCCTGAAAGTACTTCTTTTAAACTCCTCGGCCTAACATTGAATATGAACTGGAATAGATACATTGAGAGCATTGCCAGGGCTGCTGCAAAGAAAGTTGGCTCCCTCTACCATGCTAGAAAACTACTTACGCCTGAAAGTATCCTGTACCTCTATAAGGTCACCATTCGCCCATGTATGGAGTACTGTTGTCACATCTAGGCTGGTGCATCTGCTGCTTGTCTCTCACTCCTGGACAGGGTTTAAAAGAGAGTCGCCAACCTGATAGGTCCTGAACTGTCATATAGGCTTCAGCCTCTGTCCCATCGACGAGATATTGTATCCCTCTATCTGTTCTACAAATACTTTAATGATGGATGCTCTGACGAACTGCAAACACTTGTACCTCCTCGACATAACTACCCCTGATAAACCCGACAAGCCACTAAGTCTCACCCCTTTACAGTAGAGATCCCTAGGTGCAAGAAAGCCTTTTACTCCAATAGTTTCTTCCCCAGAACTGCAGGTCTTTGGAACTCCCTTCCGGGATTCTGCTTTCCCAACTGTACTGATATGCAGAAGTTCAAGTGTAATGTTAACAAACATCTTTCTACTCATCTCCCTTCATAATGTCCCCACAAATTATGTCCCTGATAATAGCCCCCTGCTTCAAAGTGGCACTGTGCCTTGTTTGGGGTGAAAATTGAATAATAATAAAAAAAATAATAATACAATACCACAAAATAAAACATTAATTATCTGAACATTTATTGAATAAAGATTAAGGAAATTTTGAAATTTTGAATGAATTTATTATATGAAAATGTATGACTTAAAATTTGCTAATTTTGAAATTTTGAATGAATTTATTATATGAAAATGTATGACTTAAAATTTGCTAATTTTGAAATTTTGAATGAATTTATTATATGAAAATGTATGACTTAAAATTTGCTAATTTTGAAATTTTGAATGAATTTATTATATGAAAATGTATGACTTAAAATTTGCTAATTTTGAAATTTTGAATGAATTTATTATATGAAAATGTATGACTTAAAATTTGCTAATTTTGAAATTTTGAATGAATTTATTATATGAAAATGTATGACTTAAAATTTGCTAATTTTGAAATTTTGAATGAATTTATTATATGAAAATGTATGACTTAAAATTTGATAATTTTGAAATTTTGAATGAATTTATTATATGGAAATGTATGACTTAAAATTTGCTAATTTTGAAATTTTGAATGAATTTATTATATGAAAATGTATGACTTAAAATTTGATAATTTTGAAATTTTGAATGAATTTATTATATGAAAATGTATGACTTAAAATTTGCTAATTTTGAAATTTTGAATGAATTTATTATATGAAAATGTATGACTTAAAATTTGATAATTTTGAAATTTTGAATGAATTTATTATATGAAAATGTATGACTTAAAATTTGCTAATTTTGAAATTTTGAATGAATTTATTATATGAAAATGTATGACTTAAAATTTGATAATTTTGAAATTTTGAATGAATTTATTATATGAAAATGTATGACTTAAAATTTGCTAATTTTGAAATTTTGAATGAATTTATTATATGAAACTGTATGACTTAAAATTTGCTAATTTTGAAATTTTGAATGAATTTATTATATGAAAATGTATGACTTAAAATTTGCTAATTTTGAAATTTTGAATGAATTTATTATATGAAAATGTATGACTTAAAATTTGCTAATTTTGAAATTTTGAATGAATTTATTATATGAAAATGTATGACTTAAAATTTGCTAATTTTGAAATTTTGAATGAATTTATTATATGAAAATGTATGACTTAAAATTTGATAATTTTGAAATTTTGAATGAATTTATTATATGAAAATGTATGACTTAAAATTTGATAATTTTGAAATTTTGAATGAATTTATTATATGAAACTGTATGACTTAAAATTTGCTAATTTTGAAATTTTGAATGAATTTATTATATGAAAATGTATGACTTAAAATTTGATAATTTTGAAATTTTGAATGAATTTATTATATGAAAATGTATGACTTAAAATTTGATAATTTTGAAATTTTGAATGAATTTATTATATGAAAATGTATGACTTAAAATTTGATAATTTTGAAATTTTGAATGAATTTATTATATGAAAATGTATGACTTAAAATTTGATAATTTTGGACAGTCATCATTGGAATGTGTGTAACTTTTTGGAGAAACAAATTTTTGTTTACAAAATTTACGAAATTCTAAACTGAATAAAAATGTATAGTTTTTGAGATAATTTTTTTTATTTAAATTTTCGTAACAAATAAAATAAGATAAAATAAAATAAGATAAAATAAAATAAAATAAAATAAGATAAAATAAAATAAAATAAGATAACATAAAATAAAATAAAATAAAATAAGATAAAATAAAATAAAATAAAACAAGATAAAATAAAATAAGATAAAATAAAATAAAATAAAATAAGATAAAATAAAATAAAATAAGATAACATAAAATAAAATAAAATAAAATAAGATAAAATAAAATAAAACTAGATAAAATAAAATAAGATAAAATAAAATAAAATAAGATAAAATAAATAAGATAAAATAAAATAAAATAAAATAAGTTAAAATAAAATAAGATAAAATAAGATAACATAAAATAAAATAAGATAAAATAAAATAAGATAAAATAAAATAAAATAAAATAAGATAAAATAAAATAAAATAAAATAAGATAAAATAAAATAAGATAAAATAAAATAAAATAAGATAAAATAAAATAGGATAAAATAAAATAAGATAAAATAAAATAAGATAAAATAAAATAAGATAAAATAAAATAAAATAAAATAAGATAAAATAAAATAAAATAAAATAAAATAAGATAAAATAAAATAAAATAAAATAAGATAAAATAAAATTTAAATAGGATAAAATAAAATAAAATAAAATAAGATAAAATAAAATAAGATAAAATAAAATAAAATAAAATAAAATAAGATAAAATAAGATAAAATAAGATAAAATAAAATAACATAAGATAAAATAAAATAAGATAACATAAAATAAAATAAAATAAAATAAGATAAAATAAAATAAGATAAAATAAAATAAGATAAAATAAAATAAAATAAAATAAGATAAAATAAAATAAAATAAAATAAGATAAAATAAAATAAAATAAAATAAGATAAGATAAAATAAAATAAGATAAAATAAAATAAGATAAAATAAGATAAAAAAAATTAGATAAAATAAAATGAGATAAAATAAAATAAGATAAAATAAAATAAAATGAAATAAGATAAAATAAAATAAGATAAAATAAGATAAAATAAAGTACAATAACATAAGATAAAATAAAATAAGATAAAATAAAATAAGATAAAATAAAATAAAATAAGATAAAATAAAATAAGATAAAATAAAATAAAATAAAATAAGATAAAATAAGATAAAATAAAATAAGATAAAATAAAATAAAATAAAATAAGATAAAATAAAATAAGATAAAATAAAATAAGATAAAATAAAATAAAATAAAATAAAATAAGATAAAATAAGATAAAATAAAATAAAATAAGATAAAATAAAATAAGAATTGTCTCAGTCGCGAAGGATTTCTCCTCCACTGACAGAGAACAAAAAATTGAAGTGCACTGCAGCATCTGAAGAAAAGATACTACACTTTGAGATATTAAATCCTTTATTCACGTTAAAAATACAATGAAAATCAACACTGAACAAAAATCTTAGGCACATGGCCAACTCAAAACGGGGGGGGGGGGGTATCGTTGGTCATCCTTGTCACTCCAGAACTAAACTTTGATCTTGTCCCGAAGGCCAAGACGGTGCGTCTGTTGTGTAAAGTTGAATTAACTTGAAATAAGAAATTCTGGCTTTACTGTTAGTGTAAAAAATGGGCCAAACTTCGCAATTATTAATTTATACCCCCTCTCTCTCTCATATATATATATATATATATATTAATTATGTCTTTCTTTGCCCTCGTAGGTAGGCAACTAAATAAAAACAGGATGTTAAGAGTACCTTTTCCTGCCGTCGCAGGGTTCAAAGCCGGCTTCAAAAGCTAGATGACAAAACCCTCTTCTTCACCCTAGTTCCTCTTTTTCACAGAAGAGATGTAGCGAGCGTATTTTTGCTCTCTCTCTCTCTCTCTCTCTCTCTCTATATATATATATATATATATATATATATATATATATATATATATATATATATATATATATATATATATATATATATATATATATATATATATATATATATATATATATATATATGAATAAAAAAGAATACGAAAAGTATAAAAGCTAATAACTTTTCTTTATTCGTTTTCAATTGGTGACGTGCAGGAATACAAAATAATATTATGAAAAAAAATTAAAAAACTTTATATATATATATATATATATATATATATATATATATATATATATATATATATATATATATATATATATATATATATATGAGGGAAGTTAAAATTATGTAAAATATGCTTTAGAACAAGGAACAATAAAATAATTCACTTAATCTTTGTATTTCCTGTTTTATGAACAATAAATGTTTGTAAATTATGATTTTAACTCCTTTCATATATTGATGCTCTATCAAGATCGGATAAATCTATAAATATTAATGTGAAAAATTTCCATTTAAAAATTTTTGAAAATACTGATAGGCTTATATATCATACGCATATATATTTACATATATATATACACACATGCATATATATACACACGAACAATATATACATATATGTGTATACACACAAACATATATATATATACATATATATATACACACACGTATATACATGTATAAGCATATACATATATATACATACACATAGACACATATATATACACATACATACGCATATACATACACGAACGTATATATACACATGCATATACACATATATATATGCACACACATGCATATACACATACACGCATATACACATATATACACATACACGCATATACACATATATACACACATGCATATACACATATATACACACATGCATATACACATATATATATACAAATATATACACACGCATATACACATATATACACACGCATATACACATATATATACACACATATACATATATACACACACATTTATATATTCACAATTATACATGCACACACACACACACACACACACACACATGATTATATCATATATATGACATGGTTCACTAAGTGTAGCATGGCAGACCAGAGGATTAGCAGGTAAAGCAAAAATTAGTGCAATTTTAATCCTATTCAGTCATGAATTGGATGCCAAGCGCTTATCTTATAAAACCAGGATATAACTTTTCCCATTTTTATTTTTTTTATAGATTAAATAAATTATAGTTGGTTGGGTTTCTATGGAATCTATGAGATAATATAATAGTTTTGTCTTCAGTTAAGCGCCCAGGCATGTGTGAATGGTAGTTGTCTATTGACAATTGTATTGTTGACAACATGTCATCCGGGTTGGCTGAATGGACTGACCTATAGATAATGGACTGTCTAATATCGTTTTTGACCGTGAGAATCAAAGATGATTATTGGGGCCTAAGGCAAAGATGATTACTGGGGTCTAAGGCAAAGATGATTACTGGGGTCTAAGGCAAAGATGATTACTGGGGCCTAAGGCAAAGATGCTTACTGGGACCTAAGGCAAAGATGCTTACTGGGGTCTAAGGCAAAGATGATTACTGGGGTCTAAGGCAAAGATGATTACTGGGGCCTAAGGCAAAGATGATTACTGGGGCCTAAGGCAAAGATGCTTACTGGGGCCTAAGGCAAAGATGCTTACTGGGGTCTAAGGCAAAGATGATTACTGGAGCCTAAGGCAAAGATGATTACTGGGGTCTAAGGCAAAGATGATTACTGGGGCCTAAGGCAAAGATGATTACTGGGGCCTAAGGCAAAGATGATTATTGGGGCCTAAGGCAAAGATGATTACTGGGGCCTAAGGCAAAGATGATTACTGGGGCCTAAGGCAAAGATGATTACTGGGGCCTAAGGCAAAGATGATTACTGGGGCCTAAGGCAAAGATGATTACTGGGGCCTAAGGCAAAGATGATTACTGGGGTCTAAGGCAAAGATGATTACTGGGGCCTAAGGCAAAGATGCTTACTGGGGACTAAGGCAAAGATGATTACTGGGGTCTAAGGCAAAGATGATTACTGGGGCCTAAGGCAAAGATGATTACTGGGGTCTAAGGCAAAGATGATTACTGGGGCCTAAGGCAAAGATGCTTACTGGGGTCTAAGGCAAAGATGATTACTGGGGTCTAAGGCAAAGATGATTACTGGAGCCTAAGGCAAAGATGATTACTGGGGTCTAAGGCAAAGATGATTACTGGGGTCTAAGGCAAAGATGATTACTGGAGCCTAAGGCAAAGATGATTACTGGGGCCTAAGGCAAAGATGATTATTGGGGCCTTAGGCAAAGATGCTTACTGGGGCCTAAGGCAAAGATGCTTACTGGGGTCTAAGGCAAAGATGATTACTGGAGCCTAAGGCAAAGATGATTACTGGGGTCTAAGGAAAAGATGATTACTGGGGTCTAAGGCAAAGATGATTACTGGGGCCTAAGGCAAAGATGATTACTGGGGTCTAAGGCAAAGATGCTTACTGGGGTCTAAGGCAAAGGCAAGAAATGAGTAACTGGCATTGACCAATCGCTCCTCATAGGGAAATAACGTGGCTAGTTTTGATTGGTTATTGAAGGGGATTGCATCTTACAGCCCTAACCAACTACTTCAATATAAACAAATAAGCTGTACGAGTGATATTTAGAGAGAATAACAGAGCAAGAAGCAGACCAGTTCGATAAAGAAGCGACTAGATATTCAGCTTTGATAAAAAATCAAAGCAAAGAGGCCAAAACCTGTATTTCTGACCAAAAGTGCCTTGAAAAAGATACCGCACAGCTTATGCAAAGAGAAATTCCTTATTCACCATTTCCATGAAGGAGAATCAAATCTATTCATTGGGAGAATTAGTAAGAGAGAGGAAAATTTCCCTCCTCGCTGAAAGTTTCAACAATTACTGCTACAAGTTGGTTTCACCATGGCCGATTAAGTAATATAAAAAGAAAAATACAAACAAATAAATAGCTTTTGTTGTTTGTTTTTGTTTTGTTTTTCTTTTGTGAACGGACAAACTTTGTACAAATTATTTCAAATTCATCATTAACTATCTATACAATATATCTTGGAACACCCAAGACTTGTTGACTTTTCTTTCTTTTGTTTGATGATTTGATGATAGTGGCTCGGCAAATGGAGCAAAAAGTGGCTTCATAGCTGGGTTTGAATCTCATGACCAATGGGAATTTTTACCCTGCACTGGTGATTGCGTAAGCATGAAACACTAGTGTCTGTAGGCAAAAATGAATTTTATATATATGTCATCCACATGCAGTACTGTACCGCTGTTTCACAGCTCATCAGTGCGGCTAGACAGGCAACTGCCTCAAGCCAGGATCGTCGAACCACGACCGCCCAAATGACAGTCAAGGCTTCTCACCATTACGCTATACGGCTGATGCTGTGTGGGTAATGAATTAACGATGTTTTGATACCACACACACACACACACACATTATATATATATATATATATATATATATATATATATATATATATATATATATATATACACACACACAAACACTCATAGAAACAGTTTATCAAAGACAAATGTTTGAGGGTTAATGAAACATGATACATAAAGAGATGGAGGTGATCATAGATGTGGTTACAAGACAAAAGACTAATTTAATTGCTCAAACACATTCGATAAAGAACATGCTGATACAGAGAGAGAGAGAGAGAGAGAGAGAGAGAGAGAGAGAGAGAGAGAGAGAGAGAGAGAGAGAGAGAGAGAGATGTAATGAATAACGTACAAGTCTCAAGTCTCACTTGTATGACTATATAAAATCCGTTCTGTGTCTTTACAAATTTACTATCAGACCATGTATGGAGTATTGTTGTCATATTTTTTTTTTTTTTTTTTTTTACATAGGAGTCACCACTTATCAAGGCCTGGAGGCCACTCGAGGATAAGGGTTGATGAGTATACAGTAGTCAATGGGACAATATCGTAGTAATCGTTAGTAGAGGAAATTTGGTAAATTGGAATTCGTTAAGGAGAATGACTCATCAAGAATTTGTTTATGTGGAACTCTCTTCCTGCTCACTGTTTTCCTTCTATCTGCAACGAGGGTCTTTTCAAGACTTAAGATCAATAGATCGATGTTTTTGCAATAATCAGCTTATGTCCTTGTAAGCTTCTTACCTCAAACGGCTTCTTCATGCCTTGTCTCAAGCGATTTCCATAAAAAAATGTTGAAAGAATGGATGAGAGTTCTTGGATTAATAAATGTAGGACAGTTGAGATATTGGGTTCAGTTTACAGAACATGGCTAAGGAAAACATAGGAGACTGTGATAAAAAAAAAAAAATGTACCTGAAGGGATGAGGGATAAATAAATACTTGGTCGGAGATAGGTTACTTTGAGAGTTAATTTCTTAACAGACGTCTGTCTCTGCTCTATCGTTTTTTTCATGGCAGGTGCTCAAATGAACTTCTACCTTTCGTTTCCCCCCTCTCCCTCTGTAGAACATTCACAGCAGACACTCGTTTAACTATAACAACTACTAACAATCTCCTTTATCCATCTGTGCCTAAAATTAAGCGTACGTTCCATGAGAAAAGTTTCTTTCCTAGAACTACCCGTCTGTGGAACACAATACTGCAGGGCTGCTTCTTTAAAACAACAGTTCACAAAATATGTAATCATTTGACCCGCCTTGCCCGGCTCTGCAACCTTTTGTCTCAGAGGAGATTCACTTTGAAAAAAATGGAGACAAACAGACATAGTGAGTTTTATATATATATATATATATATATATATATATATATATATATATATATATATATATATATATATATATACAGATGATACATGTAAATTACATCAACTTCTTATTTTACTCTGACAAAAATTACTGGACTCCTCAGTTCAGTTTAAGATGTTACACAGAGAGGTATATCTCTCCAGCAATATTGATCCATGGCAAGTTGAACTGGCTTCCCCCTAAGGAGGAGGTATCTAGGGAATATCAAATTCACAAGCGATCCGTAGTCACATGATATATCGTGGTTAGGGGAGTTGACGACGTTAGGTTTAACTTGTACCTGGGGGGGGTGACTGATGAATTGGATAAAAACGTAGACTGATGAACTGTCGCTTATGTTAAGTCCTTTCATTACCGATAATCACGGTGCTGTCTCCCTGGACAACTACCAATTATTAACCCTTATCCTCTAGTGGGCTTCGGGCCTTGATAAGTGGTGACACCCCAACCCCATTCCCAGTAAAAGAAAAAAAAAAAAAAGTAGTCGTACTATACCATCAATCCACTATTTATTGGAAAAGACACGACCGCTCCTTGACATTCATTAGCCCTTATCCTCGAGTGGCCTTCAGGCCTTGATAAGTGGTGACACTCCCACCCTATCCCCAGTGAAAAAAAAAAAAAAAAAAAGTCGTACCAAACTGATTCATATTTTATTGGAAAAGACACGACGACCGCTCGCTCCTCCTCGTCCGTGTCTCCGGCGATGAGTAAAGCTTTTGTATTCGATCCTCTCCAACAGGTATTACGTATCAGTATGTGATGACGTAAGATGGATCGATACGCTGTACAGCAAACGGAACGCCACATACGGACATGAGATGGAGACTGAATGATGAGGTGTGAAAAGATCGACTGCTTCTCTCTGGTGAATGGGCTGGTTGGCATGACGCCGGGTCGACCATCCCTCTCTGCGTTTTTTTGTCAACTATCCGGTTTAGTAATCTGTCATAATATCGTAAAGATCCTCCTCCTCCTCCCTCCTCCTCCTCCTCCTCCCATCGCTCTTTACATTTCTCTCACCTCTGAATGATTTTAGTTATCTATCATTTGCACCCCCTCATCCCACCACCTTTTCATCGTTTATTTTATTTCTTTGAGTTCTGAACCCCTTCTTCTGCTTAAACAGCTATCCTCCCACCCCTCTCTTTTTTTTTTTTTTTTTTTTTATCCAAATATCTTTTTAGTGAACAAAAATACTATTTTCTACAGAAAAAAAGTATTAAGCCCCACTATTATGCAATAAACTATATCATATAGCATAATCATACACATTAACACACCGTTTCTCATTATACCACCAAAGTTAAGCAACGCTGAGCCGGGTCAGTACTAGATGGGTGACCATTTGAGAATACCAGGCGCTGTATGTAGGAGAATGTCGACACCTTCCTACAAGAACTGCAAAAACGTAACGTTGTCATCTCCCTAAACCGGGATATACATCCGACGGGAGACTGTTTGTGAATTTGATTTTTCCTTGACACTTCCTCCTTAGGAGCAAGCCAGTTCAACCTGCCATGGGTGAATCTCGCTGGATGGATAAAAACTATGTCATATAGCATATGAATTAAATGAGAGAATCATCATTACTAGCAGCAGCAGGTAGGTGATGGTGGCTCAGTGGTTAATGATGTGAACTGACAACCTGGATGTGCCAAGTTCAAACCCAGTTCGTTACACAGAAACAGTTTCAGTTAGGGGTGTTGGCAACCTTCAGGTGGTCCCTCCTGTAAGTACCTGATATCTTTCTAGAAAAAAATTCCTAACAGAAAAATATTGGGGAAACGCATACCAACAAAATATTCTTATCATCATGAATTATGCTAAACAAACAAGCAGCAGTAACAGCAGTGGTTGAAGGTTGCCAACATCCATAAGTAAAAGTTATCTATAATATAAATCTCACCTGTCTGTTTAAATGTATGCATGTATGTATGTTTGTATGTATGTCTCGCAAAAACTTTCAACAGAGGCGACCGATTTTTATTAGATCGGTATCATTTTGAAGCTAGACCCTTTGGACGACAAATATCGAAAAATTGGCTTAAAACATTAATTCCTTCACCCTCAACTGGGCACTTTTCTACAGGGATGGGTAGTAAAAAATTGTTCCTTCATGACAATTTAGCCACACACGCATGCAAAAGAAACTATCTTTCTTGAATTAGTTTAAATATGTATAAAAAAAAACAAAAAAAAACAAAAACCACCTAATTTCGCTTGCGCGGTCATAGCCCAGTCGGCATAGTAGCAGCGTTGTTATCTTAAGATTGCACGTTCGAGCAGAAATATCAGATACCTTTTTTTTTGGGGGGGGGGTTAAAGTTTTAATATTGAAACAGGTTTATTTATGTCATTTTTTTTTGTTCGTTTTTTTTTATCACGTTCGCTGTTTTATTTTTGTTTTTGTTTTTCCGATTTTTTAAGAAGTTTTAACATCGTTCGCTTATTCTTTATTTTGCATCACGTTCGCTGTTTTCTTTTTTATGATATTTAAACAAGTTTATTACGTTCGCTTATTCTTTATTTTCCATTTTGTTTTGATTTACTCCCCCCCTCCCAACACACACCTCACCACAACCGGGTACCCCCCCCCCCGCTAATGTCACATAAGCGACAGTTCATCAGATTACGTTTTTATCCAATTCATAAACACAACCCTCCTGTGTACAATCTTAAACCTGATGTCGTCATTCCCCCCTAACCACGATATACATGTGACTGGGGACAGCTTGTGAATTTGAATCCCTAGACAGCTCCTCCTTAGGGAGAAGCCAGTTCAACTTGCTATGGATGAATGTTGCTGGATGGATACACCTCTTAAACTGGGCTGAGGAGTCCAGTAATTTTTGTCAGAGTAAAATAAGAAGTTTATGCAGTTTGCATGAAGTATTGTGTATAGAAGCTAGAAATAACGTTAAGAAAGAAATAGCGACAGCTAAGAGAGAATTTACGGAAACCACTAAAAAGCGCATCGAAGCACAAAAACTAGGAACTCGAGACTTCTGGAAAATCTACAACAGTGTAGTAAATAATGGGCAATCAACAATTCCCCCACTAACCAACAATCACGAGGTTGTCTCCTCAGCAACCGACAAGGCTAACATGCTTGCCAGTCGGTTTGCCTCAAACTCCACACTGGACCCTTCCAACCACCCCCTACCTGACTTTCCTATGCGGACAGACGCCACACTAGACGATCTGAAAACCACCCCTGCTCAGGTGCATGCTATCATAAAAAACCTTGACACCTCAAAAGCATGTGGACCCGATCTTATCCCAGCTGTGCTATTAAAAAAGTGCTCAGCCGAAGTAGCTCCAGTTCTCTCCAAACTCTACAACAAATGTCTTAATGAAGCTTGCTTTCCGGGCTGTTGGAAAACTGCTTCTGTTGTACCAGTATTCAAGAATTCTGGCGAAAGGACAGACCCATCAAATTATCGCCCCATTAGCCTCCTCCCACTTTTTGCCAAAATATTTGAGACCATAATTAACCATGCTCTAGTCCATCATCTTACAGATGCTAAACTACTGACTGACAAACAATATGGATTTAGACAAGCCCGTTCCACAGCAGACATCCTCACCGTGATCTCTGAACGTATATACCAATCACTGGACAAAGCGGGGGAAGGCAGAGCGGTAGCTCTAGATATATCTAAGGCTTTTGACAGGGTATGACATGAGGGTCTCCTCAGGAAGATTAGATCTTACGGTATCACTGGTAGAATACTTAACATAATTAAATCCTTCTTAGATAAGAGAAAAATCCAGGTAGTCCTCGACGGTCGCACATCTAAACAATATGATATAAATGCGGGAGTGCCCCAGGGTTCTATCCTTGGACCTCTATTGTTCCTGATATTCATAAATGACCTCCCCGACAACATTGCCTCTGAGATGGGTATATATGCTGATGACACTACACTCTATGGCAGACACGACAGGAAGACGAATGAACACATTTCTAAAGAAATGGCAGAAACACTAGAGGAAGACCTCCAATCTGTAGTGGAATGGGGACAAAAGTGGTTGGTCGCGTTCAATGCTGCCAAGACTAAACTAGTTTCATTCAATAATTACAAGAAACCCTCTCTACCACCAATAGCAATGGCCAACGACCCTTTATCTGAGAGTCCATCTTTCAAACTCCTTGGCCTAACGTTCACAGGAAACATGAGTTGGAACAATTACATTGAAGGCATTGCCAGGGCCGCTGCAAGAAAGGTAGGCTCTCTCTACTGTGCTAGAAAACTACTAACACCCGAAAGTATCCTGTACCTCTATAAGGCCACCATTCGCCCATGTATGGAGTATTGCTGCCACATCTGGGCTGGTGCATCTGCTACTAGTCTCTCGCTCCTTGACAAGGTTCAAAAGAGAGTCGCAAATCTGATAAGCCCTGAACTGGCATCTAAGCTTCAGCCTCTGTCCCATCGACGAAATGTTGCATCCCTCTGCCTGTTCTACAAGTATTTTAGTGGTGAATGCTCTGATGAACTGCAATCACTTGTGCCCCCACGACGCGAGCACCCTCGACAAACCCGACAGGCTACTAGATCCCACCCCCACACTGTAGAGGTCCCTAGATGTAAAAGATCTTTTTACTCCAATAGTTTCTTCCCCAGAACCGCAAGACTCTGGAATTCCATTCCAGGTCCCTGCTTCCCCAACAGTACTGACGTGCAGAAGTTCAAGTGTAACGTGAACCGACACCTTGCTGCCCAAATCCCTACATAGTACCCCAGTAGTTGTTGCCCCTGATAGTAGCCCCCTACACCAAAGTGGCAATTTGCCTTGTTTGGGGTGAAAATGTAATAAAAAAAAAAAAAAATAAATAAAAAAATAATCTGTATATATATAAAACTCACTACGTCTGTCGGTCTGTATCCATTTTTTTAAAAGTGAATCTGAGTAAAAAGGTTCGCAGAGACAGGCAAGGCGAATCAAATGATTACATTTTTTGTGAACAGTTGTTTTATATATATATATATATATATATATATATATATATATATATATATATATATATATATATACATATATATATATACATATATATATACATATATATATACATATATATATATACATATATATATATACATGTATATATATACATATATATATATACATATATATATATACATGTATATATATACATGTATATATATATACATATATATACATGTATATATATACATATATATATATATACATATATATATATATACATGTATATATATACATATATATATATGTATATATATATACATATATATATATACATATATATATATACATATATATATATACATATATATATATACATATATATATACATATATATATACATATATATATATGTATATATATATATATACATATATATATACATATATATATATGTATATATATATATATATATACATATATATATACATATATATATATATATATATATATATATATATAAGCGAAAATGTATGTATGTGTGTATGTGTGTTCGCTTTTTCTGTATGTCTACAAAAGGCTTTCTTCAGAGAAGCGGTCGGTCGCCTAACAACTTTTTAAAACTTTTTATATCACATGTAAATCGTAATATCTTAGATTTAACAACAGAGCTTGCCTGTCTATTTAATTTGCTCGACTTCGGGAAGATAAATATTCAACAGTTTTTGCTCGCCGCATGTAGGTTATGCCTTTTCCTATAATGTTTCCTACTACCCCCAATGTCTTGGGGGGGGAAAAAAAAAAGCATTCCCGCACTAAATGAACTGCTACCCCGCAAGTCAAAAGTTGACCTCATTAAGTCATTAAAACGTGCCCCTGCTAATTTAAGTAATTAAATAAATTCAAACGTCTTTCCGTTAGCATCTCGCGGTGGCGCAATGGTTAACGTCGCATGTTTTTTTTCACACTTTAATTTACAACTTTGCCTCAAGGGTTCGGGTTCAATCCTCATACTTACCTACCAAAACATTTTTTTTATTTTAACTCCCCCCCTCCCAGAGTTTTGATTTACCCAAAACCAGACACACCTCCAAACACCCGGGCAACGCCGGGTACCCCTCGCTAGTATAATATAAAGCTGAATGTCTGTGTGTGTATGTGTATGTCTGGTCACGAATAGGCTCCTATATGGTTGACTATTATAGAAAACTGATTACATATGATAGAAGATGTATCGAGACACAGGAATGGGTATGTTTGATCTGGCAGAACGGTGGTTCATTAAAATTGTGGGGTCTGCGTTCACGCCTGGTCCACAAAGTATGGAAATAAAAAATTTAAAAATGAAAAAAAAAAAAACGTTTACAAGTGTTTTTGATATAGATGTACATAATAATAATTTGATAAGTATGTTTTAACTTAAATAGGGATGGTATAATAAAATTGTGGGGTCTGCGTTCGCGCCTGGCCTCCATAGAATGGAAATAGGCACAAACTTTAATAAAGACTTTTCATATCTATCTGCGTAAGTATACTTTGATAATTATATTTCAGTTTGAAGAAATATGGTATAATAAAATTATGGGGTGTACGTTCGCGCCTGACCTCCATAGAATGGAAATATGTCACAAAGTTTAACAATGTTTTTTTAATATATATCCACAGAATATTGTGATAAGTGTTTCAGTGTGAACAGGTATGGTATAATAAATTACGGGGTTTATCTATTTTATTTTTAACTTCATCATATTTTGCTTTGGTTTTGATACCCCCAAATTCGAAGCTATCTCTTTACAACCCTTTCATTTTCATAACCTATCATACTTTCATAAATCAGAGTCCATTTTCTGTAGGCTGTTTTTGAACCCAGTCAACGACAGCTACTTTTGCTAGTATATATAAGCTGGTAAAAATTGAAAAATAATTGGAACTTGGCAAGCATAAAGTCGACTTGAAGTGCTACTGTATGCATGCTCAAATATGCATCTATACGTTAAAATTAGTCCATTTTTAACTATTTCTTATCCGTCTGATGATAGCTCAAATGGTAACAACTAAAGCTGGAGAACTAAATTTTTAGTTTCAATTCTAGCTGATGGCACCCAAGTCAGCTTCTTTTTTTTTTTTTAACTTTTGAAATCACTATTATATATTGGGTACAATATAATAATCAATAGCCCCACAATTCGCAGTTCTGCAAAATGCAAAAAAAGAAATGACTTAAGTCCATCATTTGACCCTCCTCCCAATTTAGCCCCAAAAGTCCCCAAGACCTTAACATATTTAAATTTGAGTTCAGCACCATGCAAAACTGCTAAATAGATATACACAGAAAATTTTGAACAAATATGGCAAAATAATCCCAAAAATTGAGTATTTTTATGAGCCCTTGTGTCACACCCAAGAGTTATTGCAAAGTATAGGCAAACAAAATTATATAGAAATCAGTTAGTTACAACTTTTCAGAAAGTTTTATAAAAATCCATTATTTTTAATAAGCACAAAAGTGTCAAGTTTAGCCATTTTAACCCGAAAAGCACCCCTATGGGGACAATTGGAGTTTTCCAGGAAAATCCGTTCTGTTACTTTTTTTTTTTACTCATATCATGGTTAATGTTTGTGCAAATCTTTTTTTAAATTCCAAGGCGTAGTTATTGAGAAAAGTGTGGACAGACGAACAGACAAGGGTAAATTTACAGTTCCACCCTCTTCTTGTCAGGGGACCAATAATAAATACAGAATCTGCTTAAATTAAAATACCATATTTAAGCGTATTTTACAACTAGGCTATAGATAGTAATTTATGAAAATATATACGGACATTTTAGCTACACAGAATTTTCCTTATTTCATCATTGTGAGGTTTTGGATCAGTAGATGTAGGCAGTTGCGATAGAAGGGTCCGTTAACAGGGTAAGGCCAAAGAAAACATAGGAGAAAGTGATAAAAATCACTTTAAGAGAAAGCGGGATAAATAAAGACCTGGGCAGAGATAGGTTAGTTTTAAAAGTCAATTTCTTAAAGCCACCCAATACATGCCAGCAGACGTTAAACTTCTTCTTCTTCTTCTTCTTCTTCTTCTTCTTCTTCTTCTTCTTCTCCTCCTCCTCATCTATATATTAATACCGTAGTACCTTTAACATACATACATACATACGTATGTCACGGTTTCCAGATTATAAATTATTCGATCGGGAGATCCTATTTATTAAAAAGGAGGAAAGAAGGTGATGACATACTATGAACATTAAATAAGTATATCGATATTAAATAATATAGATATTAAATAATATAAATATTAAATAATATCGATATTAAATAATATGGATATTAAATAATATAGATATTAAATAATATAGATATTAAATAATATGGATATTAAATAATATAGATATTAAATAATATGGATATTAAATAATATAGATATTAAATAATATAGATATTAAATAATATAAATATTAAATAATATCGATATTAAATAATATAGATATTAAAAAATATAGATATTAAAAAATATAGATATTAAATAATATAGATATTAAATAATATGGATATTAAATAATATAGATATTAAATAATATAAATATTAAATAATATCGATATTAAATAATATAGATATTAAAAAATATAGATATTAAATAATATAGATATTAAATAATATGGATATTAAATAATATAGATATTAAATAATATGGATATTAAATAATATAGATATTAAATAATATAGATATTAAATAATATGGATATTAAATAATATGGATATTAAATGATATAGATATTAAATAATATTGATATTAAATAATATGGATATTAAATGATATAGATATTAAATAATATGGATATTAAATAATATAGATATTAAATAATATAGATATTAAATAATATAGATATTAAATAATATAGATATTAAATAATATGGATATTAAATAATATAGATATTAAATAATATAGATATTAAATAATATTGATATTAAATGATATAGATATTAAATAATATTGATATTAAATAATGTAGATATTAAAGAATATAGATATTAAATAATATGGATATTAAAGAATATAGATATTAAATAATATATATATTTAATAATATAGATATTAAAAAATATAGATATTAAATAATATAGATATTAAATAATATAGATATTAAATAATATGGATATTAAATAATATAGATATTAAATAATATGGATATTAAATAATATAGATATTAAATAATATAGATATTAAATAATATAGATATTAAATAATATAGATATTAAGTAATATAGATATTAAATAACATCGATATTAAAAAATATAGATATTAAATAATATAGATATTAAATAATATAGATATTAAAAAAATATAGATATTAAATAATATAGATATTAAATAATATGGATATTAATAATATAGATATTAAAAAATATAGATATTAATAATATAGATATTAAATAATATCGATATTAATAATATAGATATTAAATAATATAGATATTAAATAATATTAATATTAAATAATATTGATATTAAAAATTATAGATATTAAATATTACAGATATTAAATATTATAGATATTAAATAATATAGATATTAAATAATATAGATATTAAATAATATAGATATTAAATAATACAGATATTAAATAATATGGATATTAAATAATATGGATATTAAATAATATAGACATTAAATAATATAGATATTAAATAATATAGATATTAAATAATATAGATATTAAATAATATAGATATTAAATAATATAGATATTAAATAATATAGATATTAAATGATATGGATATTAAATGATATGGATATTAAATAATATAGATATTAAATAATATAAATATTAAATAATACGGATATTAAATAATATAGATATTAAATGATGTAGATATTAAATAATATAGATATTAAATAATATAGATATTAAATGATATGGATATTAAATGATATGGATATTAAATGATATGGATATTAAATGATATAGATATTAAATAATATAGATATTGAATAATATAGATATTAAATGATATGGATATAAAATGATATGGATATTAAATGATATGGATATTAAATAATATAGATATTAAAAAATATAGATATTAAAAAATATAGATATTAAAAAAATAGATATTAAAAAATATAGATATTAAATAATATAGATATTAAATAATATAGATATTTAATAATATAGATATTAAATAATATAGATATTAAATGATATCGATATTAAATAATATAGATATTAAAAAATATTGATATTAAATAATATAGATATTAAATAATATAGATATTTAATAATATAGATATTACATAATATAGATATTAAATAATATAGATTTTAAATAATATAGATATTAAATAATATCGATATTAAATAATATAGATATTAAATAATATAGATATTAAATAATATAGATATTAAATAATATAGATATTAAATAATATCGATATTAAATAATACCGATATTAAATAATATAGATATTAAATAATATAGATATTAAATAATATAGATATTAAATAATAAAGATATTAAATAATATAGATATAAAATAATATAGATATTAAATATTATAGATATTAAATAATATCGATATTAAATAATATCGATATTAAATAATATATATATTAAATAATATAGATATTAAATAATACAGATATTAAATAATACAGATATTAAATAATATAGATATTAAATAATATAGATAATAAATAATATAGATAATAAATAATATAGATAATAAATAATATAGATATTAAATAATATAGATATTAAATAATATAGATATTAAATAATATAGATATTAAATAATATCGATATTTAATAATATAGATATTAAATAATATAGATATTAAATAATATAGATATAAACAATATAGATATTGAATAATATAGATATTAAATAATATAGATATTAAATAATATAGATATTAAATAATATAGATATTAAATATAGATATTAAATAATATAGATATTAAATAATATAGATATTAAATAATATAGATATTAAAAAATATAGATATTAAATAATATAGATATTAAATAATATAGAAATTAAATAATATAGATATTAAATAATATGGATATTAAATAATATAGATATTAAATAATATAGATATTAAATAATATAGATATTAAATAATATAGATATTAAATAATATGGATATTAAATAATATAGATATTAAATAATATGGATATTAAATAATATAGATATTAAATAATATAGATATAAATAATATGGATATTAAATATAGATATTAAATAATATGGATATTAAATAATATAGATATTAAATAATATCGATATTAAATAATATAGATATTAAATAATATAGATATTAAATAATATCGATACGCTAATTTAATGTTCATAGTATGTTATCATCTTCTATCCTCCTTTTTAATAAATAGGATCTCCCGATCACCGAAGACGCAATGTAAAAAAAATAAAATAAAATAAAATAAAAAAAAATAAAAAAAAATAAATCAAATCAAATCAAATAAAATAAAAATAATATGGATATTAAATAATATAGATATTAAATAATATAGATATTTAATAATATAGATATTAAAAATATAGATATTAAATAATATAGATATTAATTTAGATATTAAATAATATGGATATTAAATAATATGGATATTAAATAATATGGATATTAAATAATATCGATATTAATAACATAGATATTAAAAAATATAGATATTAATAATATAGATATAAAATAATATCGATATTAATAATATAGATAGTAAATAATATAGATATTAAATAATATCGATATAAAAAATTATAGATATTAAATATTATAGATATTAAATATTATATATATTAAATATTATAGATATTAAATAATATAGATATTAAATAATACAGATATTAAATAATATGGATATTAAATAATATGGATATTAAATAATATGGATATTAAATACTATAGATATTAAATAATATAGATATTAAATAATATAGATATTAAATAATATAAATATTAAATAATATGGATATTGAATAATATAGATATTAAATAATATAGATATTAAATATTATAGATATTAAATAATATAGATATTAAATGATATGGATATTAAATGATATGGATATTAAATGATATGGATATTAAATGATATAGATATTAAATAATATAGATATTGAATAATATAGATATTAAATAATATGGATATTAAATGATATGGATATTAAATGATATGGATATTAAATGATATGGATATTAAATAATATAGATATTAAATAAAATAGATATTAAAAAATATAGATATAAAAAAATATAGATATAAAAAAATATAGATATTAAAAAACCTAGATATTAAATAATATAGATATTAAATAATATAGATATTTAATAATATAGATATTAAATAATATAGATATTAAATAATATAGATATTAAATAATATAGATATTAAATAATATAGAAATGAAATAATATAGATATTAAATAATATAGATATTAAATAATATAGATATTAAATAATATAGATATTAAATAATATAGATATTAAATAATATAGATATTAAATATAGATATTAAATATAGATATTACATAATATAGATATTAAATAATATAGATATTAAATAATATAGATATTAAATAATATAGATATTAAATAATATAGATATTAAAAAATATAGATATTAAAAAATATAGATATTAAATAATATAGATATTAAATAATATAGATATTAAATAATATGGATATTAAATAATATAGATATTAAATAATATAGATATTAAATAATATGGATATTAAATAATATAGATATTAAATAATATGGATATTAAATAATATAGATATTAAATAATATGGATATTAAATAATATAGATATTAAATAATATAGATATTAAATAATATAGATATTAAATAATATGGATATTAAATAATATAGATATTAAATAATATAGATATAAATAATATCGATATTAAATAATATAGATATTAAATAATATCTATACGCTAATTTAATGTTCATAGTATGTTATCATCTTCTATCCTCCTTTTTAATAAATAGGATCTCCCGATCACCGAAGACGCAATGTAAAAAAAATAAAATAAAATAAAATAAAAAATAAATAAATAAAATAAAATAAAATAAAATTAAATAAAAAAAAATAAATCAAATAAAAAAAAAAAAAAATACAGATATTAAATAATATAGATATTAAATAATATAGATATTAAATAATATATATATTAAATAATATAGATATTAAATAATATCGATATTTAATAATATAGATATTAAATAATATAGATATTAAATAGTATAGATATAAATAATATAGATATAAATAATATAGATATTAAATAATATAGATATTAAATAATATAGATATTAAATAATATAGATATTAAATAATATAGACATTAAATAATATGGATATTAAATAATATAGATATTAAATAATATGGATATTAAATAATATAGATATTAAATAATATAGATATTAAATAATATAGATATTAAATAATATAGATATTAAAAAATATAGATATTAAATAATATAGATATTAAATAATATAGATATTAAATAATATAGATATTAAATAATATGGATATTAAATAATATGGATATTAAATAATATGGATATTAAATAATATAGATATTAAATAATATGGATATTAAATAATATAGATATTAAATAATATAGATATTAAATGATATGGATATTAAATAATATCGATATTAAATAATATAGATATTAAATAATATAGATATTAAATAATATAGATATTAAATAATATCGATACGCTAATTTAATGTTCATAGTATGTTATCATCTTCTATCCTCCTTTTTAATAAATAGGATCTCCCGATCACCGAAGACGCAATGTAAAAAAAAATAAAATAAAATAAAATAAAATAAATAAATAAAATAAAATAAAATTTAAATCAAATAAAATAAAATAAAATAAATCAAATAAAATAAAATAAAAAATAAATAAAATAAAATAAAATAAAATAAAAAAATTAAATAAAATAAAATAAAAAAAAAAATGATGTTGCTTTTAGGCCGTATGTGAAACTATAATATACCTTCTTGGTCTCCGGGCTAGAATTCTAGGGTAGTATCTGTTCTATCTAAAGGTGGTCTAATGATATTGTAGGTTTCTGTTTGTGCCGGGCGTCCATACAATTGAAATATGTCACAGACTCCTGCAAGGATATTGGAGATAAACCGTAATAACCAGATATATTCTGTCCACACAATGCCCAGCAGCAATATATTACATACTAGCGGGGGTACCCGGCGTTGCCCGAGTGTTTGTTTCCGGGACGGGGGGGGAGTTTTAAAAAATGTTATGGTAGGTAAGTAGGAAGGATCAAACTCGGAGTCATGAGTAAAAGTAGGAAAATAAAGTGTGAAAAAAAACAAAAAACATCTGCAACGTTAACAGTTCGGCCACCAAGAAAAGTCCATTCCAGTTGTTTAGGAAAAAAAAAAACGACTACGGTAGGTCGGCGCGAACGTGAAAATATAATGTGAACTGTCCAGCACGCTAACCACTACGCCACAGAGCACTGCAGCTTAGTTTAGTGATTTTAAATAACTTCACATGAAAGAACTACGAAGCCAAACCGGTGTTCTCTTCTACAACTGTTCCTTGTGAACGATCCCCAAACGGTGTTAAGTGGTGGCAGGGGGAGGAGGAATTTATTAGAGAGAAAATATTTTACCACTTCCATTGATCTTAACCGATTTTGGCCGTGACTTCTCAGCAGAAAAAGTATAGAAATCTAAGATTATCGAGGAATTTGAGAAATAATAAGCCTATAACACACCTCAGATATTGTTCTGCCGTTTGTGCATATTATATTTGCATGAAATATCTTGATTTTTAATCCTATTAATGTCAAAATCAGACGGGAAAAAATGAGTTCATTTTATTTATATAGAGATGAAAGATGCCGCTGTAGAATTTTCGCAGGTCCTACTAGTTATTGTTGTGATGATGATGATGACGATGACGATGACGATAATGATGATTCCTCTATAGTCATCATTTGTATCCATTAAACGCATGTACTTTGCCTCAGTACATAAAAATCTGAGCATAGTATATTTATTATGCTACGACATTGATTGGTTATATATTTATGATCACTTTTATGTGTTCAATTTTTGGAATAGTACCCAAGTACGTTCGCAGCAATGGATTGAATGGGTGGAGATTAAAGTTAAATTTAAATAAGTTTCTGTAAGTTTACAATGCTTAACGCTGACCCCTTCTCCTCCAGGCACATCCTACTTTTTAGGGTTTAAGTGAAAATTTAATATGCATCCCCACCCCCGGAAAATAAAATGCCATAGCACATTTATTTCTGTTAAAGTATATGTATCTATATATATGTATCTATATATATTATACATACACACACACACACGACCGACTGTAATTGTAATTCCCTCTACTGATTATTCCCAAAAGGAAGAAACACTAGCGTCTGTAGGTATTAATATATATATATATATATATATATATATATATATATATATATATATATATATATATATATATATATATTAAGTTATGTGATTAATAATTTAAAATTTAAAAAACAAATTATAATTAAATTAAAAATCAGTTTCAATCAATCGCCAATATTTTTTGGACATAAAGAAATCGCAATAAGGTGAAAAGCTATATAGCAAACATCACATATGAGTATTTTAACCATAGTTCCTGATTTCAAAAGGCGAAAAATTAAAAGATACATCTGCATTACTTTTAATGCTAGGTTTATTTATGGTGTCTTTTAGATTTAATAAAAACCCTTTAAAATTTGCTGATGAGGAGACCTTGTTTATTAAAAAACTATATGTAATAATTATTGTCCGTAACTTGATGTCTACCACAATAAAAACACGGTTTTCCGAAACGATCGTACAGATAATTAATTGTGTTGTTGTTCCTTCTTGTGAAACTGATTTTTAATTTTATTATAATTTGTTTTTTTAAATTTTAAATTATCAATCACATTACTTAATATTGAATTAGCTCTAGGATATTTACCTATCGAGCTTATTATATATCTAAATTACAACGAGCACTTTTTCTTTCCTGTATTTTAATGAAACTAGTAATTTCACTGTTACATTAAAATACACTCAGCTCTTTAGACTATTGTTCTACTCTCCTTTAAATTATATATATATATATATATATATATATATATATATATATATATATATATATATATATATATATATATATATATATATACACACACACACTAACAGGCGGCCCAGCTTGTCCGGTTGTAAGTAATCTACAAACACGTGTTTCACAGTTCAACCAATCAGTAGTGGTTTGACTGTTCTAGGATTTGAACCTCAGACCATATGTACTATAGTTGAGTACATTAGCCATTACGCCACAATGACTTTACGCGATATCTTTATCGCTTATAAACCTATGTTGATTTATCATTCAATTAATTGGAATGCTTATTGAGATGAATATTTTTTCATTCATTCATTTATTTATTATAATGAATTATGACGTTTTTTTGTTTTTTGTTTTTTGTTTTTTTAACGATAATACGGTTATTAGCATCTTGGAGATATAGGAAAATATTTTTCCTTACAAAAACCGCCAATATTTTTTGGACAAAAAGAAATCGCAAAAAAAAACATCAACAAAAAATCGACATAAGTTTAAAAGCAATGAAAATAATATGTAAAGTCATTTAAGAGTCTGTGGCCTAACGGTTAACGCACTCAACCATAATACATATGATCTGAGGTTCGAATCCTAGAGCAGTCAAGATCGGTAGAACCGTGAAACACGTGTTTGTAGATTACTGTTTTATAAGTAAAATAATAAATAAATATTTGTTTATTTAGTCCAAAAAATATGGGCGATTTTCCTAAGGAAAACTATTTTCCTAGATCTCTAAAGTTGGAAATGTTATTATAACAACCGTATTATCGTTAAAAAAAAATCGACATTAAATAATTTCTTTCTCTATATTTAATAAAAGTAGCAAATATGCTTTGTGTGTGTGTAGAGAGAGAGAGAGAGAGAGAGAGAGAGAGAGAGAGAGAGAGAGAGAGAGAGAGAGAGAGATATATTCTTGTTAAATTACTCTCAGGTTTTGTAGGATTTCAGATAAATGAATACATAGGAACGAGGGTAGGTAGATGGTAATTAGTAAAAGTAGAAACGGTTAAGTCACAACAAAATAAAACGAAAAACGATTGACGTCAGCAGATAAAGGTGCAGAGCTGTTTAGTAGAATATACAATATCCTTCTATACTTAGTATGAAGTAGGTTGGGAGTTACCCTCCTCGATTGGGTTGGATTCGAGCGAGGGTGGGTGAGCAAGAGAAAAGGTTTTTCACAGAGAGAGAGAGAGAGAGAGAGAGAGAGAGAGAGAGAGAGAGAGATTTGTTCAATTTATTTGTTTTTCTTTGTCTTCATCTGATCATTTCCCCACACCCACCCCGCGCCCACCCAACACTCCCAGAGCCAGCATCTTCCTAAATCTTGCCAGCAAGGTTCCAGAAGAATCAGAGACGGTTCAAGAGGATGCAGAATGATGGAGGAACAGGTATCGAGGCGGAGCGGTTCCTTTTTTTTCCAATGTCGATTTTTTTTTTTTTTTTAATTTTTTTTTTTTCTAGCAGATTCATCAGAGCGGTCATTGATATTCAGCCCACCTAAACAAACACTTCCTCCTTTCCTGTGAGTACCGACGGCGTATAACACAGACGTTTACAATTTTGAGAAGCCGATAAAAGGTGAACGCAAACGAATCGGTGTTTTATTAGGTCGAACAAGAATTAGACACTGTTGCTGCATATGTTGCGGCTAAATATAGATTTGTTGAGGTCGTCGTTGCGTGTGTAATTAGAGTCGGGGATAAAGGTGAGCTTCGGAGAAGAGAAATAACGAAAATGAGTAGATGGAATGGTTTATGCCAATAGGAATGGTTTAACACTTAACCCCCTCTCCCATCGTCAAGGGTCTTTGATACAAGCCGCTCAATTAGGAGACCACATTTTCTAATAGCCAAAGCCATATCTTTTTTTTTTTTTTTTTTTACATAGGCATCACCACTTATCAAGGCCAAGAGGCCACTCAAGGATAAGGGTTAAAGAGTGTACAGTAGAAATTGGACAACATAGTAATCATTAGTAATGAAAATTTGGTAAATTTGATAACTTATATAGAACGGCTCATCAAGAACTTATTTACGTTAGACTTGAACACAACCATATTGTAGTCAGCCGGAAAGCAGGAAACCGGAAGACAATTCCACAGGCGTGCAGTTCTAAGAAAAAAGCTTTGTTCATGGAATCTACGTTTAGGTTTAGGCACAGATAAAGAGTGGGGGAATTATTGATAGTGTGTACATCTAGACGAGTGTTTCTTGTGAAAGTTTGGCGAGGAGGAACCTAAATTATTGTCTAAATTACTAACCGTCATATTAGGCACTATTAGTCAAGCACACATTAAAAAAAAAAAAAAAATCTGGAGAAACCCCCCCCCATACACAGAAACCTCATATTCGGTTAAAAGTCGGCATGTATTGAACGGCTTTCAGAAATTGATTTCCAAATACTTCTATCTCTATAACGTTGTACACGTTTATACACGGGACCCAACACGTTGTATGCAGACTACATCGCAAGGAACATAGGGCAAGTAATAACTCGACCCCCTATTTTTTTTATAACAGTGACATTTATTTCTTCATTCTCCTGCCATGCGTGACTTCTCATTATGGCTGTGACGTCACCCACCTCTCTAACGTGCTCGCTGGCCTGTGTACACACTCTTTTTATAGTTTTTGTCTTTACACACGGCTCCGCATTTGCATACGCGCGTCCGTCCTCTGTTACATCCCTGGCCAGGTTTTTATTTAAACTACATAAACTGAAATGCAACATATGCCTCATCGTCGAGGCAAGTTTTTCTATAGGCCGGATAACCCTTATGGCGGCGGCAGGTTTGGAGTTTAACGTCTGTTTTACATTCTCTGGCCAGGTCTTTATTCAAACTACATATGCTGAAATGCAACATATGTTTTAGTTGGGGCAAGATCTTTTATAGACCAGGTGCTCATCCTGACGCCAACTTAATGAGGTGATGGAGACCAATCTTTTTATCAAGAAACCATCTTTAGATAATTGCCTACTAAGACTAAAGAGTTCTAAACCTTTCCTGAAAAATATAAAGCTTCAACCCTACCAGACCGAGTTACCGATATATCGGTAATTTCCAAAAATGCTAATTACCGAATTACCGCTAAACTGGTATTTTTCCAACCATGTGTTTTTGTGTTGTAGGGAGCTAATAATTCCTACCCAATCGCTGCTTAGCCTCGATTTAGCGCAAGCCTAACGTTCTGCAAATGACTTCCTTTGTTTTGGTGAAGTTGTGAGTTGTTTTGTAGACTAAAGTAACCATGAAGCGAGCTAGTGACAAACCAAGCACTTCGACAGGTAAAAGAGCGAGACCAAGAAGTTTCATGGTGCAACAAGTGTTGGATAAAGTAACAAATTCTGATTCAGACGAATTTGATCAGGAGTTTGTTTCTGAATCAAGTAACGCTAGTGATGATGAATATATCGTTGAAGGAGAAAGTGATGATAACTCTAATGATGCAAATGGGCCTAGATCAAAATCGAGTATTCAAATTACGGGGCATGTCACTTAATCAGGCGATAGGGGAGATTCTGGTGTGGTTAATGAGGGATGGAGTCACAATTTTGAATCTCCAGATCTGGATTTCACAATTTTGCCCAGGAGGCCAGGCACAGGGGCAGATTCGGTTCAGTAGCTCAAGTCTGGTAGGGTTAACAACGCAAACCACACCAGGAAACGTCTCAACATGACTTTCCTATACACTAACATAACAATTCAAAAATGCCCTCATCTTTTGCTAAATGAATAAATGCGAAGAGGCGGGCCCATTTCTTACATTAACGATAAAGACAAAACGCTTGTAATATTTATTTATCGGGGGGAGGGGACAAGTTATTGGATGGGGGAAGAGGAAAGGATAACACAAATATTACATGCTTTTATTCTTATTGATAGTTGTTCCAAAAACAACATTAAAACTAAATCAGTCAATCAGCCTACACACTAAATATCTACATACCTACTCATAATATATTCGGCCCTGTCGGTGGGGCATTAGAATACACCGACTGCCCCCCTGCAGAGGGTAAAAGTTCCTCAATGGGGGTCCTGGATATGACCTTAAACTATATCCAGTGGTGAGGCCCCAGCTTGTGGGCTTTGGGGAGTGTGGAGCCACCCTTTAATCACCATTGCTCCCAGGTCCACTCTGACCCAGAGTGGTAGTACCTGTTAGGGTTCCAACTATGGGTTAAATAGAAACTGACTTGAAAACAACAAATATTATTCTATTGAAAATTTTTTCTTCAAAATCTTTGGATTTGGCATTAAATAACCCGAAAAGGGTTGATATGCCGTAAAACAAAAACAACCAACCAACCAACCAACCAACCAACCAACCAACCAACCAACCAACCATAATATATTAACACACCAATTAAAATGCTCCAATCTTCCTTTGTTATACAATCAAAGAAACTTAAAAGACTCCGATCCCAATTCTGACCATCATCTCGAGGCTATCTCATAAGCCAAGAAGCTGAAATAAAATTAAGATACGCACTACATATGTGTAATCATATGATTAGGTTAGTTTATTAGTTCTAGATGTAGAACAGTTGAAGTAACAGGTCCAGTTCACAGAGGAACGCCAATAAAAAAAACATTTTTTTTCTACTTTAACTGCAACTCAAAATTCATTGTTAAATTGACTTTTATAGGTGTTGGGATATGCTGAAAACGAATATCAAATTTAAATGACGGTCAGACAAGTAGCTTTCGGGATATTAAGACTTTTATTATCCAATGTAATCCCTTATGTTTTTACTGGCGACCATGTCTTTTTCCTAACTGAACAAGTACTAATGCGTATGTGTGTTACAAAGCATCCGCATGTTAAGAATGGCAACAGTCATTGAAATTCACTAAGTAATACACTGACAAATATGTCTTAGTATCCAGAAAACTATTTGTCTGCCCCAAATTTAAATGTGATATTAATTTTCAGCAGTATCGAAAACCTTCACAAGTCGTCATTTTAAAAGTGAATATTGAGTTGCGGTTAGAGTAAAAATTTACCAAAAATACATGTGAGGGATTGATAAGGATAGATTTGAGAGAAAGAGGGACAATTAAAAACCTGGCCAGAGATAATAAACTTTAAAGTCGTCCAACATATGAAAACATGTAAAATACATGTTGAATTGAATACGATGATGATGATGAAAAAAAAAAATGGATGCGAGTTCTTGGGTCAGTAGATGTAAACCGTTCAGCAAGTTCAATTCACAGAGGAAGACCAAAGAAAGCTTGAGAAGTGATAAGAATGAAGTTAAGAGAAAGAGGGATAAATAAAGACCTGGCCAGAGTTTAGTTAGTTTGGCAGTCAATTCCTCCAATGCATGCCAGCATGTAAACCCAAACTTTGACCTCTGTCCCATAACTGGAATCTTGCATCCCTATGATTGTTTTGCAAGTATTTTAATGGGATGTGCTCTTACGAACTCCTAGCACTTCTACCCCCTAGACGTACATACTCCCAACTAGCCTGACCCCCTTCATTGTAGAGATCTCTAGATGCCAGAAAGCCTTCTACTTGGTTTTTCCCTTGAACTGCTAGACTTTGGAATTCCTTCCCAGTCTCCTGCTGTTATATAGTTGTAGAACATGAGAAATTATCTGTTATTTATCTGTCTGTCTATCTATCTATATATCTATATGATCTATCGATCTATCTAACTGGCAAGATAAACAAGAGATGAGATGTGAAGCTATGTTTTGATAAAAGTTGTCAAAACATATTGAGGTGTAAAATGGACAAGTTGTACTGGAAGCTCTAAAAATAGCTGACTGGAAGAACATGTTTTTTGTCACATGTTCAGGTTAACTGGACATAGAGTCAATTTGGAATTTGGACTTTGGGAAGAGCGGATGGGTTAACAGTTGTCTCCCCCCCCCTTGGGAGTCAGCTGACGTGTTACAAAATTGGAGGCTAGAATTAACCACGCAAGCAAAGATATTCACTTTCCATTCTTCTGCGATCGACACTGGAAAGTGAATAAAAACTATATAAAACCAACCATCGTTTTGGAGTAAAAGGCATTCGTTCAAACAGGTTGGAGACGTGACTGGCTATTGCTCACTCGGGATCTTGCCTCCGATCGCCGGGCTTGGGCCGCAGCGGTACGAGATGTGCATCTTCATGAAGCCGACTCAACTCCTCCAGGGTGAATGTCGTTTCAAGTACAAGTACAAGTAGTTCAAACAGGTTCCGCTTTTCCTCCAAGAACAGATGAATTCCAAGTGGACTCCGAGACCAACGACACAGTTGAAAAGTTGAAAAGGTTTGTCGAAATACATGTATGTGTTTATGTTATTTCCGACACACATGCACGCAACACATTTAGATGATCACGGAACATAGATAGACCGCAACACGATAACTTAGGGTTCAGACAGTGAAGAACCCCACAATAGTCATTTAGTAACATGACACACAATAACACGACAGACATATGGACGCCACCTCACAATGTAACATTGCTTTCCTAATTGTACTGACATGGAGAAGTTTAAATGCAATGTGAATAGACATCTTGCTGCTCAACTCCCTACATAATGTCCCTGTAGACATGGTTTCAAATAGTAACTCTTATGTCCAAGTGGCAATGTGCGTTATTTGGGGTGAATAACCGTTAAAAAAAAAAAAAAAAAGGGAAATTAAATGATGATGATGATGATGACAATCTTCGGTATTTTTTCAGATTAGGTCCACCTCCACAATTTTCTTTTAAATGACGACTTTTATAGGTTTTCGACTATGCTGAATACGAATATCGCATTTAAATTTTGCAGAAATAAGTAGTTCTCGAGATATAAAAAGTTGTATCATGCATTGTGGTCTTCGGCGGCCATTTTTGTTACGCGCGAGAGCGCGCCCCATAAACAAATCTACTGAGACTGCCGCGCGTAACAAAAAAAAAAAAATGGCCGCCGAAGACCACAATGCATGATACAACTTTTTATATCTCGAGAACTACTTATTTCTGCAAAATTTAAATGCGATATTCGTATTCAGCATAGTCGAAAACCTTTAAAAGTCGTCATTTAAAAGAAAATTGTGGAGGTGGACCTAATCTGAAAATTTACCCAATCTTCAAATCTAATGTCAACAAATACTTGTGATCAACTCTAATCTTCATGAGTAATCAAACTTTGTTCTCTTCATCATTTATAATATTTATCATCATTCAACTCATTAACTATTATCATTGAGTAGCTTTTGGCCTTGATAATCCACACCCATGTAAATAAATATGACCCCTATCATAGTAGCCTTTTATACTTATACAATATGCCTTGTTAGTGGTGAATAAAAGCAAAAAAAAAAAAAAAAATTAATTAATTCAAAAAATATCTGCGATCAGATTACGAATGCTTAATGATTTGTGGTTCACTCGAAATTAAATTTTCCTCCCGCAAAAAAAAAAATAAATAAATAAAAAAAAAATAAAATAAAATAATTTTGATACGAATGAAAATTTTTGACACCAATGCAGTTGATGATCATGTTTCACTTTTGATTGCATTTCCTGAACTTCTTTGAAAATATCGCAAAATCTATCTTCCTGATAAAATTGAACGGAGTGTTTGTTCTGAACCATTAACAGCATTCATCGTTATTTCCAGGTAAGAACGTTTCAGGCGATTCGAACTTTGGGCCGAGATTACAGTGTAGTATCTGTTCTTCAGATATTGCACTTCAATTTCTTGTTCTCTGTCGGTGGAGGAGAAGTCCTTCACGACTGAGACAATTTTTTAATTTTTGTTCCTTTTCTCCACGTTAAAAAAAGAGCCTGGTGTCTAACTCTGTCCCGTGGGGAGGCATTGTAAATAGGAACAAATGAACCCCTTTTTACAGATAAGGTAAAGCCTGGAACTCGGCCTGACAGCAACAAACAATTGTTTTTTTTTGTTTTTTTTTTTTCACTCCATTTTTTATTTTTATTTATTTATTTTTTGACTCTTTTTCATCTCATGTAAGGCATTTTGCCACTTGGACATAAAGGGGGATACTGTTTGGGATTATGTCTAACAGCGGACTGTGAGGAGTTGAGCAGCGAGATGTCTGTTCATATTACATTTAAAAGTTCTGCAGCTTAGTATCGTCATAGAAGCTGGAAACAGGGAGGGAATTCCAAAGTTTAGCAATCCAACGGAAAAAAAAACTATTAGAGTAGAAGGCTTTCCAGCTTCAAAGGATCTTAACAGTGAAGGAGTTAAACTTTGCTGCTTGTTGGGTTAGTTATGAATATGTACTTCGAGGGGACACATGTGCTATGAGTTCATCAGAGCCCATTTCATTAACATACTTCTAAAACAGACACAGGGATGCAACATTGCAGCGATGGGACAGAGGTTAGAGATTGGCCGATAGTGGGTTAGGGTTAGGGTTATGGTTAGGGCTAGGGTTAGGGTTAGGGTTAGGGTTAGGGCTAGGGTTAGGGTGCATTATGTTTAAATCCATTTAGTTAATTCCGTGTCGAGTCATGCCAGGGTTCTATGGATAAATGTATCTTTATTTGACTGTTGACAAATAAATATTTTTGTTTACTAGTCAAATAGAAAAGTTACAGACCAAACCCAAATGATTTTTGGAATATGATATCTTCGTTCTGTGACGAATACATACATCATAAAAAATTTTCTGTACATTTTCTAATAAGTGTAATTCTAGATATGCACCTAATTTTATGTTAAGACTTGAAGATATAAACATTAAAATTTCTTTAAATGTTTTTCTTTTTTTTTAAACAGCCTCCATTTAAAAAAGGTACATTATTCTATTAAACTTTTATTGGTAACCACGATGGGATAGGAACTCTGAATCTCCTGCCTGCATTCACTGCAATCACTGCCTTCCATAGTTGCTGTTGTCTCACCACGTTTTTGACCAAGTAAGCCTCTGGTCGGCCTTGGGTAGGATTGAAACCGCTATCTTCAGACAATTCTCACCTTTTTAGTTTAGGTTTGTTTGAAAGTCAATTCCTAAAAGCTGTCCAACACATGCCAGCATGTAAAATAGATGTTAAACCGAATATAATGAATTTCAGTTTGAACCTAATCAACTTTTCCTTATGGATGGCAGGCTTGTATAGAAGATGAACAAAGATTTACATGATGGATGTAGAAATTACTGATCTGGTGTGGAAGCAAAGGAGAGAGAGAGGACATCAAATATATAAAAACAAAAAAATCAAAATGCATTCTGGCTGATTTTTAAGAAACTAAATTATTTTTTAATCTTAATAATTATACAACTCTGTAGACTGTTCTGGCACTCCTGCTTGACTCTTATATATGACCATCATCATAACCTACAGTGGTAGTAGCCTAAATTTTTCTCCCTCTTTCATAAGTCCTCTTACAACCCCATTCTACACTGCATGCATTTATACTTTTTCCTACTTTCCTGAGTCTTAGCCGTCATATATATATCACATTTAAATCTAGAGAAGGCACCTGCATGATTTTACCATAAGGAGTCATCCGATTCAATGCTGTAACTAATACATAACTGTTTAAATACAGTACTTATCTGATAGCTAAATGTTTTGATTTCGATTCTAGCTGATGGCAACCAAGTCATATTTCTTTTTAAAACTTTGGAAATCACTACTATATATTGGGTACAATATAATAATCAATAAATAATTGGCTCTATAATAATATATATGAAATCTGCATAAATTAAAATATCAAGTGTATTTTACGACTGGGAAATGCTGGACGGCGTGTTAGTATTTTAAAATTTACATTGTATTTTATGCTCTTGTATTGCATTTTTTATTTCCAGAAATATTTGAGTAGACTATTAAATAAAGGGTAGTTATCTGTTTGTCTGTCTGTCCAGCTAAAAGTCAGAAACTACACAAGACACACATTCTTTTTCAACATTGCCTCAGACAAAATATAGACAAATTTTTTATAATGTTCATTCTTTCGCGGCAAGTTTACAGGAAATTAATTAATCAGAGATAAGGGGTGTAAGGGGATTTAAACAAGGTTTTTACCATTCTCATTTACAAGAATCTGTGGCGTAGTGGATAAAGTACTTGGTAAAATTCAGTTGTAAAGTTACACTCTTCTTCTTTAGTGTAGGCAACCGACATTCAAAATATAATTGCGACTTCTACCCAGCCATGGCTGATGAAACGAGACCATTCTACCCCCATGAATTGAATCAATTCGAAATTCCATGCAGGTTCTTGAGTTCGACAGAAAGATTCCCAAGTTTGACAAGATACACCTGAAGAAGGTCGGAGGTTACATCGATCGAAACGCTGTGAAAATAACACCCAAGATGAGAACAGTAGTCCGAATAATGCAAACAATATCAATAATCAATCCCCATCTCAAAAATTCAGAAACGTAAAATTGCCTCGTCCTTGATTTACGCTTTTTCAGTAGACGGCACAAAGATCCATTTCCTCCGTAAAATATTACTAGCTCTCCCTCTCCTCAATATATAAATAAACACTAACGTACCTGCCAAAATCATTTACCGTTTTTCATTATGTTGCTGGCAATTATCTGTTGCCGGATATCATGGTTGGCAGGTGGAGAGATTTTAGTCAACCTAAAACAATTAGAAAAGCAAGTGGATTTTTTATTTTGTTGCCAAATTTGAATTCCGACAATTTTTCAACAGAAGTTGTTCCCATCCCTTCATAAAAAAAAATATGAATGGAGCTCTCCTTGGTAGTTGACAGTGTTTCTATAAACATTGAGATTCTACTATTTCGTGGCTCATGTCCGATTGCAATTAATCTATGCAGAGGCGTGCATATTTCATTTTCATAGTGTCGCCTGGACTAAGGACTGAAACTTCAACCTCTGGAAGAGTGTAACTTACAACTGAATTTTACCAAATACTCTATCCACTATGCCACATATCCTTGCAAAACACTCAAAATACAATTGTGAATTATTGGCACTCAAAGTACAATTACTTAGGACTTTTACCAAGTCATGGCTGACAGAACAAGAGCAAGCTACCGCCGTGGATTAAATAAAAGGTTCCATTTGACATTCTGTGCAGATCCTTGAGCTTGACATGAAAGATATCCATGTTCAACAATATACATTTGAAGAAAGTCGGAGGTTACATCGACCGAAACGTTGTGAAAATAACACTCAAGATGAGAACAGTAGTCTGAATAATCCAAATAATACGAATTGCCAATCCTCATCTCAAAAATTCAGAAACATTTTTCCTTACTATCGGCATTTTCATTTTTTTGTTTTTTTGTTTTTATTGCACAGAAAAATGTTGTCACCTTCTCTCACATGCATTGAATAAATCTCCTTGTCCAACCTGTTCACATTCGCCAGAATTGATGCAGACACCCGGCAAATGCCAACGAAGTAAAATCGGTCAAGTTGAATCGGAGAATATTGAGAATTGTATAAATACATTTCTTCCGCCTCCTGCTATAGGTTGAACCAGTGATCTCCAATCTTTCCATGTGTGTCACCTTGTATAAAAGGTTCCCAATCTTCTCTATATATAAAAGCCAAACGTCTGTGTGTATGTATGTATGTTTGTTTGTAACGCTAAAACTTTTGAAAGACGGAACTAAACTTGACAAATTTGGTATCATATCGAAGCCCCATCACCCGGATGACAAATATCGAAATTTCACGTCAAACGGACCACTAGAAGTTGGTCAACTGATCAGTTATCTTCGAGGGGGGACCCCCAAAAAACCTGTCATTATCTTCTATATATATAAAAGACAAATGTTTGTTTGTAGCGCTAAAACTTGAGATGAAAGATTCCTCTCCCCTAAGAATAAAACATATGTTCAATATCTGCTTTTGTTTTTTCATTGTTTATACGGTCCCGAGCAACGCCGGGTAGCCCTGCTAGTCTTTTATAAATGGCGGCACACTATTGAGTTTTAAAAATTTTCACGGCACACCTATCACAAAATATAACTGTTTTCTATTCGTTAAGCAATTTTATAATATCATAATAATAAAAAAAAAAAACACGGAAGATTACATAATGAAAATTTTTATTCACATAAATCAACATCTACCTTGTCTTCAATATCCAGTATAGAATGATAATGGTGAACGTCAGTAAGACTGTTGTGCCTGGTGTTTCTTAACTACTGCTGCAATATGTGCGTGGATATGAGAGAGAGAGAGAGAGAGAGAGAGAGAGAGAGAGAGAGAGAGAGAGAGTATTAAAGAGTATCTTAGCGATTTTAAAAATGGGGGAAAAAAGAGGGTGGAATATTTAACGTTTCAAAGTCAGGCAAATTAAATAGACAGGCGACCCCCGTTGTTAACTCGTAGATATTATGATTTAGACATGATATAAAAAGTTTTAAGAACGAGGAAACCGAGCGAGCAGCCTCCGGAAAAAGCCTTTTGCAGACATACATAACAAGTGCACATGCATACATACATACACACACACACATTTTGTTACATGATAAAAGGGCTTTTCATGTAAGTAAAAAAAAATAGGGAATTAGTTAAATGTAAATATGAAATAGGATAGTCAAGGATTCAAGCTAGATTTGGAATTGAAAATTCCAATCATAAGTTAAAATAAATACAGAATGTTATTGAAATGAGGAATTGCAATTGTTTAGCTTACATATCTGTATATTGAAAAGGAATGCAATAATGAAATTTGTTTCTGTGAGAATTAAAATAAGGAATTTAATCGTCAATTGAAATTGTAAACATATTTTGTAAAAATGTTATTTGAAAAATAGGTTACTGAACTCGGGGGTCATGTCAAGTTTGGCAACGTGACGCATGTCATCCAACATGCTTTATGAGCACATGTTTAATCATGCGATGATGTAACGAGTTCTCAACATAGGTAGAGTTTTTGATGCAGTCTTAGAGAAGAGGAGAAGAGTCGGGGAGAAAGACCCAAGAGAGAGAGAGGTCAGAAACAGCTGCTGACGTTAAACCTTGGAAGTGAAAGGTTAGAGAAGAAAAAACCATGTAAAGAAACTTGAATTCCTCAAGCGAAATCATGAACCGGTCATGAAATAAAGGACGTCATCATCTTTGTGTATCTGCGTCTTCATGTTGTAATTCAACAGAAAAGGTACTGTCCATTTATATTATAAGAACTTTGTGAAAATCATCTCAAAAATAGGTAAGAAATATATGTGTCATTGGTTATAGAAACACTCCCGTCATACAGAACTGTCAAAAGTATAAATGTCAAACCCTCGGTCTATCTATTTATATATCCAATATCCTCTCATGTTTTAGATGTATGCTGTCGTTATTTTATATATACCCTGTTTATGTCTCCAATATGCTATCTCTTACAATATGAACATCTCACAACATGCAACACATGAACACTCCTAAGACTGTCTCTAGGTATCACACTAAGACTCTTCCTAAAACGAACAGCAACAATACAGAATATACATCATCTTAATAATAACATCCAGTATATAACAAGTTTGCCTTTTATATATATAGATGATAAAGTTTATTTCCAAAAAGTTAGATAAGCTTAAAACTGACCATTTTGTCTCACAGAATGTGTACTTAGGAATCAGTTTCGTATCGAAATTGGGTCTGAATTTTTCCCCTCTGATGCCGATTCTGATACTTTGAAAAACTGATATTACAATTAATCGTCGCATCTATAATATAAACCTCACCTGTCTGTTTAAATATATGTATGTATGTATGTATGTCTAAAACTTTTGACAGAGGCGACGGATTTTCATGAGATCAGTATTGTTTTGAAGCTCGACCCTTCGGATGACAAATATCGAAAAATTGGCCCAAAACATTAATACCGTCATCCTCAACTAGGCATTTTTCTACAGGGTTCCGGGTTGCACTTGCTTAGACAACTGCATTTATATTTGCCCTCTATCGGCCCAATAACTATCTTTAAGAGCGTATCTGAGAAAATAGACCACATCCTGTCTGCACATACCTCGGTTAACATCCACATCTGTGGTGAGTTCAACATCCATAACGTAGAATGGCTGACTCACTCAAATAAGACGGACGATGAGGGGTGGTTCTGTCATGATTTTGTCATTACTTATGACCTCACTCAGATTGTTCGCGAGCCCACCCGTGTGCCAGATACTACAGGTCAATATGCAAGCCTCCTAGACCTTTTTCTCTCAACTTCCCCTGAGCTATGTTCATGTTCCGTTCTTTCTCATCTAGGATCCTCCGACCATTCCGTCGTATCAGTTAAGATAAAAATGAAATGTAATAAGTCCCCAGACGTACCCCCCCCCCACCGTACTGTAAACCGATACTCCATCGTTGACTGGGATAGCTTCCGTACATTTATATATGATCTACCTCTGCATTCCCTTTTTAAAAAGGATGTGTCCTCTATAGTATCAGACCTGACCGAATGGTTAATTGTAGGCATAGACCGATTCATACCATCTAAAAATTCCAACAAAAACCTACCAGCCAGCCATGGTTCTCCCCAGAATGTGCTGCTGCCATCGCGCACAGAAATCACTTTTTCCATAGCTACCAACATAATAGATGCACTGAGACTAAAGCTGCTTTCAGGAACGCCAGCAACTACTGTAAAAGAGTAATAAAAAATGCAAGAGAGCTATATGCCCAGTCTGTTAAATCCAAAGTAGCTGATCAGCGGCTTGGTTCCTACCAGTATTGGCAAATAACAAATAAGATGCTGAACAGAAGTGTGCGTTCTATACCAACCATTATCAATGGACCAGAGGTCATCTCGTCAGCATCAAACAAGGCCAAACTATTTGCCAAGAATTTTGCAGCTAATTCTACCCTATGCGATGAAGGCCATCAACTCCCCATATTTCCTCCTATAACACAGAACACGCTAGGTAACATACAACTATCTGTGCATGAGGTCGCCAAGCTAATCAAGAACCTTGATTCCAGTAAAGCAACTGGCCCTGACGGCATCCCAATTATAGTGTTAAAAAAGCTCAACCAAAACTTGCTCCTATACTTGCGAAACTGTTTAAGCATTGCCTTAAAGAGAAGTGCTTTCCAACACTCTGGAAAACCTCATCAGTATGCCCTGTATTTAAGAACTCAGGTGATAAGTCATCTCCCTCTCAGTACAGACCAATAAGTTTTCTGTGTGTCATGAGTAAGTTGCTGGAATCCATACTAAATAGAGAAATAGTCAACCACCTCACCAGAAATAACCTTCTTAGTGACATGCAATATGGTTTCTGTTCTGCAAGATCTACCGCAGATGTGCTAACGGTTATATCTCATAGGATTAGTGAATCTCTTGACAAAGGCTTCCTTTCTAGGGCAATCGCTTTTGACATATCCAAGGACTTCGATAAGGTATGGCATAAAGGCCTACTTCACAAGATTTCCAGCTACAGTATGACTGGAAATGTTCTCTATCATTAAATCATTTCTCTCTGATAGGCTCATAAGAGTAGTGGTTGATGAACAAAAATCAGAGGCCTGCAGTATTAATGCTGGAGTCCCTCAGGGGTCCATCCTAGGCCCAACTCTCTTCCTGATCTACATCAATGATCTCCCTAAACACATACTTAAATCATTCGTTGACATCTATGCTGATGACACGACCATCTACAGCAACACATCAAAGGCTGTAAATGACAAGACTCTCTCTGATTCTCTCCTCTGATCTTGAGCGCATGGTTCAGTGGGGGAAGACGTGGCTGGTCACTTTTAATGCATCTAAAACCAAACTCCTATCTTTACATCATCAACGCTCTGATTCCCATCTGGCATCAATTGAAATGGATGGCTCTCATCTAGGAGAAGCCCCATGTTTTGACAAGCTTCTGGGCTTGACCTTCACTCTTGATCTGAAATGGAACACGTACATCAAGTCTGTTGCCAAGGTCGCTGGAAAGACAGTGGGATCATTCTACCGCTCCAGAAGATATCTCACTACTGATGCAATTCTCTATCTATATAAAAGCCAAGTACGTCCAAGGATAGAATACTGCTGCCATATCTGGGCAGGAGCTGCTAAAAACAGCCTATCCTGCCTTGACAGAGTACAGAATAGACTTCGTGGCTTAGAGGGGGATGCCCTTTTCTCTTTCCTGCAACTTCTCTCCCACAGAAGAGACGTTGCAAGCCTATCTTTGTTTTATCTTTATTTCCATGGCAGGTGCTCGTCTGAACTCCAATCTCTGGTCCCCCCCCCCCTCGGCAATCTTTTACGAAAAACACCCGTCTAGCTGAATCCACTGCCAAAAACTTTCCCCACTCTTTATCTATGCCTAAATCAAAACGTAGATTCCATAAACAAAGCTTCTTTCTTAGAACTGTACGCCTGTGGAACTGTTCCGTCTGCCTGCTTCCCAGCTTACTACAACCTGGATGTCTTCAAGTTCAACATAAACAAATTCCTGATGAACCGCCCCCTTAAGTAGACACTTTATCAAATCTCCACACTAACGTACTGTACTTACAATAACCCTTATCCCCGAGTGGCTTCCAAGCCTTGATAAGTGGTGACCACCTTGTAAAAAAAAAAAAAGAAAAAAGGAGGATCGTTTTCTTTTTTCTTTTTTTTTTTGCATCGTCATTTTTGCAAGTCATCGAATCGGTTGAAATGACTTTACTAATTTCAACGTTCCGAACTTCCGGTCGCGTCATGGAGTAGGGGTAAGACGTCAGGTTTTCTTTCACTTTCTTTTCCGCCTTCACGTCACGGGTTCGAGCCTACTACGATTTTTTTTTTTTTTTTTTTTTTTGCTCAACACACACCTACAAACATCCAGGCAACGCCAGTTACAAATACACCATAAAAAGTCATACCAATTAATATTCACAAAACATTTAGATCTCAGAAATTCAGCAATTTTGAATTGAGGGTGTCATCATGGTTAAGAAATCATGTTTTTATTAAACAAAATGAAATCAAATGGCTTCTAGCTATTATCTCCTGTGGCACACCATTAAGCATTCTGTAGCACAGTGGTTGGGAATCACCGTGCTGAATGCTAGTATGTCTTTGAGATGACAGTTGAATGTACTCATTGACCTGATGACCTATGTATGTGTCAATGTTAGCCCGTGAATTACAATAGCAAAATGAATACTAGCAAACGTACCCGCTTACTATAAAACAGAATGAAGATTTATTGCAATAGAGATTAGAAAAAATTACTAATCTTTCATGTAGATTCCAGAAATTCAGCCATTTTGAATTGACTGGTGTTATCATGATTAAGAAATTATTAATTGAAATTAAATGACTTCTAGTTATCTCTTCTCGGTATACCAATAATCATTCTAATGTGCCGCGGTACAGTGGTTTGGGAAACACTGCTATGCAGTTTCCCCTCTCTTGAAATTTAGTGTTCCTTAATAATAAATACTTTAATATAAGGTAACCGAAAAAAAAAAAAGCCATTTCGCGCCTGCGTCTTTACACGTCCATTCTCTTCTACGTCTTCTTTGCTTCTCTCCATGAGCACATGTTACATTTTTTCTCCTTTTTTTTCCTTCCTCTTTTCACTCACGCTTCCTAATTTGCATATGAACGTTTTTCTGCTGCTGCTGCTGCTGCTAATCTTTTTGCATGCTAGAATCCATCGTTGCTGCTGATAATTTCAACGCGTTCACACGCACTATGTTACAAACAGAAATGTACCAATGGCAGATAACGTGATCAAAGCGGAGGCCAAAGCTCAACTTCTTAGACAAAATGCACTAGAAAAAAACAGGTGTCAAATGATATGAGGAAGTGATGACTTAATCTAAAGAATGTCACCCTGATGTCTGCTCGTCTGTGTCTCTCAATTCCCAAGTTAGAAAAACAAGAAGAAATTAATACTAGTAGGTAGGTGTCTCTCTCAATAAGTAAAATCTCTCTCTAAATAAAACCTTTGAAAACTCAGTATTGTGTTTCATACATGAGGAGATTTGTTTGTCTAGCTAAGCAGATGAGGTGGTCAACAACCACGATGGGATGATGGTCCACACATGGAAAGAAGTGATGATGAAGAGAATAAATGATTAGCATTCACACATGTATGCATAAAGACTACTGCTTTTTTATCGCTCATGGGCAAGAAAAAAAACGTGTGTAATTAGATCACTCAATACGTGTTTACGAAAATGTCCATGTGCAAATTTTGTTTAACATAAAATGTTACAGTTGCACGCCTATACATAATCGATAAAGATTATCTCTTGCTGCAAACGCTTTTATTAATTCAGAGCAGCAGAATTATCATTTTTTTTTTTTTGGAGGGGGGGGGGTAAACAACCTTTCCTCCCAACACATACATACAGACACACACACAATGTATCTCCCTTAATTAAAATGTTTGATTATATTAACTTTAAAACGCTATCTGATTAGAAATTGATGGTCTGGATATTGTAAATCATTTTATGTTAAAGTTATATGCGAAAATAATCTCCATATTTTTTTTTTTTTTTTGTGGTTCTTTTGTTTTTTTTACCACCAAATTATCCAAGGAATTTATATGCAATCGCTTAAAAAGGTAGAATCTCATTTTTTTATTTGAAATTGGCACTGAGTGTGCATATGTACGCATTTATCCTCGACAACCCCCGACAAGCAGCTAAATCCCACCCCTTCACAGTAGAGATCCCTAGATGTAAGAGAGCCTTCTACTCCAGTAGTTTCTTGCCCTGAACAGCTAGACTTTGGAATTCCCTTCCGGGTCCCTGCTTCCCCAACTGTACTGACATGCAGAAGTTCAAGTGCAACATGAACCGACATCTTGCTGCCCAACTCCCTACGCAGTACCCCTGATAGTAGCCCCCTACAACAAAGTGGCAATGTGCCTCGTTTGGGGTGAAAATGTAATAATAAAAAAAATTATCCTCCTTTTTTTTTTTTTTTTTTTTTTAACAAATTATTTTTGTAAATCGAATTTGGAAAATTAAATTTAATTATTACGGATTTTTGCCACTATTAATTTAGTACTATAAAAATTGCTGTAAAACTGTAATTGTTCCACAGGCAAAACGTTGGCGAAAGCAACTAATAATCTTAATGCGTTATAAAGCAAAAAATTATGGTTGTAGTTTTTTTTTTTTTTTTTTTTTTTTTCCAAATTTTTTCATCGAAATACTTTCAATTAATCAGTATTTTATTGCGAGATGAATTTATGCGATTCATGCTGCCCCAATTGTTTTGCGTAGTTCGGATTGTTTTTATTTCAATTTGCTCAAGTGGTTTCAAATTTAAGCCTATTATGAACCGTATAATGATGAACGCCGATATTAATTAGATATCAAAACCAACTTGTTTTGGGTGCAAAAATGTGTGAATTCAATTTCAACTTATCACTAACAGGTGTTGCCCGGTCGTAAGATACGCTTAAATATGATATTTTAATTCATGCAGATTACGTATTTATTATTATTAAGACAATTCTCTATTGATTATTATATTGAACCTAATATATAGTAGTGAGATCAAAGCTATATATATATATATATATAGTCTTTGAAGTTTTCAACCTTTAAAACTATACAAAAAAATTTTTTTATCATTCGTTAGAAAACCATCCAGTCAGTAAGTTATTTAATCACCTGCAATCACTGCATCAACTCGCTCTCGAATTTACTATAGTACCAATAATTTATTTTTCAAGGGATCATCAGTTGTTTACCATGAAACACTGTTTCGGGGATTTAAAAACAAAACAGTATATTACATCATGGCTCCCCAGCAGTGTTGATCAAACACCACCACCCTTAATCTTAGGAAGAAGACATGTGTTTATATATATATATATATATATATATATATATATATATATATATATATATATATATTGATATCACAGGGGTGCGTTGGAAATGAATGCTTCTATTTAGAGCGCATGATTTAGAGCGCATGATGCTTGACTTTAGAATTTTAAACTTTAATTCAAGCCGTTATATATAAAAATAATTTTATAAAATCACCAGTAGATTCTCTACAGTGCAATGTAGACTACAATGTATTGTGGACTAAGTCACTGCGGGAAGGCATGTGAAGTTTCTTCTTTGTGCACTGTGATGGGTCCCCAACTAGAGCAGGCAATCAATCGATTTAATTGAAAAAAAAAATGAGCGATTTCACCGATTTCGATGGCAATAAAAAATATGGGAGTGTGAAACATTCGTTGATCATAATTCAATCCTAGATAACGTCGGGTCTCCCTGCTAGTTATAAATGAATGTAAAAAATTTTGTTTCAAACCCAACTAATTTCTGTGTTTTCAGTCAATTATGGCTAGGTACGGACAAAAATGGATGAATAAAGATGGGGGGACATAGTTTTGAAAGCCGGTTTACCATAATTTTTTTGTAAGTTTCCGAATACTTTTTCATTGCATTTGAAAGATTAAAGACTAAACTTAATTTCTTAAAAAAAAAAAAAATTGTACGCGTGAAAAAAAAGTTATAAAAATGTTTTCACGGCGAGCTAACCAATTCAGCTAAATTTCGAAATTAAATAAATTCATTGTAAAAATCCTTTAAAAGATAAATATTAGTTTTCTGGGTCTATTTCAAAGATATTAGTAAAGTAAAGTCTTCAGATATTGAATTAAATAAATTAAAAAAAAAACACGTAGTTTGTACAAAAAATAGTTTAATTAGCCAAAAAAAAAAAAAACGAGTGATTCCTGCCATTCGCAAAAGCGCTACAAACGAAAGTTTTGTAAACACGGAATATACGGAAGCCCAAAATTTCAGCCAGTTGAAAAACTGTGAAAATGACGTCATGTAATTAAAAGGGAAGAAGGGGGGTGCTAGTTTTCTTTTCTTTTCTTTTTTTTCTCAAACGTGCAGCCGTAATTCCTATTCTGAACGTTTGTATAATTTTTACGATTTTTTAATTTAATTATTTTTCTATGTTCCTGTTTTTAAATTAATTTTTTTTAATTATTGTTCATATTATATAAAAATTATGTTATGCCGAAAGTTTCATTATTCATTATTCAACCATTTTTTTTTAAATGACGGGGAAAAAAGTTATGGCATTTATTTTTCATAGTATTTAATTCTCGGCAAACTGTGCTCTAATATATGGTATAATCACGTCCTTCTTATATCACCGAAGTTAAGCAACGTTAAACCTGGCCAGTACTAGATAGGTGACCATTTGGGAATATAAGGTGCTGTGTGTAGACGGACATTCAACACCTCTCTGCAAGAACTACAAAAACCTAGCGTCGTCACCATCAAACGAGATATACATGCGATTGGGGATTGCTTAATGCTTTTCTTGATATTTTTTCTGTTGATGGAAGTAGGTTCAACCTGTCTACGCTGAATGTCGTTGGCATATTGTGCTTGTGCTTGTGCTGCTCCGTGTTACCTCCGTTTGTGGAGAGTGTCGGCAATTTTTAACAATGGGCTTTTTTTGAAAATTGAAAGGAACCCAAAACCCCACAAATAATAATAAAAAAAAAAAATTTTTTTTTTAAATAAACAAAAAACAATTTTGCGTCACATTACGCCGCTGCCGCCGCCTTCACGAAAAAAAAAAAAAACGGTGTAGATATTTCGTTTACCGCCTCGCAACAGACTTGTCAACAGTTAAGTAGCTGCTAACAATAATGAGATGTTTGAGGTGGAAGGAATTGTCTCAGTTCATTAAACAATACACGATTTTTTTTTTTTTTTTTTTTTTTTTGTATGGAAGACAGTTTACACTTGAATTAATACAAATCAATGACGAAAGAATGCCTGCGTCGTGAGTGATGAATCCCAGCAGGTAATACATTCATACAAGTTCTGCCTTTTTAAAAACAACTTTGTTTTACAAAAAACACTCCAAAACGAGTTTCATACAAACTAACTTCCATGTTATAACATGCTCCTATTTATTTTGCCTCCCCACGGGACAGAGTTAGACACCACGGTCATTTTTGTTTTGTTTGTTTGTTTGTTTACTTGCCTCCCCACGAGGACAGGGTTAAACATGAGGTCGGTTTCTAATGTGGGGTGAAACCAGCTCCCCAAAAAGAGGGGCACTCTGGTCAGTAAAAAAAATATAAAAAATGTATCAGTCATGAAGAATTTCTCCTCCATTAACCGAGGCCTAAAAAGTGAAGTGCAGAACGTGGAGAAAAGGAACAAAAATAAAAAATTATCTCGGTCATGAAGGGTTTCTCCTCCACTAACAGAGAAAAAGAAATTGAAGTGTAGCATCTGAAGAACAGATACAACACTTTGATCTGGGTGTTGGAACGATCATTTGTTATCACCGATCCTCGCCCCCCCCCAAGAAATATAGTAGTAGTAGTAGTAGTAGTAGTAGTAGTAGTAGTAGTCATCGGTTTAACGTCAGTTTTATATACTGGCATGCATTAAACAGCGTTTAGAAATTGATTTCCAAAATAACCTATCTCTGCCCAGGTCCTTAATTATCCTTCTTTCTCTCAAATCAGTTCTAATCAAGTCCTACCAATGTTCTCCTTGGCCCTTCCTCTTCCAGCTGATCCTGCTAACTACATCCACTCTGATGTGTTAAAGAGATTTAAAAACAGTTTTTATGTGCATGGTCACGGAGGGGACAGGGGGGGGGTAATTATCATTATCATGTTTGACACTTGTTTTACATACTGGCATGTGTTGGATGGCTTTCAAAAATTAACTTCCAAACTAACCTATCTCTGGCCCGGTCTTTTTTCTTAAATCCATCCTTAGCACTCCCTCCCATGATTTCCTCAATCTTCTTCTACCAACTGACCATGCTAACTCAACTGTTCTACATCCACTAACCCAAGAACTTTTATTTGTTCTTTTAATGTGACCAAACAAATAAAGTCTCCTTATCTGCACATATCTTTCTATATTGTTTGGAATTAATCTTTGGAAATGTTTTCTCAATCATTAAATCATTTCTCTCCGATAGGCTCATAAGAGTAGTGGTCGATGGACAAAAATCAGAGGCCTGCAGTATTAATGCTGGAGTCCCTCAGGGGTCAACCCTGAGCCCAACTCTCTTCCTGATCTACATCAATGATCTCCCTAAACACATACTTAAATCATTCATTGGCATCTATGCTGATGACACGACCATCTACAGCAACACATCAAAGGCTGTAAATGACAAAGTTCTCTCTGATTCTCTCTCCTCTGATCTCGAGCGCGTGGTTCAGTGGGGGAAGACGTGGCTGGTTACCTTTAATGCGTCTAAAACCAAACTCCTATCCTTTCATCATCAACGCTCTGATCCCCATCTGGCATCAATTGGGATGGATGGCTCTCGTCTGGGAGAGGCCCCATGTTTTGACAAGCTTCTGGGATCAACCTTTACTCCTGATCTGAAATGGAACACGTACATCAAGTCTGTTGCCAAGGTCGCTGGAAAGATGGTGGGATCCTTCTACCGCTCCAGAAGATATCTCACTACTGATGCAATTCTCTATCTATGTAAAAGCCAAGTACACCCAAGGATGGAATACTGCTGCCATATCTGGGCAGGAGCTGCTAAAAACAGCCTATCCTGCCTTGACAGAGTACAAAATAGACTTCGTGGCTTAGTGGGGGATGCCCTTTTCTCTACCCTGCAACCTCTCTCCCACAGAAGAGACGTTGCGAGCCTATCCTTGTTTTATCGTTACTTCCATGGCAGGTGCTCGTCTGAACTCCAATCTCTGGCCCCCCCCTCGCCAATCTTTCACGAAAAACACCCGTCTAGCCGAATCCACTGTGAAAAATTTTCCCCACTCTTTATCTGTGCCTAAATCAAAACGTAGATTCCATGAACAAAGCTTCTTTCTTAGAACTGCACGCCTGTGGAACTCTGTTCTGTCTGCCTGCTTCCCACCTGACTACAACTTGGATGTCTTCAAGTCCAACGTTAACAAATTCCTAATGAACCACCCCCTTAAGTAAACACTTCATCAAATCTCCACACTAACGTAATGTACTTGCAATAATCCTTATCCCTGAGTGGCTTCCGGGCCTTGATAAGTGGTGATCACTGTGTAAAAAAAAAAAAAAAAAAAAAAAGTGGATCCTTTAACTCTGCTCATACGGAGCACAACTTGAAATTTAATCATTTCTTTAGTACACACTGACCCTTGCGCCTCCCCTAAAATGCAACCTGCGAATCGTTAATACAAATTCACATTCCTTTTTACAATCCAACCATATTTGTACAAATAAACTTCACTCTATGCCTGACTTGTCCACCAAGTTTCAGTGATTAATGTCCAACAGTCTTTGTTTTATACCTGTTAAATTATATGCAGGGATACTTTAGTGATTGTCTCATCATTATGGAAAGTGACCCTAAATTGGCTTCACATTCACCGGGCCTTTGTTTTTTGTACCTAGTAATTCACTCCTGTTCATCTGTTCATTTATTCACACTTTTTTCCAATAATCACACCTTGGAGTTTTTTTAAATTTTGCACAAATTTGGAATTTGTGATAGCGTAGAGAAAAGGGCATTCCCCACTAAGCCACAAAGTCTATTTTGTACTCTGTCAAGGCAGGATAGGCGGTTTTTTGCAGCTCCTGCCCAGATATGGCAACAGTATTCCATCCTCTTACTCTGCTTCTAAATGACATAAAGTTATCTCTGAGATTTTAAAAGTTGGACCTTAATAGCATTTAAGTTGACTTCTCAAACTTTGATTTTCACAAGCAAATTTCCATTTTGGGTGCTTCCTCATTATAATAACGAAATCAGAAAGTTGAAAAAAATGAATTTCCATTAAAAAAAAAAAAAAATATTATCTACTTAATTGCCATGTCAACATGAGTTAGATATTACTGCATTATTACATAAAACATGTACATTTAAGAATTCGTGAATCAGCGACATCTGCCATTAATTGCAACAAGACAGACTGCAGTTACATCCCCTGAATTCGTATTGTTTATTTATGTATAAACATGAAATTTATTTTAAAAAATATTTTCATTAATAATTAATTTCTATCTCATCATTTTTCGTAATTTTTTGGATATGTTACTAAATTCCACAATTAAATAATTGGCTTTACTTGAAATTATTTCGATTTTTTAATTTCGCTATTATAACGAAGAAGCAACCCAATTTTGCTATTGTTGTACTATGTTATTGGCACTATAATAGTTTACTTCTTTAAATATGTTGTCCCGCTTAGACAACGAGTAATATGGAAGCATTTTTTAAATTAAGACTGAAAAATCAAAATAAACAAGGGAAATGACTCATATTTTTATTAAAGAATATAAAAAAGATTTGTCTCTCTCACAACTAAAATTTTATCTAATTTTCTGTATAAGTTATTTAAAAAATGTACAAACGAATAAAAATTAAAATGACTTTGCTACATCCCGGGCAACATCGGGTCAGTAGATCTAGTAAAGACTGTTATATAAATGGTCTTTCGTTCAACCATGGCTTAGTTAGGATTTATAAGTCTTTTATAATGCATTAACAGCATTAGCAACAACATTGACGTCAATCTCAGAAATAGCATGGATCCCAACTTGTTGCAGAGAAATGCCAGTCATGGCTGAAAAGAATAGTGTACACAGTGTCGGTCGAATGGAAAATACACAACAGTAAATGAAAGACTTGCCTGGCTTTCTTCTGAAAGGATGAGAAATGAAAGAGGAGGACAAATAATGAGCATTTCAAGAGATGGAAACAACAAAACTGAAGTGTCATCATCATCATCATCATCATCATCATCATATTCAGTTAAACGTCTTTCTTTTTTTAAAATAGGGAGATCACTGCATTATCAAGGTCCATAGATCACTCGAGCGCAAATTGGCCACTGAGACGACACCATGATTATTGGTAATGATGGAACTTAGATAGTGTTTGCTTATTTTAGAGGACGGCTCAATAGGAACTTGTTCACGTTAGACTTGAAAATGGATGCGTTGTAGTCAGTTAGGAAGCAGCCTCACAGTATCGTAGTCCACAGACGAGCAGTTCCAGGAAAGAAACTTTGCACATGGAATTTATGTTTATTATTATCCTCGAGTAGTGGCTGTTGGCCTTGATAACTAGTGGCTCGTTAGCAACTTTTGTTTTTAAATACATCCCCATAAGTAACCAAAGTTTGTTTATTCCATTCTTCACCATTTAACAATCCCTCCATCGGATTAACCATTATCCTCGAGTGGCTTTTTCACTTTGATAAGTGGTGACTCATTAGTATAAAAAAGTTAAACCGCATAATTCTCGGTTTTTCAGAAAGAAAATTTTTTAATTTATTGTCATTATTATCTATTTTAATCTCGTAAGACATGTGTCTAATTATAAATTACTAGCAGGGAGACCCGATGTTGCCCGGGATTGAATGATGATCAACAAATATTTCACACTCCTATATTTTTATTGTCATCGAAATCCGTAAAATTGCCCGGGAGGAAGCTTCACATGCTTCCATGCAGTAACTTAGTCCAAAATATATGTTATTCTACATTGCACTCTAGAGAACCGACTGTTTCTTTTAATAAAATTATTTTATATAAACTTCTTTCCAGTTAATTAAAAAAAACATTAAGAAATTTATGTACGGGGTTTTAACCTACAGACCACGTCATGCAAAAAAATAACAAAAAATAACACGTAAATTTTCAAGTCTTATAAAATTCTTTGCAGTTAATGAAAAAAAAAAAAATTAAGAAATTTACGTGCAGAGTTTGAACCTACATACCACGTCATGCAAAACAAAAAAAAAACAACACGCTATCAACTTATCCACAGTAAAATTTTCACAGCCTGTTGTTCTATCATTATTGCTAAGCGACAGCATGGAAAAAATGGCTTTACCGATGATAGATAAATTAAAATAACGGTTTCGATTATCGGTAATTATCAGGAGTATTCTGAGACAAAAATTAACTAAGATCACTCCCAGACTTATACATTAAAGTTCTGTAAATTTTAAAGAAAATCTGTTCAGCCGTTTTGGAGTCTATAATGAATGAGGTCACACACCCAGACAAAGTTGCATTTATATAATTATAAATTATAAATTATAAATAACTAGCGAGGGGTACCCGGCGTTGCCCAGGTGTTTTTCGGGGTATGTGAAAAAACCCCGAAAATGTGAAAATAAAAACAGGTGCCCGTGAAGAAAAAACGAAGCCTTCACGACGCGCAGTTGGAATATAGTAAAGTGTTTAAAAAAAAACAGGTGCACGTTTTTGATTGATATGACGGCGATAGGTATTCAGCAGTAAGCATTTTGTGCAGGACAGTTTTGAATGAGGTGAATAAATCGGTTTGTTTGTTTTTAAAGACCCGCTCCCTGCTTATTAGGAGGAGCGAAATGAAAGCTACAGTCTGATATGACAAAGTCGACATTGAACCAACGTTACTTAGCTCTCTTGAGACAACTGGCTTTCAGCCTGTTGTATTTATTTGCTCCCCCACCGAGCAAATTAGGCACAAGGCCAATTTTTAATGTGAGGAGTCAAGGGAAGGGGAAGGGAAAATGGGGACCAGCTCCCGAGAGGAGGGAAATGGGAGCTGGTTAAAGGTCAAGCATGTGGGGTTGCCCCCACATCTGGTCTTTGCTAGTCATAGCTAGTCCTAGCTAGTCATAGCTTGCAGTATCTGTCGGAACAGATACTACACTTTGATCATGTCACCCGGGCCCCGGAGGGCGCGCGGGCAAGTGGCTTTCAGCCTGTGATTAGAGTTGAGTTTCGCTTTTTTTTATACCGAAAACCGAATGTAACGTGTACCGATGCGGGAAATGTGGAATAATTAACATTTGAAAGTCAATAAAATTAAATAGACAAGCGAGCTCCGTGGTTAAGTGTGAGATATTACAATTTATAGATGATATAAAAAGTTTTAAGAAGTTGTGAAGCGAGTGAGCGAGCGCTTCTCTGAAAGAAGCCTTTTGTGGACATCGAGGAAAAGCGTACATACATACATAGATACATACATTTTCGCTTTTATATATATAGATTATTTTATTATGCCTACAGACACTAGTGTTTCATGCTTTCACAAGGAAGTGACGATTGCCACTGGTCGAAGGATTTGAACGCTGCCATGAGGCCACCTTTGATTCCATTAGCAAAGAATGTTACCCCTGGACCACCCTCAACCACCATGATAATCAAAGGAAATTTAATTAATTAATTTAACATTTATAAAGCCAAATACAGGCATAACGTTAATAAAAGCAATCCAAAGTGATTGAGCGACTAGAAACCATGATTTCACTCACAAGGCCAGCTGACCGCTTTTTATTTCCCAGACAGTGCTCAACCTTTAAGAAGTTACTTCTTAACAGGACAAAATAATTATAAATTATATAGATATATATATATACATGGCGCAAATGATAGTAATGATATTCCACCGTGATGGAGAGATGAAAAAGGTACAAACCAAATTATATGTTCATCAACGTTTTGTCTTTATTTCAAGACTTCCTTGGGATGATTGATTTGAAGAAATTAAATTCCCAGTACAATATTTGAAAATATACTTATTTTGTTTGTAACATGAAAAGGATGTCTTTGATCTATTTCAGCCGTTAGGGTTCAAAGTGTATATAGCGTTGTGAAATGGGAGTGAGTGAAATTTTTGTTATATCATTAGTCATTAGTAGGGCTAAGACAACAGAATATTCTTTTCATTGTTTTGCCTCGAGTATGACAGCAAGGCACAGTTAATCAACCGAGAACCACATCACTCTATATAAAAGCATATAAGATAGCAACGGATACACACTCGAGAGTCAAAACAACGAAAAAAATATGCTGTTGTCCTAGCCCTAGTCATTAGGTATTTTAAAAGGATATGATGCAATTTCTTTTTTTTGGGGGGGGGGGATGACTATAGCTGTTAGAATTCAAATGTTAGATGCGTAATTGAAATGAAATTAATGTTTCTTTGTTTTTATTATTTACTAGCATTTCGGCCCGGCGTTGCCCGGGTGTTTTGAGATGTATCTTGAGCAACACAAAAAAAAAAAAAGTGGTCAATTTTTTACTCTTTGACCCCTATTATGACCCCTTAAAATTTATTGTTTAGGGCTCAAATCAAGTTATTAAGTTAGATCCATGTCCAAGGAATCTATATCTAAAATTTCAAGTGTTTAGACCCAAAATTGTAGGAGGAGTTTGGTAGAGTTCTCAAAGGTACATATCGTTGAACTTTGACCCATTAATCGCAAAATTTCTGCCCAAAAACCGATCACATCGATTTTCTCAAATCTCAGTACCCTGTATATCAAATTTTGAGTCTATAGACTTAAAATTGACAGAGTTATTGCGTAGGGAAATGTACACAGACACACAGACACACACAGACACTTTTATATATATATATATAGATTGATAGTTATGCATATTAATTATTATAGATATAATTTTTTGTGTGTAAATAACTTGTGTCTAAAATTAAGTTTTGTTCTTTTAGAATAAGTTTTCTAATTAAAAGAGATAAATTGTAGAAACCTCCACATTGTTTAATTGTGTTTGAGTTTGCAATAAGTGCTGATTCAAAGAAGTCTTTGTAGAGATTTGTTTAAAATGAATTTGACAAGTTTAGCTTGATTAAAGTTAAAAGAATAATCACGCTGTAATCAATGAGAGACTAATGCATTCGAGGAATTGCTATTTTTTATATCTCTTTTATGTTTACTAAGCCTTTTCTAAAGTCCACGTTGAGTTCCACCAACGTATATTTGATGACAATTACGGCATGGGACAATATATATACATTCATTAGATGTACATTTGTTTTGGAAATGTTTTGTTGTTTTTAATATTTGTTTTATAGTTTGTTATGTGGTTTGTATTATTGGAATTCCTAGGTTGTGTTGCAAATTATTGTATTATTGGTGTGGGTGGATAAAAGAAGATGTCTGGTGTATGATTTTTTCTTATTGTTTCTGGAAAATATTTGTGTGTGTGTGTGTGTTTTTTTTTCCTTTGCACTTAATCTTCTTTAATATAAATCTCACCTGTCTGTTTAAATGTATGTATGTATGTATGTATGTATGTATGTAGGTCTTGCAAAAACTTTCAACAGAGGCGACGAATTCTGAGAAGATCGGTATCATTTTGAAGCTCGACATCTCGGATGACAAATATCGAAAAATTGACCAAAAACATTAATTCCTTTATTCTAAACTCGGCCGTTTTGTACAAGGAGGAGTCGATTTTTTTTCACCAACATTTTCGTAAGTCATCGTCTCCGTTGGATTGACTTTGCTTGATTTCAACGTTTTTGACTTCCGGTCGCGTCATGGAGACATCGGCTAGGATGTCAGATTTTCTTTCACTTTCTTTTCCGCCTTCGCGGTACGAGTTCAAGCCTGCCTACCTACTACCACATTTTTTTTTTTTTTTGCTCAACACATATCTCCAAACACCCGGGCAATGCCGGGCACCCAGGTCAGTGTAAAATATATGGAATATTGTAATCTTTTCAAAGTATTTGTGATGTATTTGAATTCTTCACCCAGATATTCTGGACTACAAATTCTGAATGCACGTAGGAAGAAACCAATTATCATGTCTGTTTTTATTTTGTAGTTATGGTGTGAGTATGTAATCATTTTTGTGTGTAGTTTTGCAATGAACTTTGAAGGATAGATTATTGTTGGATATTATTAGAAGTATGTCTAGAAATGGTATTGAGTCATTGTTCTCTGTTTCATAGATAAACTTTATAGTGGATTCGACTGTGTTTGATTTGTTTTTAATATCCTCTATGCGCGTGTTTTCAGGAAGAAAAATTAAACTGTCAATATATCTGAAATATTCTGTTTGGTGGTAATCTAAACATTATATATATATATATATATATATATATATATATATATATATATATATATATATATATATATATATATGAAAATGCAAACAGAAATTTTTCTTTCTATATTTGGAACCAATGACGTCATCTCAAACCAACCAAACAGCAGACCTAGCACTCCCTTCAAAAACAGATAAATCCAAACCAAAGAATCAGATCCAAAATAAAGACGGAATATTTATAGCCGCCATTATTTTGGATGCCTTCCATCTGACGGCAGATATTCAATATCTTTTTTAAAAAATAAAAAGGTTAATGTTTTCTGTCATGATCATATCTAAAATCCTGAAAAGTCAATGCTTATTTAAGTAATATATATATATATATATATATATATATATATATATATATATATATATATATATATATATGTATATATATATATATATGTATATATATATATGTATATATATATATATATATATATATAAGAACAAGTAGTTAATAAAACATGTTAAAAAACACTTTGAAAAAGAGTTAAAAACATATTTAATTTTAAAAAGGAAGCACAAAATAAGTGAATAGTCCTTAATCCACGGAGTTTCGAATAAATACTTTCCTTCTCATAAGAGGGTAGGATTTAGCAAAATGCGGGATCGGATTTTGCTTGCAAAAGTATTTGATGAAACTACAAGTAAGTCAGATCTTACTTGATAACAAATAGTGAAGCAGAGGGAATAGGGTGAAGAAAAAGGTGATTTCACGTGAATGGATAGTCTGGTGAAGGGCAAATTAATCCAATATATATATATATATATATATATAAAAGAAATTGTGCATGTGTGTTTGTTCCTTATGGACTCGAAAATGGCTGAGCCGATTTTTATGAATTTCACACAAATGTACTTTATGTGCCTGACAGTGTTCTTTGATAGGTTTTGTATCAGAATGTCTTGGATAAGTATTGATAATCAAAAAATCCGTGAAAGAAGGAACAGGAAATTTAACACCTTATACAGCCTAACATCACAACTGCATTTGAGAAGTTTTATTACCACACAAGCAGAAAGGCCTAGCATATAAAATCAACAGTAGGCTCTTTGATATGACAGTAGTACTTCGAAATGAATGTTTCTGTTTAGAGCACAATTTAACCATGATATTTGTCTTTTGAATTTTAAACTTAAATTCAAACCATTATATAAAAATCATTTTATAAAATAAACAGTAGGTTCTCTACAGTGCAATGTAAACTACAATGTATTATAGCACATCGGGGGGGGGGTCACATAACAGAGGACGGATAATGAAGTCCACAAAGACGACGAGGACCCAATTACTTGTGGAGTTCACATTTATAATAGGAGGCTGATATAGGTGAAGAGAGACGTGAAGTGGACAGTTCTTTTTAATACGAAGGGAAGATAAATAATTGATGAGGGGGATACAATCAACACTTTGGAAGGGGTTCATTATACAAGACGATGAAGACAAAAACACATTACCTTGCGGTTGAAATGACGAATGAAAAGAACGGCTTACATAACAATATAAAGACATTTATTTCCATCTGGAGATGGGAATGATGGGAATTCGATGCCTGGCAGAATTACTACATTTCTTGTCTTCTCTGCCTCGTTTCCGAAAGGAACTTAAGCTAACTCAACTCAAACTGAACTCTGGCTTCTCCTCTCTGACTCTCTTAAAACTCTAGTCTAACTTAACTGTATATATTGATTCTATATTTCTTTGTGACGTCAGAACGTGACCAAACGTGCCTGGCTTGCATGTGGACACTGCATATGCTTCCAACATGTGTTTTAGCAACACAAATTTAATTTCCATTGTCCCATTCTATATGCTTTGACTTAACTTTGTTCTATAGTTATTTCTACAATAATGGACAATTCCACTGCATTCCTGGAATCGCATCTAAACAGCAATATGTATTCTTTTTAACTTTTCATCAATACGTTCGATTCTAGCATTCTCTTTTAATAATTTTTATTTTCGATCCTAATAACTTCATTTCTCTAACTAATGGGATCTGTCCCCTTCAATATACAACAATAAGTCACTGTACGAGGCATGTAAAGCTTCCTTTAGGTGCCCTGTAGTGAGTTTCCAACTAGTGCAGGGAATGAACCGATTTGATTTTTAAAAAATGAGTAGTTTCACTGATTTCGATGACAATAAAAGTATGATGTGGAATATTTGTTGATCCTCATTCAATCCTGATCAGGTCCCCCTATAAATATATATATATATATATATATATATATATATATATATATATATATATATATATATATATATATATAAAAGTGAAACTGTGTGAGTGTGTGTACATTTACCTACCAAACTACTCTGTCAATTTTCAGTCTACAGACTCGAAATTTGACATAAGGGGGAATGAAATTTGGGAAAATCTTTTTAATCAGTTTTCTGGCAGAAATTTGGCTGTCAAAGGGTCAAAGTTCAACGATTTGACCTTTGAAAAATCTACCCAACTTCTCTGCCAATTTTGGGTCTAAACACTTGAAATTTTAAATGTAGGTTACTTGGACATGGATGAAACTTTTTAATTTGATTTGAGCCCAAAACAATAAATGTTAAGGGGTCAAAATTGGGGTCAAAGTTTTTTAAATTTTCACCTCTGCGGTCTCTACCAAATTACTCAGTCAATTTTTGGTCTAAACATTTGAAATTTTATGTGTATTCAGACATAGGGCAAGCTTTTTAATCAGTTTTTAGCCGAAAATTTGGCTGCGAAGGGGGTCAAAGTTCAAAAGATTTTACCTTTGTGGTCTCTAGCAAACTATCCAACCAATTTTGGGTCTAAACATTTGAAATTTTACATAAAGGGTATTCAGACATGCAGCAAGCTTTTTAATTTATTTTTGGGTGAAAATTTGGCTGCCAAGAGGTCAAAGTTGAAAGAATTGCAGACTCTACCAAACTCCTTCACCAATTTTGGGTCTAAACACTTGAAATTTTAGATGTAGGTTACCTGGTCAAACTTTTAATATATATATATATATATATATATATATATATATATATAATTTAAAGGAGATTAGAACAATAGTCTAAAGAGCTGAGTGTATTTTAATGTAACAGTGAAATTAAAATACAGGAAAGAGAAAGTGCTCGTTGTAATATAGATATATAATAAGCTCGATAGTTAAATGTCCTAGAGCTAATTCAAAACGGATTTTTAATTTAATTATAATTTGATTTTTAAATTTTATCAATCACATTACTTAATATATATATATATACATATATATTAAGTAATGTGATTTATAATTTAAAAATTAAAAAAAAAATTTTTAAATTTAAAAATCAAAATTTAATTAAATTAAAAATCAGTTTCATAAGAAGGAACAACAACAAAGTCAATTATCTGTACGATCGTTTCGGAAATCCGTGCTTTTTATTTGTGGTATACATGAAGTCACGTAGAACAATTATACATAGTTTGTTTGGTAAGCACGGTCTCCTCATCAGCAAATTTAGGAGGATTTCTATTGAATTGAAAAGACACCAAAAATAAACCTAGCATTAAAAGTAAGGCAGATGAATCTTTTAGTTTTTCTTTTTTTGAAATCAGGAACTGTATTTAAAGTAGTCATTTAGATGTTTGCTATAGCTTTTTATTTTATTGAATATACATATATATATATATATATATATATATATATATATATATATATATATATATATATATATGCACATAAAGTTATGAGCAGTACATAGGGCCCGAGCAAAGCTGGGTTGATCTGCTATTATATATATATAATCTTTCTAAGATATTCTCCAAAAGAAGAGTCTCAAATCTATTAGGTTCTACACTATCAGCCGAACATTAACCTCCATCTTCTCACTCCAATGTCGCATCTCTGTGCCTGTTTTACAAGTTCTTTAATGGAATGTGCTCTGATGAACCCATAGCACTTGAGCCCCCTCAATGTACATACTCTTGACTAACCTGACAAGCAGCAAAATCCCACCCCTTAACTGTTGAGGTTCATAGATGCCAAAAAGCCTTCTAATATTCTAATAGTTTCTTCCCTCGGACTACTAGACTTTGGAATTCCTTCCCAGATCCCTGTTTCCCTGATTGTACTAACCTACAGAAATTTAAATGTAATGTGAACAGACACCTTGCTGCTCCCCCCTCCCCCCCCCCAGTTCTCTGTTAGACATGATCCCAAACAGTAGCCTCTGACGGTCAAATGTCACTATGCCTTGTTTGTGGTAAAAATGAGTAAAATATATATTTTTAAGGTATATATATATCTGGGTTTGTATTACTGTACAAATAGATTCAAAAAAGTTGTCAAAAAAAACAAATATATAACAAATGAATGTTATCAAAGGCAAGATAAGCTACTTTTCTACCAAACTGTATATAATTTTCGTGTTTTTATTCAATGTAGCATGTTTATTCAGCTCAAAAAGCATACAGTGTTTACCGATGTATTGGAAAATTCAAAATGGCGCCCGACTCTCTCTTTAACACGGTAAGTTCGGGAAAAGGTGTTATAAATAATAAACTAGACAAAATACTGTTAGAAATTCGCTCAATATATCTTACCGTGACATAGGTTGACATATATTCGGTGGTTTTTTTAATAGTATTTTGTCTAGTTTATTATTTATAACACCTTTTCCCGAACTTACCGTGTTAAAGAGAGAGTAGGGCGCCATTTTGAATTTTCCAATACATCGGTAAACACTGCATGTTTTTCGAGCTGAATAAACATGTTACATTGAATAAAAACACAAAAAATATATCCAGTTTGGTAGAAAGGTAACCTATCTTGCCTTTGATAACATCTATTTGTTATATATTTGTTTTTTGACAACTTTTCCGAATCTGTGTGTACAGTAATACAAACCCAGATATCTCTTACATGAAGGGCATTCCAAAAGTAATGCCTCTTTTTTTTTTTTTTATTAAGCCTGAATAGATCAGAAGGGATTGCAAATTGCATTGTTATGATGACTGAACTTATGCATTCATCTCTGTTGCAGATATTGACAGTGTGAAACTCTAAGAAAACAACTCCTGTCATGGACGTGCATCAGAAGCAGAGGCATTGATTTCCTGGCAAAAGTGCATTGCGAATAGTGATGACTATGCAGAAAAATAAATTCTAGAGCACAAAATGTTGTTTGTTTTAATGTTACCACTCCTATCTTCATAGCTCTTCAACTTTTTCAGTTAAGAAAAAATAGACTTTACTTTTGAAACAATCATTTTTATGACAAAGTGTGTTTCAGAGGCCTATGCATAGCCATTGTTCATCGCTGGTAAAAGTGCATTGAGAATCATGCCTATAAAGAAAAATAGATTCTGGAGACTAAATGGTCTCTTGTTTTAATGGTACCACTCTTGTTTTCATAGCTCTTCAACTTCTTACGTTTAAAAAATAATAGAAGACTTTATTTTTGGAATGATCCTCGTAATATCGTCCAAATAGTTTCAAATAACAAGCTCAATGAAGTTATGTTTTTGACTTCAGAGCACGGTCCACCTTTACTGAAATGGTATTTTCTTCAAAAGGAACACGTTTTTCACTGGTTCTTTACCGGTGAATTCGTTTTGAACTTCATTCTTTGATTTATTTTTTATTTGATGATTTGTTTGGATTTTTATAAAGCCTTTAAAAGGCAGATCCACTGCAATGAAATCATGGTACGTCTCTGAAACTTGTAACATATGGTTAAAAACTATTCAACTGAATGGATCAGAAAGAGTTGCAAATTGCATTGTTATGATGACTGAGCTTATGCATTCATCTCTGTTGCAGATATTGACGGTGTGAAACTCTAAGAAAGCAACTCCTGTCATGGACGTGCATCAGAAGCTTTGCATTTAATTCTAACATTTGTACTCGAGCACCATATTGATTTCTTTTCAACGTATTTCAACGCCATATATATAATTATAAATAAATTTTTTATATCTACAGACACTAGTGTTCCATACTTTTGCAATCATCAGTGTAGGAAGTGACAAACCCAAGGTATGGCATAAGGGTTTACTTCACAAGATTTCCAGCTACGGTATAACTGGAAATGTTTTCTCAATCATTAAATCATTTCTCTCCGATAGGCTCATAAGAGTAGTGGTTGATGGACAAAAATCGGAGGCCTGCAATATAAATGCTGGAGTCCTTCAGGGGTCAATCCTGGGCCCAACTCTCTTCCTGATCTACATCAATGACCTCCCTAAACACATACTAAAATCATTCGTTGACACGACCATCTACGGCAACACATCAAAGGCTGTAAATGACAAAGCTCTCTCTGATTCTCTCTCCTCTGATCTCGAGCGTGTGGTTCAGTGGGGGAAGATGTGGCTGGTTACCTTTAATGCATCCAAAACCAAACTCCTATCCTTACATCATCAACGCTCTGATCCCCATATGGCATCAATTGTGACGGATGGCTCTTGTCTGGGTGAGGCCCCGTGTTTTGACAAGCTTCTGGGTTTGACCTTTACTCCTGATCTGAAATGGAACACGTACATCAAGTCTGTTGCCAAGGTCACTGGAAAGATGGTGGGATCCTTCTACCGCTCCAGAAGATATCTCACTACTGATGCAATTCTCTATCTATATAAAAGCCAAGTACGTCCAAGGATGGAATACTGTTGCCATATCTGGGCAGGAGCTGCTAAAAACAGCCTATCCTGCCTTGACAAGAGTACAAAATAGACTTTGTGGCTTAGTGGGTGATGCCCTTTTCTCTACCCTGCAACCTCTCTCCCACAGAAGAGACGTTGCGAGCCTATCCTTGTTTTATCGTTATTTCCATGGCAGGTGCTCGTCTGAACTCCAATCTCTGGTCCCCCTTGCCAATCTTTCACGAAAAACACCCGTCTAGCTGAATCCACTATGAAAAATTTCCCCCACTCTATATCTGTGCCTAAATCAAAACGCGGATTCCATGAACAAAGCTTCTTTCTTAGAACTGCATGCCTGTGGAACTCTGTTCCGTCTGCTTGCTTCCCACCGGACTACAACTTGGATGTGTTCAAATCCAACGTTAACAAATTCCTAATGAACCGCCCCCTTAAGTAAACACTTCATCAAATCTCCACACTAACGTAATGTACTTGCAATAACCCTTATCCCTGAGTGGCTTCCGGGCCTTGATAAGTGGTGATCACTGTGTAAAAAAAAAAAAAAAAAAAAAAAAAAAAAACAGAGATTCAAACTCAGCCACGAAGCCACCTTTGACTCTTTTTGCTAACTGTTCCCTCCGGGCCACTAACACTTGCCACAAGAATTAATGGAATTTAACAACCCATAAACACCAAATATATGATTTTATATGTTGGGTCTCTCTGTTTGTTTGACAATAAAACTCCTCAAAAGCACTTGTGATGTTAGGCTGTATAAGGTGTTAACTTTTGGTCAAAATCACTTGTTCCTTCTTTCATCGGATTATTTCGATTATTGATTATTGATACTTATCAAAGACATTCTGATATGAATCTGATCTAAGAACACTGCAAGGCACATAAAGCATGTGAAATTTCATAAAAATCAGCCCAGCCGTTTTCAAGTCAATAGGGACCGAACTCATACACACACAAGTTCCCCTTATATAATAGTAGTAGTTGGAGGTAGAGATTCCTACAGCTATTAGGTGATTTTTTTTTTTTTAAATATAATCCACAGATAATTCTGTTTTTTTTTTTATTCCTTAAAAAGAATTGTCGTCTTCATTGTAAAAACTCTCCATGGATAAAAATGCCATTGTGAGATTAGATTAGGCCTACAAGTCATGGCGCCGTGGATCGCACAAATCTGACGTAAGAAATCAATTCAAAAAGAAAAAAGAAACAAAAATCATTTCTTTGGTTTTTGTTGTTGAGACTTAGATTCAAATCTTCTTGAGAATAATTTTTCTGCCATGTTACGCAAATATGAGTGCATAAAAATAAGAGTGCTTGGGCTGGAAAGTGTAGAATAGTCAATTAATGGTAGAGGACTAAGGAAAACATGGGAAGGAGGAAGTGATGAGGATGGATCTGAAGGAAATAAGAATAAATAAAGACCTAGCCAGAGATAGATTAATTTGGAAATAAATCCTATTATATACATATATATATCATTCACACTGAAGAAGACCGAAGGATCAGTCGAAAATATGTGCTTTTGAAGGAAACATTCTCGTTTTTTTTTTTTTCAAAAGACCTTTTGTATTCCTACACGTCAACACATAGGAAAAAAATATAGAAAAGATATAAACATTTATATATTTTTCGTATTGATTTTTTTTTCTCTTTGGGGAACTTTGAATCTTTTCTCTCGTTTTTTTTTTTTTTTCTTTTCCCTCGTTGTGCCAATATTTTAATCGTTTTTTAAACGTTAATAAATTTATTGTAGTGTCCCCGTACTTTTGGCACATTCAGTAAGTTCCCCATTAGAACTCTTTATTTTCGACATAATATTATTTTGTACGCTATCGATTTTCTACTGATGAGATGATAGCCGAAAGAGCTCTTGAGAAACTTCCGCTTATTATTTTCAAAACTGTATATATATATATATATATATATATATATATATATATATATATATATATATATTCCAGTACGTCTGATTGACCACGGCAGTTATTCTTCTTGCCGATTTTTCTGGATATCTTTTCCATTCGCTGTTGTGTTCAAAAATCAGAAAAAGGAATAACTCTGTCGTGTTGAATCAGACGAGCTTGAATAATGACTTGCTGCCAAAATATACAAATATATATATATATATATATATATATATATATATATATATATGCGTGCATATATATATATATATATATATATATATATATATATATATACATACATATAAATTATAAAGTCGTCCAACACATGTAAGCATGTAAAAATGGACGTTAAACCACTGATGAGATGATGATTCCCCCCCCTCCCACTTGAAGATGATCTTCAAATTTGGGAAAGTCATTCAACATATGTCAGCATGTAAATCGAATTTTAAATCCAATATGATGATTGTGCTGATGATGCTGATGACGATGACGATGATGATGATGCTGATGACGATGACGATGATGATGATGCTGATGATGATGATTACAATGATGATGATGATGATTGTGCTGATGATGCTGATGACGATGATGATAATGATGATGATGATTACAATGATGATGATGATTGTGCTGACGATGATGATGACGATGATGATGATGACGATGATGACGATGATGATTACAATGATGATGATGATGATGATGATCTCACTCTCCTCTCCCATGATCATGTATAAAAAAAGTAAGTGTTTGTAAATCTCTCTGATTTAATCAGATTAATACCTCGTTGCGTTATTTTCACCTTTTAATTAGCTTTTACTGAGTTGACCTTTGTGTCATATATCAGGTCATGTGACAAGAAATGCGTGACGTCCTATTTATGCACATGCTGTTATTTATTTTTTTTATCATTGTATTTTATTTATTGGAAATGAAGTACGCAGTTTTACTATCATCAGTAAATTAATTATTAATTATTATTAACTATTAAATACGACTACCACAAAAATTCATCCATTTGGAACGGGTTTATTTTTATCGTTGTTTTTAGTGAGGATGATCTCATAAGTCGAAATCGTTTTTTATTCATTAATGAGTTATCACTTATAAATAGTATAATCCCGTTGACATAGCGATCTTCATTAGATCAACAAAGTTAAGCAATATTTAGTCAAATCAAAACTCGACTTGGGGATACTAGGTGCTGTATGTGCTAAAATAGCAATACCTCCTTGCAAAAACTAACGTCATCATCTCCCTTGATTGGGATATACATGCAACTGGGGACCGCTCATGAATTTAATATTCACTAGAAACTCCCTCCTATAGAGTAAACCAACTCAACCCACCAAGTATGAATGCTGCACCAGGTACAGACAGGTCAAATTTTTGCCAAAGGTAAGGATTAATTAATGCGATGGATAGATTTTCAGAGGATTGGAAATGATGTATGTCTTAAAATGTTTTTGACTACTAATTAGAGTATGACTCCAATGATTTCGACGATCGGTTTTATAATCACGGTTATGACAACCAACCAATCAGAAGCTTCGAACGTTATTATAAAAGATATCGAATTTTGGATTCAATTTTGTTCGCTGTCAAACTCTGTCTTGAAATGACTGAATTGTGACTGCATCGATTCTTCACTGCCACCTTTGTTACTAAGAATTACTCAACACTCGAGATCGTGACTGCATTGATTCTTCACCGATTTGATTTACTGCCGTCATCTTTGTTCAACATAATATCTCAACACTTAACAGTATGGAAGAGGTAAAATTTAATCAAGGTAAAAATTAAAAATTATAGAAATTGAAAAATGAGAAAAGAAATCCTATTCAAGGCTGCTCACATGAATAAAACGGAATCGTTATTGCCGAAATAAATGCAGAGTTTTGCGATCCAGAAAGAAAGAGGATGATCACATCAGCTTATCGACTACATGCCATTACTAACTTCCTGTTTGTGACGTCATATCCTTAGATATAGCTCTAACTCTAACTTGACTTCGAAGGGAATTTTCAATTACTCGGTCTAACCTTATGCAAAGAATACTATTTTTAACTGTTTTTCTACACATTAGCAGCAGCAGCCCTACCGTTTAACAGCATCAGCGATCACAGCTCTCCAATGCAATCTTTGTCCATTAAAGTGTATCTTCATCAACCTTGTTTTTTTGATTCTACCATTCTATCAGTCAATACTAGATGTTTTTTTTATCATAAATATGTCCTAAGAAAGTCATTTGTCTTTTCATGATAACTAGCTAGGGGTACCCGGCGTTGCCCGGGTGTTTCGAGGTGTGCGTGGAAACTCCGGGGGTGGGGTTAAAAAAAAAAAAAAGTAAGTATGAGGATCGAACCCGAACCGTTGAGGCAAAGTTGTAAATTAAAGTGTGAAAAAAAAAAAGTGCAACGTTAACCATTGCCCCACTGCGACATGCTAACGGAAACACGTTTGAATTTATTTAATTACTTGGATTTAGCAGGTGCTTGTTTTAATGAGTTAATGAGGTCAAGTTTGACTGCGGGATAGTACCTTCATTTACTGCTGAACGCTTTTTTTTTACCCCCAAGATGTTATAGGAAAAAGACTAACCCACATGCGGCGAGCGACAAATGTTGAATATTTATCTTCCCGAAAGCAAGCAAATTAAACAGACAGGCGAGCTTCGTTGTTAACTGTGAGATATTACGATTTATATGTGATATAAAAAGTTTTAAAAAGTTGTGAAGCGACCGACCGCTTCTCTGAAAAAAGCCTTTTGTTGACATACAGAAAAAGCGAACACACATACATACATACATTTTCGCTTTTATATATATAGATTTCCATCAGCATTCCTCGAGTGCATCCACATCTAGTCCATATTTCCTCGTAAAAAATGTGATCTTTCCAAACGACCGCTAATATTTGCTACACAAACCAAATTTCTGTGCTATTAATGCGTTTCTGCATTTTGGTGGCAGATAGACCAAACATGCATTTTTTTTTTAATTTTTTTTTTTAATTTTATTCCTTTGAAGTTTGTAACGCTAGGTATGGGGCAACCAAGACAGCTGCCAACATCGCCCTGCTTTTTATTGAAACCAACCGAGAGCTCTTTTTAGTATTCTCATTGTTCCTTCAAGTGCAATTGTCTGGACCTCTTTTGCACTTGGTTCACCAGGAATATTAGTTAGGTAAGACTTCAGGTTCTTCTTCATAAGCCCTGTGTCACCTATAATAACTGGTATGATTGGTATCTCTTTAAGAATGCATTGCCTAATATTAAGTGTGATGGTATTGGAAGAATGTAAATAATACAGATTATCAATCCTCATCTAAAAAATTCCAAAACATAAGTCAATATTTTAGGGTTTCTTTTATTTCTTTTGGCCAGTATATATATATATATATAAATATAGTACACATATCTATTAAACCTAAATGATAGTGACACCTACTTGCAAAAAAAAAAAAAAAAAAAAAATACAAAAACTAATGTCATTATCTCCCCTTGAATGGTATATGTATATGCAACTGGGGACGGCATGTAAATGTAATATTTACGAGAAAATGCCTTAAAATTAACATCATTATCACCCCTGACAAGAAGATGTATATGTGACTAGGGACCACTTAGGAATTTGAAATTCCCTAGAAACTTCCTTCTTTAGAGGAAGCTAGCTCAACCCACCCATCCTCTCATATATAGGAGGATAGCGACACCTCCTTGCAAAAAAAACAAAACAAAAAAAAAACTCCAAAAACCAATGTCATTATCTCCCCTGATCAGGATATGTGTATGTGACTAGGGATCATTTAGGAATTTGATATTCCCTAGGAACTTACTGCTTTGGAGGAAGCCAGTTCAACTTGCCAAGTGTGAATGCTGCACCAGCTAAAATTTAATCGAGATGGATAGGTTTTTCAGTTGAATATTATGAGAAGATTGAAAATGATGAATGGAATAGACACATCTTTGAAGCACATTACTATGGGACTACTCCCCCGAAGACTACAACATGGTCATCTTCAAATCAAATGTCAACAAATATTTTTTGAACTCTTAAGTAATCAAATTTTGTCTATTGCATTCATCGTTTTCAGTCCTCTCATAGTATTCCTCATCATCCAATTGCTGATCTCATTACAACTTATCCTCGAGTGGCTTTCGGCCTTACCAAGTAGTGACTCATTAGCATAAACAAAAAATATCCATGCTAAAAATATACCAGCAGTTTAAAAGAGAAACTATTTTATAATCACACTTAATATCGTTACAGCTGAGTACTTCCTTCCCAATGAAAAAAAAAAATATATATATATATATATATATATATATATATATATTTAAGGCCTTTTAATGTGTTGCTGTAGGTTAATTAAACATTCCCCGTTTCCTGTCACGTGAATTGATAAAAGTTGTTTGTGAATTGAGAGTTAATTAAAAGGTGAAAATAACTTAATAAGTTATTAACCGGATTAAATTAGAGATTTAAAAACGCTTAGTTTTTATGTACATGGTCACGGAGGCGGGGTTGAAGAGTGGGTGGGGAGCTCATCCTCATCAATCATCATCATCAAGTTTTACACTTGTACATAATAAAACACTCGTAATTCATACTAGTGGACATAATCTCTATCTACTGGCGTAGGGTCCCAATATGATGCCATGTGTTGGACGCCTTTCAAAAATTAACCTCCAAACTAATCCTATCTAGTTTTTTTTTTTTCTCAAATCTATTCTTATCACTCCATCCAGTGTGTTCCTTGGCCTTTCTCTGCCAACTAACCCTACTAACTCAACTGTTCTACATCCACTAACCCAAGAACTTTTATCCACTCTTTTAATGTGACGAAACAAATAAAGTCTCCTGTCTGCACATATCTTTCTCTGAGGGCATCAGATCCAAGCCATCTTCAAGACTCACATTACGCATTTATCATATAAACTGAATGTCATTTCTTGCCATGCAATGCATGTCCTCAACCCTCACTGGTCATTATCATGCACCATCACAATGCAGACACCTGCTTGATAGCCTCTTCCTTCGGTAACGCTCTGCTGGTTAGTAATGAATAAAATTCTCTACAGTTACTCCAACTACTCCTAACTTTGGTAATCACATTGGTAACTGGTCATAACATGTTGGGACAATCATTTGTTATCCTCGATATTCCCAAATGATGATGATAATGATAATACTGATGATAATCATCATGATTTTGTCATCATCCCTTTCTATGTCTGGGTATCATAAAAAGCTTTGACACTTTTAAGACTTGTGCGTCTCATCTTATTCGCACTATGGTAATAAAGAAATGCCTTGTCGTATCTTGTCCCCAGATGTTGGAAAGCTTTCTACTCTTTTTTTTTTTTTATTAGAATTCTTAGAGATGAGTAATTCATATATTAATTTATTTGCGGAATAAATAAACACACAAATTACTCATCTCAAAGGATTCCAATAAAAAAAAATATTATATAATACCATTCAGTACAGACCTGGATCCGACTATGGAAGACCAGATAAGAACAAAAACTTGGATTTATAAGACAAAAAAATCCAACCTTGAGCGCCCTTTGGGGCCCGTGGCACAGTGGATAGAGGTGTTGAATCTTTACGCTTCCAGGTGAGCATTGTCTGAAGATAGCAATTTCAATCGTACCTGAAGCAGGCCGGAGGATTAGTTGGCCAAAACGTGGTGAGACAACAACTATGGAAGGCAGTAATTACTGGAGATACAGTTATGAGACTCAGCATTTCTATCCCGTCACAGTAAATCACCTGAAGAAGGCCAAAGGATGAGTTGGCTGAAACATAGTGAAACAACAGCAACATAAACTCTCAGGATAACAGTCCGCAAATAAATCAATGAACTTTCTCCTCTGCGTTTGAATTTTTTGTTTGGTCCTCCTACCTCTTCCCGCTTTCCTTCTTCTAAAACGAATGATGCACAATAATCTTTCTGACTCTGAAACAAAATACTGCCCACGCAAAAAAAAAAAAAATCACCGTCCTTTATGCCATATGAGGCTTGCACATATGCAAATGAGGTCCAATTGCGTACATGTAGTGCCATTTCTGTGTCGGCCAGCATGACGTTCTGCCTCATCGCACATTGTCTACATACTACATTAGGTTCTTACCTTAAACTGCTCACCTTTGGAATTCCTTCTCTTCTCCTGGTTTCCCTGGCTGTACCAATATACAAAAGCTTAAATGCAATGTGAACAAACATCTTGCTGTACTTTCTTTTTTTTTTTTTAATTTTTTTTATTACATTTTCACCCCAAACAAGGCACATTGCCACTTTGATGTAGGAGACTACTATCAGGGACATAAGCTACAGGAGTACTATGTGGGAAGTTGCGCAGCAAGATGTCGGTTCACGTTACACTTGAACTTCTGCATGTCAGTACAGTTGGGGAAGCAGGAACCTGGAAAGGAATTCCAAAGTCTAGCGGTTCTGGGGAAGAAACTACTGGAGTAGAAGGCTCTCTTGCATCTAGGGATCTCTACTGTGAAGGGGTGGGATTTAGCTGCTTGTCGAGTTTGTCAGTGGTATTTACATCGAGGGGGTATGAGTGCTTGCAGTTCGTCGGAGAATTCACCGTTAAAGTTGTTGTAGAACAGGTAGAGGGATGCTACATTTCGTCGATGGGACAGAGGCTGAAGCTTAGATGACAGTTCAGGACCTATCAGGTTGGCGACTCTCTTTTGAACCTTGTCTAGGAGCGAGAGACTAGTAGCAGATGCACCAGCCGAAATATGACAACAATACTCCATACATGGGCGAATGGTGGCCTTATAGAGGTACAGGATACTTTCAGGTGTTAATAGCTTTCTAGCACGGTAGAAAGAATCTACCTTTTTCGCAGCGGTCCTGGCAATGCTCTCAATGTAATTGTTCCAATTTATGTTTCCTGTGAACGTTAGGCCAAAGAGTTTAAAAGATGTATTTTCAGATAAAGAGTCATTGGCCATTGCTATTGGTGGTAGAGAAGGTTTCTTGTAATCATTGAAGGAAACAAGTTTAGTCTTGGAAGCATTGAAGGTGACTATTCATTTTTGTCCCCATTCCACTACAGATTGGAGATCATCCTCTAGTGTTTCTGCCACTTCTTTAGATATGTGTTCATTTGTTTTCCTGTAATATTTATAGAGCATGGTGTCATCAGCATATATACCCATCTTACAGAGAATTTTGTCAGGGAGGTCATTTATGAATATTAGGAATAATAGAGGTTCAAGGATAGACCCTTGAGGCACTCCCGCATTTATATCATATTGTTTAGATGTACAACTGTCGAGGACAACCTGGATTTTTCCCTTATCTAAGAAGGATTTAATTATGTTAAGTATTCTTCTAGTGATACCGTATGATCTGATTTTCCTAAGACCTTCATGCCATACCCTGTCAAAAGCTTTAGATATATCTAGAGCTACCGCTCTACCCTCCCCTGCCTTGTCCAGTAAATGGTATATACGTTCAGAGATTACAGTTAGGATGTCTGCTGTAAAACGGGCTTGCCTAAATCCATATTGTTGATCGGTCAGAAGTTTAGAATCTGTAAGGTGATGGACTAGAGCTTGGTTAATTATGGACTCAAATATTTTGGCGAAAAGTGGGAGGAGGCTAATGGGGCGATAATTTAATGGGTCAGTTCTTTCACCAGAATCCTTGAAAACTGGTACCACAGAAGCAGTTTTCCAGCAGGCAGGAAAGCAAGATTCATTAAGGCATTTGTTGTAAAGTTTGGAGAGAACTGGAGCTACTTCAGTGGAGCACTTTTTTAATAGCACAGCCAGGATGAGATCAGGTCCACATGCTTTTGAAGTGTCAAGATATTTTATGATAGCATGCACCTGAGAAGGGATGTCTTCATAAATATGACCCCAAAACCATGATAGCCCATTATATCTCAGTGACAATATGTCTTGTTCGTAACGAATATAAATTAAAAAATAAAAAAGACAACAAAATCCCGACTACTTTTACTTTATATATTAGATTTCTAATTATTATTTTACAAATATTTAAAGCATTGCGAGAGATTCTAATGTTGAAAGAGCATTATTTTATTGGTCTTGCCTAGAAAATCATATTGGCATCATGTAACGTTTCTTGATGATGAGCCATACGGCATGCTGAGCAAACAGAGGGTGGGTAAAAAAGAACCACACCCAGTAGACATGGCCAACAAAAAAAAAAAAAAAAAAAAAAAAGATACATCGAATGTTTGTGTTAATTGGCAACTCTTCCTGGGGTCAAATATATCACAAGGTTAATTTTGTGCATCGTTTGGATTGTAAAATTTTTTGTAACAATCAAATATTCAATGAAGGGAAACACGTACATGCACGTATGCAGTTTAACAAACGCGTGGGTTCTTGTTGGTGAGTGATCAAGAAATACATTTAATAAAAGTCTTTTTATTTTACATACAAATGTAGTCCGGGCTGGTTTTCATTTTTGATCGTCGATTTTTCCATGTGGCCGTTTCTTGCATCATTTAAATTTAATGACTAGGATCGACTGTTTAACTCAGGACAAATCAAACTCATGCATAGAAATACAAGAAGACTTATTGGAAGTTTTAAAGGTTTTATTGGGGAAAGGATTTCGTTCATGGGGAGAGCCAAAATTAATTGCTTCTTATTTAATTTTCTTACTTAGCTTAAAAATATGGTCAACGAGAATGGACAGGTCTTGAGAAAATTTCAGTTAGCTTTCTACATTATCAGTATGTCTGAATCGGCAGCTTCCTTGCCGTAAACTCCATCAAAAACTCTGCGCCAAACATGTGAGGCAATTTCTATCTAAAAATTCGATACCTGCTTTTAGAATGTTTTGTCTTAGAAGCTGACCTTTGACCTCTTATTGCATCACCGTTAGATGTACTAGGTTTATTTCCGTTTGTTGCCAGGCCTGCCTGACATCTACTTAATAAAACACTCGTAATTCATACTAGTTGACATAATCTCTACCTACCGGTGTAGGGCACTAATATATAACAGGATTATTCAGAAGACTGTTATCATCTTGGATGTTATTCTCACAATGTTTCTACCAATGTAACTCCAACCTATTTCAGGTGCATCTTGTTGAACTCATTCATCTTTATGTGGACCTCAGGGAATCTGTATGCAAGAATTCCTGGCACAGTGGATATAAGTGTTAAGCAATACTGTCATTTACAACTTTAAGTGACAGTCTTCTGGAGGTTGATGGTTCAATCCTCAGTACAGGTGGTGCTAAGAATACAATTACAGATTACTTAAGACTTCTACAATGTTATGGCTGATGGAATGAAAGCAAGCTACCTCTTGTGAATTAAATAAAAGTTTCTGTTCAATATTCTGTACAGATTCCCGAGTTTGACAGGAAAAGATACCTGAGCTTTACAAGATGCACCTGAAGAAGGTATGAGGTCGCATTGGCCAAAACGCTGTGCAAATAATATTCAAGATGAGAAGCGTAGTCCAAATAATCAAAGCAATACAAATTATTTGTCCTCATCTCAAAAATTCAGAAAAACGATGTCAGTTTTATGATTCTCAACATCGACAAAAGGCAAAATAATCGTGACATCCAAAATCAGCGAAAACAATGTCGAAAAAATTGATAATTTTGTTTTTCTCAAAAGTATTGTGTGTAAGCATCCACTGCCTTTTGAAACTAACCCTTGACAATGCACCTGCAATTCCAATAGCTATGTATGTTACGACATAATCACATTCACAGACAAGCTCACCATAATAAGATCACCAAAGTTAAGCAACATTGAACCTGGTCAGTACTAAAATGAGTGACAATTTGGAAATCTGTATGTACACCCCGCTTATCTCGGCATTGTTTCCAGTTGTCTTGGATTTCTCTTTGCCAAGCAGTGTTGACTACAAAGTGTCTGGCTGGAGATTGTGTAACCCTTGCTTCATAACTACAGGTGCATACAGGGGGTATCCATTGTAACTCAAGACTGAATCGAGGACATAATGCTCCTGAGTTTCGGACATTAAGAACAGAGCATGAACGCAAGCTTTTTATATTCCAAATGATTGTCTGCGAACCGTGTATGGCAAAAACCATCTGACCTTGCTAACTCAATTTTTCTACATCTCCTAACCCAAGCACTTTTATCCGTTCTTTTAATGCGACCAAAAAAATAAAGTCTCCTGATCTGCACATATCTCCCTATATTGTCTGGAATTTATCTTTGTCCGAGGGCATCAAATCCAAGCCATCTTTAAGACTCGCATTACGCATTCATCATATAAATCCAAGTTAAATAAATTCTTGGGTTTCAGAATGACACCATCAAGGTTATAAAAAAAAAGAGGGGAATGGACTGATTTGGTGACGTCATCAGAAGAGGTCCTCTAAACATTCAAGGATGAATTATCTGGTAAAACACCTCTAAAGTATCTGCCTGACCAGATCTGCAGTGATGTAGAGATTTCTTTGTTAATGATAGAAAAATTAGCAAAACACCAAAAGAGAAGAAGGAAGAATTGTGTATTCAGAAAGTGTGAAAACATCCTCCAAATTTCATCCGAAAAAGTAAAGTAAGAAAAGATTCGCTCTATGCTTTGACTCTACAGTATATGCCTGAATAGTCCTATCGGAATTCTCTGGTAGAGGCACCTCGAGCAGTTAGACATAAACTAACCACTTCTCAAAGAGAAGATAAAGCCTGGGAAGGTAGACTGACCTGCCCAACAGCAACAAAGTTAATGTCGGATTGATTGGTGAGGATATTTTTTTTATTATTATTTTTTATACAAGGGAGACACTTCAGGAGTGTACAGTGATCACTGAGACAACAGCATAGTGATCAGTAGGTTTTTTTATAAACTTGTGAAAACATGGAACCTCCTCAAGACGAGAGCCATTCATTTCAACTGATGCAAGACGGGGGTCGGAGCATTGATGATGGAAAGATAGAAGCTTCCTAGAACTGCACAGGACCAAAGCTATACCTCAAGCAATAACAAACAAGTCATCTCAACAATGTTGGCTTTGATGCTAAGGTGGGGGGGGGGTCCCGGCTGATGATGCCCAGTGAAGGTCCAACTCACATGAGGTCAATTCAGCACAAATCAAATTCTTGTGGGAAACCTGGTGCTGATCAAACTTGCTCAAGGAACTCAGAGAACATCAAACTCAAAATGAGGAACCTGGAATGGATCAAATTTATAAGACTTGCCTAAAGCTTTTGTTCGCCCCCGCCCCCTCCTCTCTAAAAGAGACAGTTACGATTTATTCAAAAAATTCTCAAAGTCAGACACTATCACCATTACCACTACTGCTACTTCTACTGCTGCTCTAGGGGTAGAGCAGGTGGGCGAGAGGATGTGGGCGTAAGAATGCAGGTGTTCTTTCTAGTTAGTCAGAAATTGTGAGCCAAATATCAAATATATAAATATCTTTATAGGTTAAGAAAAGTGAAACAGACAAATATGAGTAATTAGCAGGCCGCCCGGCGTTGCCCGGTCGTAAAATACGTATAAATATTACCTTTTAATTCATACAGAAACTGAGACATGTGCATGCAAGTATCATACTTTTTCTAAACAGTTCATTTCTTGCAAGTAGAAAAAAAAAATACTCGAGATGAGATCGAAACCAAAACCTAAAGACACTAAGTCAAGTACGATAACCATTAGGCCAGCTTGACACAATGTTTAAAAGATGTTTTCAAACCTACTTATTCTTAACATAATGTAAATGATTCGTACATGCATGAAACAGTTGACAAACAGATAAAAGTTTGATAACTTCAATGTACCAATTTTTTCAATTTTGACCCTTTAGCAGTCTTTTTTTCCGGGTGAAAACCGATTAAAAAGTTTTCCATATGTATGAATACCCTATATACCAAATTTCAAGTTTGTAGATTAGGTTGAGAAGTGCCTTCACACATGCCCACACACACACACACACACACACACACACACACACATTCTCACTTTTATAGATATATAGATTAAAAGAGGAAGAGGATAGTGATATCAGGGGAGACAACCAAGCAAAAATACCCTAAGCAAAATTAATCCCAAAGCAACAAAACTAAAGCTGGGTTGCCAGGACACTATATATACTAATGTAGGCAAATTTGGGAATATTTTATTGGTTTGAAAATAAAGGTTCTTTTTACCAATTCTCATAAAATTTTAACTATAGAATAGTATTATAATCTTCAAAAAGCCTACAAATTTTCATGTAGTTTCGTCCCATAGAACCAAAGATATGAGCATTTCAATATTCAATTTGGCTATGAATACCACCTTTTGGGGAAATTTTATAAGTTCCAAATCTCAGCGACTATTGATCAGAATTTAACAAATGAAGGCTCATTGGAAAGGTAATGACCTGAATTGTGTAGTGGGTTATGTAACATTTGCCCTTAAGGTGGCACATTAATGAGGTCATCCATCATCCAGAGCCTATTTTTGGAACTTTTTTACAGCTATAAAATGTTTCAATCATAGTCATTTGTTTTCCTAGTTTTGCATATGAATTACAAAATATCTGATATTTCCCCAAAACCTCTGGCCTGATGGAGGGGAGACTAAAACTTGCTGCTATGTTTTCAAATGATCTGAAATAACAGTAAGGGGAGACTTGATTCCAAATATCTCTCATATCTCCCCTCTTTTATTTTCATACATATAATAAATTTCACAGTGTATAAGGCTTATTTGATACTGGAGATATTCATAACCGTACTCTACTTCCAAAAGAAGGGAAATATAATATATGAGAAATATTTGGAATCAAGTCTCCTCCATGCTGTTATTTCAGATCATTTGAAACCATAGAAGCAAGTTTTAGTTTCCCCTCCAACAAGACCAGAGGTTTTGGGAGAATATATATATATATATATATATATATATATATATATATATATATATATATATATATATAGAGAGAGAGAGAGAGAGAGAGAGAGAGAGAGAGAGGGCTATGAAGTTTGAGCAAAGTCACTGTTTCAGGAGTTGAGGTTGCACCTTTTAAATTTTAACAGTACTAATCGGAACGTTTGACCTTCTGATTCCACAAGTTGTTTAAATCACACATGTTTGCATATACGAAAATAAACAGAAAATAATATATATATATATATATATATATATAAAACTCAAATGACCTTGTAACGATGTATGTAACCCACTTTCCGGTTTACGACATCCGGTTGTGCATGCGCGCATGATCTGCACACGGAAATACTAACGTTATTATTTCGAAATTATTATTTAACATGGGAAGAGTGGGGTTTAAAATAATTTCAACGTAATACAGAAATGACTGAGTTAAAAAAAAAAAAAAAAGAAGCAGATATATCAAAATTTGAATTTAACTATAATAAGTATTATAATATCTGTTCAGTGCACATTTACCTATAAGTATGGCCAACCACTTATAATTCAGTAACTGTAAAAAAAAAAATTTCAAAAATAATCAATTATAATAAACACAACGACTCATAGAAATCTATCTATATTCTTTTTCCATTTTAATATATTTTCATAGAAATGTTTCTGTTATGTCAAAAAAAAAAAAAAAAAAGACTATTTTCTTTACATCACAAGTGTCACACTCATACATGAATTCCATAGTTAATATAACATACTGACCCAACGGGTCACGGGTAGTTTAGTATAATATATATATATATATATATATATATATATATATATATATATATATAAAGGAGATTAGAACAATAGTCTAAAGAGCTGAGTGTATTTCAATGTAACAGTGAAATTACTAGTTTAATTAAAATACAGGAAAGAGAAAGTGCTCGTTGTAATTTATATATATATATATATATATATATATATATATATATATATATATAATTTGTATGTTATTCCAGGTATGCTTCTAGAAAAGTCTTTTCAAGATTACGGTAGTTATAAGAAGTATAAATACGATGTTATTGTTTTTAATTTTTAATGTTTTATTTTGATATTTCGAGCGGATCTAAGATCTTGGTTATATAATGTAGCGAAATGAAGCAAAATGAAAATCGTTGAAAATACTGGAAATTTCATTTTTGGGCTGCGTTCATTTCTTGCCAAAACTTTTGAAATAGTTCACGTGAATTCTCGTAATCGTTTGTTAAACGAAAAAAACGTCGTTTTTTAATTTTTTTAAAATTTTGAATGTGTGTGTGTTCGTCTCTATCGGCATCAATATCAAACGCAACAGATTTCAGTATATATACTAGGTACGTGCAAGTGCCGATGCTCAGAATGTATAAATATTTTGACCCTTGCCTTTACTTAAAAATTCACCAAAAATCAGGAAATTAATCAATTTTAATGAAATTTTCAGTATTTATAAAATAATGATCACGGAATATTTATACATATACTAAGAACGGGCAAAAAATGGATGAATAAAGATAGGGGACATGGTTTTGAA
>NC_136513.1:94277425-94289925 GCF_053919585.1 Euprymna scolopes
ATAAGTATTATTTGTATTAATTTTTATGATACTCATGCAGAGAGTGATCCGTGCTGAAATAATAACGTTATTATTTAAAAAGTCATTCTTAACATGAAGAGGGAGGGTGTTTTGTACCTATTCTGTCAATTACAATTGAATGAAAAAAAAAAAGCATATCGTAAAACTTTAATTAAACGTGGAAATATGATTTAAAAAATAGCGCGGATCGCTCTCTGCATTAGCACCATTTTTATTTATTGTGGACTATTATTCTCATCTTTATTAGTTGTTGTTTCACGACTTTTCGGCCAACTATTCCTCTGGCCTTCATGAAAAGAAGTAAGTCCTTTTATAAATGTTCAGTAACTTTTTCCTTTTATTATTCTTAAAGAGTAAAACTTTTCACATTCATGAAAAGAGTTAAGCCTACGTAAATAAATAAATGTTTGTACATGTGACAAATTATCAATAAATGGTTTAGTTACTTTTTTTAAAAATTATTTATGAAAAGAGTTAACGTAAATAATGTTTGTAAAAGTGCGAAAGGCGACGTTGTACAACCATCACTCCCATGCTTAATTTCTATAATCATTATTTCGACATTTGAAAGTGGTGCTTACTTTTTAGTTACAACGTTCTGATAAATCAGTCACCCATTTTGTAAGCAATAAAAACGCGGTATATCAAAACCATAGAAAGTAAAAATAATATGAGCCTCTACCGCATTTGTAAGTCAGAAATATATTTGTTTCTCAAAGAAAAAAAAAATAGATTGCACATGACATTTTTTTATTGTTTTCATGAAAATAAAGTTTCGAGTTTAAAAAATTTTTTTTTTTTTTTTTTACTTATTCAGTTAAAAGTCAGTTTGTAGGTGTTTCTTTTTTTTTTTAAATTGTTTTTATGAAAGGTAAGTTTTTGTTTTTTTCTTTAATTTTTTTTTAAAGTATTATAAATTTCACAAACATGCTGGGGAAATGTTTAATAATTTGGTATTTTTTTAGATTAGGTCCACCTCCACAATTTTCCTTTCAATGACGACATTTATAGGTTTCCGAGTATGCTGAACACGCAAATCGCATTGAAATTTTGCGGAAATAAATAGTTGTATTATGCATTGTATTCTTCGGCGGCCATCTTTTTACGTGCATACGCGCCATAAACAAATACACGCACATAAAAAAGATGGCCGCCAAAGATTACAATGCATAATACAACTTTTTATATCTTGATAACTACTTATTTCTGAAAAATTTCAATGCGATTTTCGTATTCAGCATAGTCGAAAACCATTTCAAGTCGTCATTTAAAAGAAAATTGGGGAGGTGAACCTAATCTAAAAATTTACCAATAATTTTTCATCCCGTACGCCTCCCGATACATTGCTTCGTCAACATGCGACCATTTTATATTCTCCCTAAGACACTTCCGTATTTAGAAAAAAAAAAAAAAAAAAATGAGTGACCGATTTACCAGAACGTGGTAACTAAAAAGTGAGTACCCCTTTCAAATGTTGAAATGATTTTTTTTTTTTTTTTTTCATAATCTGGTTAGTGTTCAATCAATAGTAATCCAGTGAAAAAATTTCAAAAAACCTATCAGTAATAGAAACTCCACCACGTAAGTAAATAAATAAAAAATGTTACGTGCGCATGCGTTAGCCTTGACTAGGGGCGGTACTAAGGGAATGACCATTAAATAATTCTGCGGGTCGCCATGGAACTCAACGCCCAAGGAGTACCAAAATAGTTTTCATGATCTGAAGAAATTTTTTTTTCGAAAAGTGGGTGATAACTTTTCCATCTAAATTTAACTTAAAATGAGCACCCATTTTCTGGCCACCTGAGGAAGGGGCATTTATTTTCGTGTTTATTGGCTTAAAGGTTTTTTGACAAGGCAGTTTGGTACACGAATGCATATTTAACAGTTTTCGTTTATGCTCACGCATAGCATAAACAAAGACTACGTCTGTGAAATGGAAAATAGTCCCAGAGTTAAGGGGTTAATACCATGCAAAAGAAATCAAACAAAAAGACTTTTTAGCCAAGAAACACACAAAAAAAAAAAAAAAAATAGCATCCATTTTTTTTTCTATCGAATTCATTTGCTGTTTCAATGTCGTCATTGAAAGGAAAATTGTGGAGGTGGACCTAATCTAAAAAAATACCAAATTATTAAACATTTCTCCAGCATGTTAGTGAAATTTATAATACTTTAAAAAAATTAAAAAGAAACAAAACAAAAGTTTTGTAAAAAAAACTTACCTTTCACAAAAACAATTTAAAAAGAAAAAAAAACACAAACTGACTAAATAAGTAAAAAAAAAAATAATTAAAAATCTCGAAACTTTATTTTCATGAAAAAAAATAAAAAAAGTCTTTATTTTCATGAAAACAATAAAAAAAAGTCCTGTTCTCTCTATTTTTTTTCTTTGAGAAACAAATATATTTCTGACTTACAAATGCGGTAGAGACTTATTATTTTTACTTTTTATGGTTTTGATATACCGCGTTTTTATTGCTTACAAAATGGGTGACTGATTTATCAGAACGTTGTAACTAAAAAGTGAGCACCACTTTCAAATGTCGAAATAATGATTTCTTTTTTACATTTTTTTTTTTTTAATAATCTGTTTAATTAGTATCCAATCAATAATAATCCAGTGAAAAAAAATTCCAAAAACCTATAAGTATAGAAATTAAGCATGGGAGTAATGGTTGTGCAACAACGTCGCCTTTCGCACTTTTACAAACATTTTTTTAAAAAAGTAACTAAACCATTTATTGATAATTTGTCACGTGTACATTTATTTATTTATTTGCGTAGGCTTAACTCCTTTCATGAATAAGAAAAGTTTTACTCTTTAAGAATAAGAAAAGGAAAAAGTTACTGAACATTTATAAAAGGACTTCTTTTCATGAAGGCCAGAGGAATAGTTGGCCGAAAATTCGTGAAACAACAACTAATAAAGATGAGAATAATAGTCCGCCATAAATAAAAATAGTGCTAATGCAGAGAGCAATCCGCGCTATTTTTTAAATCATATTTCCACGTTTAAATAACGTTTTACGATATGTTTTTATTTTTTTTTATTTATTCAATTGTAAGGTTAAAGTACAGAATAGGTACAAAACATCCTTACCTCCCCATGTTAAGAATGACTTTTTAAATAATAACATTATTTCAGCACGGATCACTCTCTACATGAGTAATCTTATATAGAAAAACAAAAAAAAAACTCAAAAGCAAGCAACAAACTTTTTTTTTTTTTTTGGCCTTATATAATAAAGAAAAGATGTGTAAATTAAAAAATTTGGAAGATAAACAAATGAAATATGTTTTTTTTTTGTTTTTTGTTTTTACTTATCGAGTTAACAACATAAAAACATACCTCGACTCTAAAAATGGGTTGTCTGAAAATTTCAAATAAATTAGTAACGTATAAACATGGTTTTATTTGTTTTGAACGAACCAACTTTACATTTTTATATATATATGCAAGTATATATATATATATATACATATGCCAGTATATATATATATATATATATATATATATATATATATATGCCAGTATATATATATATATATATATATGCAAGTGTATATATATACAAGTATATATATATATATATATATATATGCAAGTGTATATATATACAAGTATATATATATATATATGCAAGTGTATATATATACAAGTATATATATATATATATATATATATATATATATATATATGCAAGTATATATATATGCAAATATATATATATATGCAATTATATATATATATGCAATTATATATATATAAGCAAGTATATATATAAGCAAGTATATATATATATATATGCAAGTATATATATATATGCAAGTATATATATATATGCAAGTATATATATATGCAAGTATATATATATGCAAGTATATATATATATATATGCAAGTATATATATATATATGCAAGTATATATATATATGCAAGTATATATATATATGCAAGTATATATATATATGCAAGTATATATATATATATGCAAGTATATATATATATGCAAGTATATATATATATGCAAGTATATATATATATATGCAAGTATATATATATATATGCAAGTATATATATATATATATGCAAGTATATATATATATATGCAAGTATATATATATATATATGCAAGTATATATATATATATGCAAGTATATATATATATATGCAAGTATATATATATATATGCAAGTATATATATATATATGCAAGTATATATATATATATGCAAGTATATATATATATGCAAGTATATATATATATATATGCAAGTATATATATATATATGCAAGTATATATATATATATATATATATGCAAGTATATATATATATATATATATATATGCAAGTATATATATATATGCATATATATATATATATATATATGCAAGTATATATATATATGCAAGTATATATATATATATATATATATATATATATATATATATATATATATATATGCAAGTATATATCTAATAAATTTTGAGGGGTCATAATAGGGGTCAAAGTCTAAAAAAAATTGACCTCTGTGGTCTCTTACAAATTACTCACATTTATGGTCTAAATATTTGAAATTTTACATAAAGGTATTCAGAGATAAGGCAAGCTTTTTCATCAGTTTGGGTCGAAAAGTTTTAGTTAGCAATATATAAATGTATGTGTGTATGTCTGTTTTCATGTCTGCCTTAAACTTTCAATAGAGGCGACGGATTTTTCCAAGATCAGTATCTTTTTAAAGTTCGGTCTTTCATACAATGAATATCAGAAAATTTGCTAAAAACATTAATATCTTCTCCTTTAACTAGGCACTTTTCTACAGGGGGGGGGATGTCACTTTTTTTGTTTTTGAAAGTTATCCTCTCCTTTAGATTCTTTAGCTTTAATTTTAAAAAATGTTGCTTCCGGTTTGGCGGTGGTCGTAACAGCATAAACGTTAGGTTTTACCCCGTTCTTTTCCTCCTTTGCGGTACGGGTTCGAGCCTGCCTTCCTACTACCACTTTTTTTTTTTTGCTCAGCATACATATCCAAACACCCGGGTAACGCCGGACTGAAATGCTAGTATATGTATATTTATATACTTGCATATATATATATATATATATATATATATATATATATATATATATATATATATATAATTTATATGCTTGCATACACACACACATATGTATATATACATATATATGTATGCTTACATATTTTTATATATATTTATATGCTTGCATATATGTATATATATATATGTATGTGTTTATATGCTTACACACATACATATATATATATATATATATATATATATATATATATATATATATATATATATATATATATATATATACACACACACACGCAAGCAAATACATATTGGTCTTAATTATATAATAGAGTGAAGGATATTTGAAAATGTGCCATTGCAATTGTCCTTAACTTTTATGGCTGTCATTCAAAGTAAACAACCTCAATAATCAAAGTAACACAATACGTTATAAACGGCAAATCTTAAGAAGTTGCAAACGCTTAGCTATTAAATAAAACATGTTTGGCTTCTTATCTATCAGTATTTTACTTACTGCTAAATAAACAGATGAACATCATTTACCTGTGCTAATTTCATAATTTTTGTACACAGTATTCGGGAGGATGAAAGAGCAGAGTATTTTTGTTTTTTTGTTTTTATATATGCATATATATATATATATATTTTTTTTTTTTTTGGGGGGGGGGCGGTTTTTTTTTTTGTTTTTCTTTGTTTTTTTCGTTTTTTTTTTGTTTTTTTTTTATTTTTGTTTGTTTTTATAATAAGTATAATATTCAGTTCAGATTTAAGTTTCTAGCTGTAAAACTAAAATGTAACTGTTTCGGAATTTCTTTTCATACGGATTAAATAGTTCAGATTATTCACACTATTATTCTTATTTTGGTTTGCGCAATGCTTCGGCCTTCTTCAGGCACATTTTCTTTTCCAAATATGGAATTGAGGAATCTATGTTTTTTGGAGATTGAACGTTCAATCATTTCTACTACTAAGCAAACAATAAAAATAATTAAGACTTCTACCTGATGATGGCTGACAGAATGAGAACAATCTATTCTCTTAAATAAAAAGTTCAGTTCGAAATTCCGTACGTTCAAGCATTTGATGTAATGATTTCAAATTTCAACACCAGGGTCGCCAAATCCAATAAGACACATCTAAAGATGTTAGGTGATTACATCATCTGAAACATGTTGAATATAAGAACTAAGATAAGAAAAGAGTTCGAATAATTCAAAGATTTCTACGCTATATTTGAAAGTTCCCAGGTTTAAGAAGAAATTCAGGGGTTAAGATTTCCAAGAACTGTAAGCTTGTGGAATTCTCTTCTAGTTAGTACTACAAAAGTTGTGAAAATTCTCACATAATTTAAAACTGACAGAGATGAAATTGACACAACGAATGAAAGTCAAACTTACCCAGTGTGATAAAACCAGTCATCTTTCTTCTAGGTTGCAAAATCTCTCTCTCTCTCTCTCTCTCTCTCTATATATATATATATATATATATATATATATATATATATATATATATATATGTGAATATATATATATGCATATATATATATATATATGTGAATATATATATATGCATATATATATATATGTGCATATATATATGCATATATATATGTGAATATATATATGCATATATATATACATATGCATATATATATATACATATATATTTATATATATACATACATATACATATATATTTATACATATATATACATACATATATATTTATACATATATATACATACATATATATTTATACATATATATACATACATATATATTTATACATATATATACATACATATATATTTATACATATATATACATACATATATATTTATACATATATATACATACATATACATACATATATATTTATATATATATACATACATATATATTTATATATATACATATATATTTATATATATTTATGTATATACATGTATATTTATATATATACATATATATTTATATATATATACATATATATATATACATATTTATATATATATACATATTTATATATATACATATTTATATATATATACATATTTATATATATATACATATTTATATATATACATATTTATATATATACATATTTATATATATATATTTATATATATACATATTTATATATATATTTATATATATATACATATTTATATATATATTTATATATATACATATTTATATATATATATTTATATATATACATATTTATATATATATATTTATATATATACATATTTATATATATATATATTTATATATATACATATATATTTATATATATATACATATTTATATATATATATATTTATATATATACATATTTATATATATATATTTATATATATACATATTTATATATATATATATTTATATATATACATATTTATATATATATATATTTATATATATATATATTTATATATATACATATTTATATATATATATTTATATATATACATATTTATATATATATATTTATATATATACATATATATTTATATACAGTGATGATCATATTTATTGGCACGGTAAAATAAAAGTTAAATTTTGTCTAATAAATTCGAAAAAAGGGATTAAATTAAAGAAAATAACAAAGTATATTATGTATTTTTAACTGGCCTTTCCGATGCAGCAATCGGATTTTAGAAAAAAATAAATAACAAAGGAACAACAAACATAATTGCAAAAAACCCTTGTTCAAAATTATTGGCACGATTTATTTAATAATCAATTGTATAGCCTTTGGCCTTGATTACCTTCCTCAGTCGCTTTTCATAGTTTACAACCAAGTTGTTGCACTCTTCAGTAGTAATTTTAGCCCACTCTTCCTGACAATAATCCTCCAATTGAATAACATTCTTAGGCTTCCTTTGCATTACCCTCAATTTTAATGTTCTCCATAAATTTTCAATTGGATTAAGGTCTGGGCTTTGTGATGGCCACTCCAAAACATTGATATGATTGTCCTCAAGCCATTTCTTAGTCAGTTTAGCCGAATGCTTTGGGTCATTATCTTGCATGAACCACCAACGACGACCAAGTGAGAGCTCTTTAGCAGAGTCTTTCAGGTTTTCATCCAATATTTTAACATAATCTTCCTTTTTTATGCTACCTGTGACCTTAACAAGTCGCCCTGGTCCAGAGGCAGCAAAGGATCCCCAAAACATCAAACTGCCTCCACCGTGCTTCACTGTGGGTATGGTGTTCTTAGGCAGGAAAGCTTCGCCAGATTTTCTGTAAATATAAGACACTTTATTATGGCCAAATAACTCTATTTTCGTTTCGTCAGTCCATAGAACACGTTTCCAGAATGCAACATCTTTATCAATATGACGTTTTGCAAAGGCTAGCCTTGCTTTCAGGCGCATAGGCTTCAATAAGGGAGTCTTTCTCGGACGACATGCTTTTAAACCAGCTCTCTTCAAAACTCTACCAACTGTATGTCGAGATACATTCACTCCAGAGGTGCTCTGTTCATCAACAATCTCCCCAACAGAGATCCTTGGGTTTTGTTTTACTTGTCGAACAATTTTCCGTTCATCGCTTGGGGAAAGAATCCTTTTTCTCCCTCTACCCTCTAAACTCATAACGTGGCCTTGCGATTTGAACTTGTTTATTATGGCTCTAACAGTGGATTTGGGAAGGTTTAGCTTCTTTGAAATCTTATCATAGCCCTCCCCATTGGTATGGCATGCTACAACAAGCTTCCTGACGTCTTCGCTGTGTTCCTTAGTTTTAACCATGGCGATTGAAAATTATAATTTAGTCACTTATAATAGTTTAAATAAATCGCTATCTAAAAATTATCTGAAAAAAATTATTCACTGAATTAGCGTTAAACAAGCATAATATGGCTATAAAAAAGTTCAGAAAGCACATAAACCGGAAATTGATTGATATTATACTGATACTAAAAGAAAAACAAAGCCGTGCCAATAATTTTGAACAAGGGTTTTTTGCAATTATGTTTGTTGTTCCTTTGTTATTTATTTTTTCTAAAATCCGATTGCTGCATCGGAAAGGCCAGTTAAAAATACATAATATACTTTGTTATTTTCTTTAATTTAATCCCTTTTTTAGAATTTATTAGACAAAATTTAACTTTTATTTTACCGTGCCAATAAATATGATCATCACTGTATATATACATATATATTTATATATATATACATATATATTTATATATGTACATACATATATATTTATGTATATACATACATATATATTTATATATATATACATACATATATCTATATATATAAAAATGTAATATATCTATATATATAAAAATGTAAAGTTGGTTCATTCTAAACAAATAAAACCACGTTTATACGTTACCAATTTATTTGAAATTTTCAGACAACCCATTTTTAGAGTCGAGTTATGTTTTTATGTTATTAAAATAAATTTACCTAATTAAAATTAAAATATTAAATAAAATAAATATATTTATTTTATCGTTTCTGCGAATCTGTTCTGTTGATAAAACTGAACTTCCGGTTCGATTCATTTCACAGCCACGAATTGACGAAAGGTTTCATTTTCTATTAACTCGATAAGTAAAAAAAAAACAAAAAAAAAACATATTTCATTTGTTTATCTTCCAAATTTTTTAATTTTCACATCTTTTCTTTATTATATAAGGCCAAAAAAAAAAAGGTTTGTTGCTTGCTTTTGAGGGTTTTTTTTTGTTTTTCTATATAAGATTACTCATGCAGAGAGTGATCCGTGCTGAAATAATGTTATTATTTAAAAAGTCATTCTTAACATGGGGAGGTAAGGATGTTTTGTACCTATTCTGTACTTTAACCTTACAATTGAATAAATAAAAAATAAAAAACATATCGTAAAACGTTATTTAAACGTGGAAATATGATTTAAAAAATAGCGCGGATCGCTCTCTGCATTAGCACCATTTTTATTTCTTTATTAGTTGTTGTTTCACGAATTTTCGGCCAACTATTCCTCTGGCCGTCATGAAAAGAAGTCCTTTTATAAATGTTCAGTTACTTTTTCCTTTTATTATTCTTAAAGAGTAAAACTTTTCTTATTCATGAAAGGAGTTAAGCCTACGTAAATAAATAAATGTTTGTACACGTGACAAATTATCAATAAATGGTTTAGTTACTTTTTTAAAAAAATGTTTGTAAAAGTGCGAAAGGTGACGTTGTTACAACCATTACTCCCATGCTTAATTTCTATACTTATAGGTTTTTGGAATTTTTTTTCACTGGATTATTATTGATTGGACACTAATTAAACAGATTATTAAAAAAAAAAAAAAATGTAAAAAAGAAATCATTATTTCGACATTTGAAAGTGGTGCTCACTTTTTAGTTACAACGTTCTGATAAATCAGTCACCCATTTTGTAAGCAATAAAAACGCGGTATATCAAAACCATAGAAAGTAAAAATAATGAGTCTCTACCGCATTTGTAAGTCAGAAATATATTTGTTTCTCAAAGAAAAAAAATAGAGAGAACAGGACTTTTTTTTATTGTTTTCATGAAAATAAAGTTTCGAGATTTTTAATTATTTTTTTTTTTTTTACTTATTTAGTCAGTTTGTGTTTTTTTTTTTTTTAATTTGTTTTTGTGAAAGGTGAGTTTTTTTTTCAAAACTTTTGTTTTGCTTCTTTTTAATTTTTTTAAAGTATTATAAATTTCACTAACATGCTGGAGAAATGTTTAATAATTTGGTATTTTTTTAGATTAGGTCCACCTCCACAATTTTCCTTTCAATGACAACATTTATAGGTTTCCGAGTATGCTGGACACGCAAATTGCATTGAAATTTTGCGGAAATAAATAGTTGTATTATGCATTGTATTCTTCGGCGGCCATCTTTATATGTGCACACGCGCCATAAACAAATACACACACGTAAAAAAGATGGCCGCCAAAGATTACAATGCATAATACAACTTTTTATATCTTGATAACTACTTATTTCTGCATAATTTCGATGCGATTTTCGTATTCAGCATAGTCGAAAACCATTTCAAGTCGTCATTTAAAAGGAAATTGAGGAGGTGGACCTAATCTAAAAATTTACCAATAATTGTTAATCCCGTACGCCTCCCGATACATTGCTTCGTCAACATGCGACCATTTTATATCTCCCGAAGACACTTCCGTATTTAGAAAAAAAAAAAAAAAATAAATAAAAAGTGACCGATTTACCAGAACGTGGTAACTAAAAAGTGAGTATCCCTTTCAAATGTTGAAATGATTTTTTTTTTTTTTTTTTCAATTTTTTTTCATAATCTGGTTAGTGTTCAATCAATAATAATCCAGTGAAAAAATTTCAAAAAACCTATCAGTATAGAAACTCCACCACGTAAGTAAATAAATAAAAAATGTTACGTGCGCATGCGTTAGCCTTGACTAGGGGCGGTACTAAGGGAACGACCATTAAATAATTCTGCGGGTCGCCATGGAACTCAACGCCCAAGGAGTATCACAATAGTTTTCATGATCTGGAGAAATTTTTTTTTTCCAAAAAGTGGGTGATAACTTTTCCATCTAAATTTAACTTAAAATGAGCACCCACTTTCTGGCCACCTGAGGAAGGGGCATTTATTTTCGTGTTTATTGGCTTAAAGGTTTTTTTGACAAGGCAGTTTGGTACGCGAAAGCATATTTAACAGTTTTCGTTTATGCTCACGCATAGCATAAACAAAGGCTACGTCTGTGAAATGGAAAATAGTCCCAGAGTTCAGGGGTTAATACCATGCAAAAGAAATCAAACAAAAAGACTTTAGCCAAGAAACACACAGAAAGAAAAAAAAAATAGCATCCATTTTTTTTCTATCGAATTCATTTGCTGCTTTTATTGAAAACTATTTTCCCCCGGATTTTTGATATAATTTTCCATTAAGGGGTGTGCGTTTCACGTGCGTAAATAACAAAAAAATTTTAGTAGATTTTGGTGTGCTGAAAACGAATCTGCAAACCGTTTCCGTCGCAAAAAAATAGTTTTTATGATATGAAGAAATTACTTTTTCGAAAAAGTGGCGATCACTTTTCCATGTAAATTTAACTTAAAATGAGCACCCACGTTCTAGCCACCTGAGAGAGGGGGGATTTTTTCCCATGTTTATTGGCTAAACAGCTTTCGTTTATGCTTACGCATAGCGTAAACGAAGGCTACGGCTGTTAAATGGAAAATAGTCCCAGAGTTCAGGGGTTATTACCATGGAAAAGAAATCAAACAAAAAACTTTTTAGCCAAGAAACAGAAAAATGCCCCTCTCTCAGGTGGCCAGAAAGTGGGTGCTCATTCTAAGTTAAATTTACATTGAAAAGTGATCACCCACTTTTCGAAAAAGTAATTTCATGAATGTCATGAAAACTTTTTTTTTTGCTATGTAAACGATGTGCAGATTCGTTTTTAGC
>NC_136513.1:94294925-94342425 GCF_053919585.1 Euprymna scolopes
ATAAAAGAAGATAAAAAACCTGAAAATATCCATAATTGAAATCGATAATCTCATAAAAGAAGATAAAAAACCTGAAAATATCCATAATTGAAATCGATAATCTCATAAAAAAAAGATAAAAAAACCTGAAAATATCCATAATTGAAATCGATAATCTCATAAAAAAGGTAAAAAACCTGAAAATATCCATAATTGAAATCGATAATCTCATAAAAAAAGATAAAAAACCTGAAAATATCCATAATTGAAATCGATCATCTCATAAAAAAAAGATAAAAAACCTGAAAATATCCACAATTGAAATCGATAATCTCATAAAAATAAGATAAAAAACCTGAAAATATCCATAATTGAAATCGATAATTTCATAAAAAAAAGATAAAAAAACTGAAAATATCCATAATTGAAATCGATAATCTCATATAAAAAAGATAAAAAACCTGAAAATATCCATAATTGAAATCGATAATCTCATAAAAAAAAGATATAAAACCTGAAAATATCCATAATTAAAATCGATAATCTCATAAAAAAAAGATAAAAAACCTGAAAATATCCATAATTGAAATCGATAATCTCATAAAAAAAAGATAAAAAACTGAAAATATCCATAATTGAAATCGATAATCTCATAAAAAAAGATAAAAAACCTGAAAATATCCATAATTGAAATCGATAATCTCATAAAAAAAAGATAAAAAACTGAAAATATCCATAATTGAAATCGATAATCTCATAAAAAAAGATAAAAAACCTGAAAATATCCATAATTGAAATCGATAATCTCATATAAAAAAGATAAAAAACCTGAAAATATCCATAATTGAAATCGATAATCTCATAAAAAAAAAGATAAAAAACCTGAAAATATCCATAATTGAAATCGATAATCTCATTAAAAAAGATTTAAAAACCTGAAAATATCCATAATTGAAATCGATAATCTCATTAAAAAAAAGATAAAAAACCTGAAAATATCCATAATTGAAATCGATAATCTCATTAAAAAAAAGATAAAAAACCTGAAAATATTCATAATTGAAATCGATAATCTCATAAAAGAAGATAAAAAACCTGAAAATATCCATAATTGAAATCGATAATCTCATAAAAGAAGATAAAAAACCTGAAAATATCCATAATTGAAATCGATAATCTCAAAAAAAAGATAAAAAAACCTGAAAATATCCATAATTGAAATCGATAATCTCATAAAAAAAGGTAAAAAACCTGAAAATATCCATAATTGAAATCGATAATCTCATAAAAAAAGATAAAAAACCTGAAAATATCCATAATTGACATCTATAATCTCATAAAAAAAAGATAAAAAACCTGAAAATATCCATAATTGAAATCGATAATCTCATAAAAAAAGATAAAAAACCTGAAAATATCCATAATTGAAATCGATAATCTCATAAAAAAAAGATAAAAAAACTGAAAATATCCATAATTGAAATCGATAATCTCATATAAAAAAGATAAAAAACCTGAAAATATCCATAATTGAAATCGATAATCTCATAAAAAAAAGATAAAAAACCTGAAAATATCCATAATTAAAATCGATAACCTCATAAAAAAAAGATAAAAAACCTGAAAATATCCATAATTGAAATCGATAATCTCATAAAAAAAAGATAAAAAACTGAAAATATCCATAATTGAAATCGATAATCTCATAAAAAAAGATTAAAAAACCTGAAAATATCCATAATTGAAATCGATAATCTCATTAAAAAAAAGATAAAAAACCTGAAAATATCCATAATTGAAATCGATAATCTCATAAAAAAAATATAAAAAACCTGAAAATATCCATAATTGAAATCGATAATCTCATAAAAAAAGATAAAAAACCTGAAAATATCCATAATTGAAATCGATAATCTCATAAAAAAAAGATAAAAACCTGAAAATATCCATAATTGAAATCGATAATCTCATAAAAAAAGATAAAAAAACCTTAAAATATCCATAATTGAAATCGATAATCTCATATAAAAAAGATAAAAAAACTGAAAATATCCATAATTGAAATCGGTAATCTCATAAAAAAAAAATAAAAAACCTGAAAATATCCATAATTGAAATCGATAATCTCATAAAAAAAAGATAAAAAAACTGAAAATATCCATAATTGAAATCGATAATCTCATATAAAAAAGATAAAAAACCTGAAAATATCCATAATTGAAATCGATAATCTCATATAAAAAAGATAAAAAACCTGAAAATATCAATAATTGAAATCGATAATCTCATAAAAAAAAGATAAAAAAAACTGAAAATATCCATAATTGAAATCGGTAATCTCATAAAAAAAGATAAAAAACCTGAAAATATCCATAATTGAAATCGATAATCTCATAAAAAAAAGATAAAAAAACTGAAAATATCCATAATTGAAATCGATAATCTCATATAAAAAAGATAAAAAACCTGAAAATATCCATAATTGAAATCGATAATCTCATATAAAAAAGATAAAAAACCTGAAAATATCAATAATTGAAATCGATAATCTCATAAAAAAAAGATAAAAAAACTGAAAATATCCATAATTGAAATCGATAATCTCATAAAAAAAAGATAAAAAACCTGAAAATATCCATAATTGAAATCGATAATCTCATATAAAAAAGATAAAAAAAACTGAAAATATCCATAATTGAAATCGATAATCTCATAAAAAAAAGATAAAAAAACTGAAAATATCCATAATTGAAATCGATAATCTCATATAAAAAAGATAAAAAAACTGAAAATATCCATAATTGAAATCGATAATCTCATAAAAAAAAGATAAAAAACCTGAAAATATCCATAATTGAAATCGATAATCTCATATAAAAAAGATAAAACACCTGAAAATATCCATAATTGAAATCGATAATCTCATAAAAAAAAGATATCTTCATCTGATAACATATAAAAAAAAAGAAAAAGATATCTTCATCTGATAACATAAAAAAAAGATATCTTCATCTGATAACATATAAAAAAAGATATCTTCATCTGATAACATAAAAAGAAAAAGATATCTTCATCTGATAACATAAAAAGAAAAAGATATCTTCATCTGATAACAAAAAAAAGATATCTTCATCTGATAACATATAAAAAAAAAGAAAAAGATATCTTCATCTGATAACATAAAAAAAAGAAGATATCTTCATCCGATAACATATAAAAAAAAAATAAAAAAAAAGATATCTTCATCTGATAACACTCAAAAATTCAACTCTGGGAACGTTTCTGTTTTACAGATCTGAGTCATCCTAACATGCACTAAACGTGCCACTGGTCAAAATTCACACTATTAACTTAATTGCTACTGATGTAGTTTATTTTTTTTTTTTATTTTTTTTTTTTATTTTTTTTTACACAGCGATCACCACTTATCAAGGCCCGGAAGCCACTCAGGGATAAGGGTTATTGCAAGTACATTACGTTAGTGTGGAGATTTGATGAAGTGTTTACTTAAGGGGGCGGTTCATTAGGAATTTGTTAACATTGGACTTGAAGACATCCAAGTTGTAGTCCGGAGGGAAGCAGGCAGACGGAACAGAGTTCCACAGGCGTGCAGTTCTAAGAAAGAAGCTTTGTTTATGGAATCCACGTTTTGATTTAGGCACAGATAAAGAGTGGGGGAAATTTTTCACAGTGGATTCAGCTAGACGGGTGTTTTTCGTGAAAGATTGGCGAGACGGGGGACCAGAGATTGGAGTTCAGACAAGCACCTGCCATGGAAATAACGATAAAACAAGGATAGGCTCGCAACGACTCTTCTGTGAGAGAGAGGTTGCACTGTAGAGAAAAGGGCATCCCCCACTAAGCCACAAAGTCTATTTTGTACTCTGTCAAGGCAGGATAGGCTGTTTTTAGCAGCTCCTGCCCAGATGTGGCAGCAGTACTCCATCCTATTCTTTGTAAAGTTTTCGTTACCACATTCCATGAGTAGCCGTCGATCATCTCATCTGTTTAGCTAAAAGAACATAAGGAGACATTTGCTGAGAGTTCCTTAATGGTTTTATTTTTGGAGAGAATTGACTCACACTAGGCAGAGAAACTAATGTTCTCTTAGCGAATTAATTATTTAACTGTATATATTTTGAATCTTATAAGAAGAAACAGACAGTCTGAATATTGGAAGAATTTTAACATAAGAAGTTGGAATCGGGGTCACAGTTACAGGTTTTTGGAATCCTAGGAGTTGAAGTCATAATTTTGGAATCCTAGGAGTTGAAGTCATAATTTTGGAATCCTAGGAGCCAGAGTCAGACATTATACCTTTTAACTTGATGCAAATAATCCAAATAATACATTGTGTAGGAAAACATGAATTAGAACAAAATTAAAGACACTGCCAAGGCTGCTGCAAAGAGGATGGGCTCTCTCTACCATGCTAGAAAATTACTCACACCAGACAATATTCTATATCTTTACAAAACCACAATTCGGTCATGCATTGCATGGAGTATTGTTGCCACATCTGGCCGGGTGCATCTACCACTAGTTAGTCTCTCACTCTTAGGGTCCAAAAAGCATATAAAATCTAATAGGTCTTGTACTGTAGACCAAGCTCCAACCTCTGTTGCATCGCCACACTGTTGCATCCCTGCGCTTGTTTTACAAGTACTTTAACGGAATATGACCTGATGAACTCATGTCACTTTATGCCCCCACAGGTCCCTAAATGCCGGAAATCTTTCTTCTCTAATAATTTCTTCCTTTGGACTGCTAGACATTGGAAATCCTTTCCTGTTTCCTGCTTCCTTGACTGTACTAAACTACAAAAGCTTAAATATAATGTGAACATAATGTTCAACACTGCACAGTCTCCAATTAGATACGATCCCAAATAGTAGCTCCTTACGCTTAAAGTGCTAATATGCCTTGTTTGGGGTGAAAATGAGTTTTAAAAGAAAAGACATTTTCTTCACCACAAAGTCTCAAGTTTTGGCTCCAACGACATCAACGACGAACCACTTCTTAACAATCTCTCTTTTTTTGTGGTTCTATCTTCAATTATAAATGTGAATAGTTTTGACAACAGAAGAAAAGATGACGGCGCGGGAGGGAGGATAAGTATAATTTACTGCAAAGTAGTCAAAACAAAAAGCAAGAGAGATGGGGAAGAGAGAGAGAGAGAGAGAGAGAGAGAGGAGGGAGACAATAATGGATGTGGGAGGGTAGTGTTATTTTCATTTCAGAAGCAGGAAAAGATGTGTCAGATAAGGACTTAGCAGCATCCCCAAAGAATTTCGCGTCGTAATTCGATATTAATTAAAGATATTTTTCTTTTTAGTTCTTCCATTATCGCTTCGCTCATTCCCTGCGTTATGTCGACACATGTTATGCAGCGATTGTATCTGACATTGTTTAACCTGCATCATGAAAGAAAAAATTATGTAATATTCAGAAGGCTGACTGGGTGGGGTGAGGTATGCATGTGTAAGGGGGAATAGTGGTATTCAAATGATGAAATGCAGTTGTAAAGCAACAAAATCCAACCTCTTCATTGTTGAGGTCCTTGAATGCCAGAAAGTGTTTGACTAATAGTTTCTTCCCTGGGACTGGTAGATTTTGGAATTCTCTCCCTGTTTTGTGCTTCTTTGACTGTACTAACATGCAAAAGTTTAGATGTAACACGTACATACATCTTGCTGCTCAACTCCCCACATAGTCCTCTGTAGATCCCAATTAGTAGCCCTTTATGTCAAAGTGGCAAAATGCATTGTTTGAGGTAAAAATAAAAAAAAACCCACCTGAACAAGTTTTAAAGTTTACATCGGCCAAAACGTTATGAAAATAACACTCAAGATGAGAACAGTAGTCTGAATAATACAAATAATACAAATTACCAATCCTCATCTCAAAAATACCAGAAAACATAAGATTGTCTTTGATTGCATATTTTAATTTAAGCATAGTGTCCGATAAGCAGACCAAGTCTTAGCCAGTGCTACAAAGGTGGTCAGATAATGAGAGAGTACCTGAATATTAACTAGTTTCTCGGAACTGACTACAGGTGTGGCTTGATAATGGATGCTTGTTTTCCTATCACGAGCAGAAACTTGCCTCCCAATCCCGTCAAAGGTTTGTTTCCATTGATGGCAGTCTTCCAAAATAATAATTTTTAGGTGTGCCCAGCATCGGACTTCTGCAAACTAAATGAGGTGACATCGACTGAAACACTGTAAAACTAACACTCAAGATGAGACCAATAATTCAAATAAACAAAAATTATCATTCTTATCTTGGATGTTGTTTTCACAACATTTCGACCTACCTAAACTCCAGCCTTCTTCAGTAACATTTTGTCAAACTCTGGAATCTGTAAAGAATTTTAAATCAAACTATAACGTACTTATTAATCTTCATAAACGGTGTTGTTACATTTTTTATGTAACATAGTCATTAATTTTCTTTAACAGAGTCGTTACATTTTAACATTCGGACCCAACACATTGTATCTGAGACAGTCGCAAGGAAACAAACAAAAGAAAGAAATTTGTCTCTGCTTTTTTTTTTTTTTTCAGTTTTAACAAAAAGCCTTTATCACCGGTACTTTCCAACAACACATTGTATATTGTTTAAAAAGTCTCTTATTTCACCATGTAGTTAACAAAACCTTGCCATCTCAACACATGCTTAAAAGTCATTAAAGCTACCATGGGGTCACATGTTCTTCTCACACCTGCACATGCTTTTTTCTGATCCTCGCCATGTGCTGCATTTTTTATTATTTTACTTTCCCTCCACTGTGACGTCACTTTGCATACTGGCTTGGTCATTTGCACATGTGGCATGCGGCTGCTGCTACAAGCGCTAGCAGCTCTGTTATAAAACCCTTTATTTAATCCACAGAGTTGAAGTGCTCGTTTCATCAGCCATGACCAGGTAGAAGTCTTTACTAATTCTTAATTATATCCTTAGTATCGCCTGTACTAAGGTTGAACCTTGAACCACAAGATGACTATCACTTAAAACTAATTAGCTGGTGGTGTCATAAAAAAATAAATAGAAGTTAAATACGTAAAATCTTTATAATAAATTTTTTTATTTCACTTTTCCTCTCTAATGGCTAACAAAATCAAGTCCAGTTTACCTTCAAAGAATTTTTTTTTCTAAATTTTAGATATTATACATCCAGTGCAACGTCAAATCAAAAACATATAAACTTTGTGTGCCTTTGGTTAGTAATTTTGAACTTTTAGCTGGACATGCAAACATACAAGCACACAGACAACTTCCCTTTATATAATAACTAACCTGGGTGCCCGGCGTTGCCCGGGTGTTTGGAGGCGTGTGTTGAGCAAAAAAAGAAAAAAATAATTAAAAAATTGGTAGTAAGCAGGCAGGCAGGCTTGAACCCGTACTGCAAAGGAGGAAAAGAATGTGAAAAAAGTAACATCTTTGCTGTTGCGCCCATCGCCAAACCGAAAGTGACGAACGTTTAAATTAAGGCTAGTTAATCGAAAAGAAGGGATGACATTTGAAAATATCGGGGAAAAAAGCGACCCCTCCCCGTAGAAAAGTGCCCAGTTGAGGGTAAAGGAATTAATTTTTTTAGCCAATTTTTTTAATATTTGTCGTCCAAAGGGTTGAGCTTCAAAACGATACTGATCTTGTGAAAATCCGTTGCCTCTGTCGAAAGTTTTAGGCAGACATACAAACATGCATACATACATACATACATACAACTAAACAGACAAGTGAGAATTATATGATAGACTAGCGGGGATGCCCAGCGTTTCCCAGGTGTTTGTTTGAAAAAAAAATTTTTTTAAATGGTAATAGGCAGGCAGGCTTGAACCTGTGATGCAAAGGCGGAAAAGAAGAAAGTAAAAGAAAAGCTGACATCTTATCACTATGCTACGAGGCGAGAAGAAGTGAAAAGCGTTCAAATTAATCGATGTCAATCAGAAAGTTGACTTGAAGTGAATAAGTTAAGAATCATGCAGGCGCAGAAATGAAGGTTGGCTGCAGGCCAGTTTCTCCTTCCCCACGATATTGGGCGGAAAAAAAGTTATTTGTAGGTAGGCAAGCAGGCTTGAACCAGTGACGCGAAGGCAGAAAAGAAAGTGAAAGAAAACGTGACATCTTACCGCTACACTAAGACGTGAGAGAAAGTGAAAAGCGCTCAAATTTATCGATGTCGATCAAAAAGTTGACTTGCTAAGTGAATGAGTTCACGCAGGTGCAGAAATGAATGTTGGCTGAAAGCCAGTTCAGCTTTCCATTTATTTGTTACCCAATGTTGGGGAAACCAAGCTCCCCCGAAAAAGGGGAACTCTCAAATGAATAGCAATTGTCTGATATGAAGGTTTTTCCCCAACATTGATTAAAGTTAATTGCTTTCAAGATGTCCCGGCATGAAAGGCCAGTGCCGGCTTTGCTTCGATGAGTTTCGCTTTATTTATACAAAAAAGATGAACATGTGAAAGGGCGGAATAGAAGGAATTTTTTAAAAGTCGATCAAAATAAATGTAGAGACGACATCCGTTCACAAATCATACATATTATAATCTAGGGAGTATATAAAAAGTTCTCACAAATCATACATATTATAATCTAGGGAATATATAAAAAAGTTCTCACAAATCATACATATTATAATCTAGGGAATATATAAAAAGTTCTCACAAATCATACATATTATAGTCTAGGGAGTATATAAAAAGTTCTCACAAATCATACATATTATAATCTAGGGAATATATAAAAAGTTCTCACAAATCATACATATTATAATCTAGGGAGTATATAAAAAGTTCTCACAAATCATACATATTATAATCTAGGGAATATATAAAAAGTTCTCACAAAATAGTAATCCTCCCGAGACCCCACCACTACCCTAAAAAAAAGCCTTTCTTGGACATACAAAAACACGCGCCACTTTTATTTTTTATATGCATAGAAGATAAAAATTATTATTTAACATTTATCCAATTAAAACAAATTATCAATACCCATCTCAAAAATTCTGAAAAAAATTTTATTCTCATAATCTCTTTAGACCGTTTTGTATTAATTCCTTAATTAGGGGTAGACTTTTTTGTTAGTCGACTTTTTAACTCCTTCCTTTCTTATCGGACTCTTGCAGAGTTTATTTTTAAGCTGGTCTGTTTGGAGTTCAGAAGATTGAACATTGGTGATGGAGTTTCTTCCAGGTTTTATTTGTTTTGAAATGATTCTATCTTCCGCTCTCATTTTATTTTTATAATTAGCTTCTTACATCAAATGGCTTCATGCCTTGTTTGGAGCAACTTCCATTTCTTTTTTTAAGACCTTTTCAAAAGGTATGAACATATTCACTTCCTCCAGTTTGTGGAAAAAATAGTAGAGTAGCCTGGATTCCTGTAAGCATCTTTAAGAGAAGGAAAGCTCTAATGCGACACCAAATTTCAATTTTTCTCTGGAAAATGTTTCTTTTTTTTTGTTTAAGATGTTAATGCAGTTTGCTTGAAGCATTGTTTAGTGTATATAAATCAAATTTATAGAAAGCAATATAATTGTTATAGCCTTGTTAAAGAGTTACAAAAGAAAACAGAATGCCAAAATAAAATAACAGCACGTATTGCAAAGCATACAATAGATGGGTTGTTCGTCATAGTTAACGAACGATTTAGGTTGGTCCACCTGAAATGTAACCGACACGAGAAACTGGACGAAAAACGCTATTCGCAGACATACACAAATGCGCGCACCCTTTTTGCCGTTTATGTTATAGACTAGCCTGGGTGCCCGGTTGTTTGGAGGTGTGTGTTGAGCAAAAAAAAAGAAAATAAAAGTGGTAGTAGGCAGGCAGGCTGGAACCCATACCGCGAAGGAAGAAAAGAGTATGAAAAAAAAATGTTACGTCTTTGCTGTTACGTCCATCGTCAAACCAGAAGTGATGAATGTTTAAATTAAGGCTAGTCAATCGAAAAGAGGGGATGACTTTCGAAAATATTGGCGAAAAAAGCGACTCCTTCGTGTAGAAAAGTGTCCAGTTGAGGGTGAAGGAATTAATGTTTTTAGCCAATTTTTTTATATTTGTCATTCGATGGGTTGAGCTTCCAAACAATACTGATCTCGTGAAAATCCGTTACCTCTGTCGTAAGTTTTTGCGAGATATACAAACATACATACATACATTTAAACAGACGGGTAAGATTTATATTATAGATATATATGGAACATACATTAATTTTTTTTTAATTTTTATGCAAAAAAGGTAATTGGAAAAGTAGAAAAAAGTAGAAAAATGTATAATTAAACAGAATAATTATTTTTAACAATGTTTGCCGAAATGAATAAAATGACCTGCGCTGAGCGCAAACCTCAAAAGCAAATGCCGTAAGCAAACTTGCTTTCCACCAAACTAAAATCGCAACGATGTTATGATGCACGCAATATACCGAAAATTCTGCTAGGATGAAATGTATATATACACAGATAATGCTCGACGGTCTGATGCTGCTGTAGTCAAGAGCATGCGCCATTCGTGGTTCCAGTGACATAGAATGTAGAGATGAGGGGCATCTAAACTTCAGCCTCTGTCCCATCGTCGAAACGTTGCATCCCTCTGCCTGTTCTACAAGTATTATAATGGTGAATGCTCTGAAGAACTGCAAGCACTTGTGCCCCCACAACGTAAACACCCTCGACAGACCCGACAAGCTGCAAAATCCCACCCCCACACTGTAGAGATCCCTAGATGTAAAAGATCTTTCTACTCCAGTAGTTTCTTCCCCAGAACAGCTAGACTTTGGAATTCCATTCCGGGTCACTGCTTCCCCAACTGTACTGACATGCATAAGTTCAAGTGCAACGTGAACCAACATCTCGCTGCCCTAATCCCTACATAGTACCCCAGTAGATGTTTCCCCTGATAGTAGCCCCCTACACCAAAGTGGCAATGTGCCTTGTTTGGGGTGAAAATGTAATAAAAAAAAAAAATAAAAAAAAAAAAAGAATCAGCTCAACATCTTGTTTCGCTGTCTTGATCCAGGACTTCATTTCTTCCAGTCCTGCAGAGGGGCCAAACAACCGGAGGTGCCTCGTGAGGATAGATTGAGCGAGTGAGGATGTTTGTCCGCCTGATTTACGTAAGTAGGGTTTGTTTCTCTACTCATCAGGTAAATTTGCTCGGAATTGGTTAGAGTGCTCGGAATTGGTTAGAGTGCTCAGAATTGGGCGAGTTAAAGGTGACTTGTATCCTGGGGTTCAAACCATGTGACGAGTTTAAACAGTTATCTCTATCTTGAAGATTCGACGAGAATAAAATTGTATACGTGTGGATAATAAATAAATATGATACTTATGCATTTTTGGTACTGTGCTGAAATAAGGTTATTATTTTGAAAGCTATTCTTAAAATGGGGAGGGGGAGGGTGTTTTTGTAACTATTCTGTGCTTTCACCTAACAGTTTAAAAAAAAAAAGATATTGCGAAAGTTGAATTTAACCTGAAAAAAAAAAACTATTTTAAAATAGTGCGGTACCAAAAAATGGTACTTATGCATTTTTGGTAATGTGCTGAAATAACGTTATTATTTTGAAAGCTATTCTTAAAATGGGGAGAGTGTTTTTGTAACTATTCTGTGCTATCACCTAACAGTTTAAAAAAAAAAAGATATTGCGAAAGTTGAATTTAACCTGAAAAAAAAAAAACTATTTTAAAATAGTGCGGTACCAAAACTACAAAGGCATCAAAATATTTATTATTAAAATATATATATTTATTATACTTTGTTGTATTTCCATTTGCTATATTAGCAAATTCATTTACTAATATTTTTCCTCTGATGAGAACAATGCGCTTCTTTGAAACTCCACAGATTAAGGAGATTTTAATATTTATTAGAGTATCCTCTCGAATAATAAATTCATGTAAAATATAATTTACAGTCTTAAATTGTGTTCTTCTATGACAAGCTCTATTTCCTATTTCGGTCGCATTGAGCTTTTTTTGAGAGGGTTGGTTGAGATTACTATATAAATATTAATATTTATATTTACTTCAAGTTTACAGAAGCTTTTGGCTTGTAAACTTAATTTTGACTTCTTGATTTCATATATGTGTATATGTTTATATATATATCTGTATGCATAATACATGCATATAGATATGTAATACGTTTATTTATACAAACATTATTAGTTACATATGTGCAGACATGTTTCGGTGGCAATGTTTTATCAGAGATCCCACGTCTTCAGTCTAACAAAGATAATATGATTCTGATCGACTGATTTTTTTTTCCCCCATATAAAACATGTGCTTTCGCGACAGAAACATGTATGCACATATGTAGCTAATAATGTTTGTATAAATAAACATACTATAAACATGCTCTGTTCATTCATGAAGCATTCTTTAATGAACATAAAGAGTTTCAGTGAAACTATACAACCATTACCTCTCTCTCTCTCTCTCTCTATATATATATATATATATATATATATATATATATATATATATATAATATATTATATTAAAACATGAATATATAAAAAAATTTAATAATTTTTTTTTAATTTAAAAATTATTAATATTTATTGAAAAAAAAATATATATTTATTATTTTTAAAAACAGTAATCTACAAAAAAAATAATAAAAAATAAATAATAATTAAAAATGATAAAAAAATAAAAAATAATAAAAAAATAAAAAAAAAAATAATAAATAAATAATACGTCTAAATAAAAAAAAGGGCGACTTTCTAAAATAAAACACCTGTTCTCCGAGGCGAGTCATAAACATTACTATCGTTCAAAAAATCAAAACAAAAACCACTTAAACTATATATATATATATATATATATATATATATATATATATATATATATATATATATATGATGGAAATAGTATTCCGACAAAATAGAGAAAATAAAAAGGAACAAACCGTATTATGTGTTCATCAACGTTTCGTCTTTATTCATCCAGAGGAAGTCTCGAAATAAAGACGAAACGTTGATGAACACATAATACGGTTTGTTCCTTTTTATTTTATATATATATATATATATATATATGGCGTACTATTATCCTTATATATATGATGTTTATATATATATATATATATATATATATATAAGTGATAGTGTCTGTGTGTGTCTGTGCGTCTGTGTGCATTTCCCTACGCTAAAACTCTGTCAATTTTAAGCCTAGAGATTCGAAATTTGATATACAGGGTACTGAGATTTGGGAAAATCGATGTGATAGGTTTTCGACAGAAATTTGGCGATTAAGTGGTCAATATTCAACGATTTGACCTTTGAGAACTCTACCAAACTCCTCCTACAATTTTGGGTCTAAACAGTAAACACGTGATATTTTAGATATAGATTCCTTGGACATGGATCTAACTTATTAACTTTACTTGATCCCTAAACAATAAATGTTAAGAGGTCATAATAGAGGTCAAAGTTTAAAAAAATTGACCGTTTTTTTTTTTTCTCAGCATTAACCTCAAAACACCTGGGCAACGTCGGGCACCGATTGCTAGTATATATATAGATAGATAGATAGATAGATAGATAGATGTGTAACAGGTACCATTCAATTCCTTTCATGAAGATCTATAAAATGTAGTAAATTTGAAAAAATCCGTGTCGGGCATGGTATTTGCCCCCCCCCCCAAAAAAAAAAATTGTTGATTTGACACGGAATGACCCATATGTATATACAGAAAGATAAAAAGGGGGAGAGAGAAAGTTAAGAACAAATATAGAAAACATGTTGGATATTTGTTTCTAGAACCTGACTTAAATATTTGAAATTCCAGTGATTGTTTTGAACATTTCTATATTAACTTATGAAGCATTAATTTTTTTTAAATCATGTTCACCCCTTATAAAGCATATCGGCACTTGGACGTAAGGGGCTACTACTTGGGAGCCATGTCTAGGAAAGATTAACAAGATATTTGTTTATGTTATGTTACATTTAAACTTCTGCATATCAGTACAACCATGGAAGCAGGCAGCAGGAAGGGAATTCCAAAGTCCAGCTGTTCGAGGAAAGAAACTATTAGAATAGAAAGCTTTCTGGCATTTAAGGACAACAACAGTGAAGGGGTGAGATCTTACTGCGAAACGGGTTTGTCGTGGATATGTACGTCGAATGGATACAAGTGAAACAAGTTCATCAGAACACATTCCATTAAAATATTTGTAAAACAGGCACGGTGATGCAATATTGTGGTGATGAGACAGGGGCTGGAGCTTAGTTGATAAAGTGGGACCGATTAGATTGAAAACTCTTTTTTGGACTTTATCTAAGAGGGAGAGACTAGTGGTAGATGCACCAGACCAGACGTGGCAACAATACTCCATGCATGGGGGCGAATGATGGCCTTGTAAACGTACAGAATACTCTCAGGAGTGAGTAGTCTTCTAGCTCGATAGAGGGAACCCACCTTCTTTGCAGCAGCCTTTGCAATGTCCTCTACGTATTTGTTCCAGTTCATATGGCCCGCAAATGTTAGGCCGAGCAGTTTGAAGGTAGAATTACCAGATAAATCTATCCATTAATACGATAGCGTGTTATTTTGTGTGTCACGCTGACATCTTTTTTCTTCCGAGTTACTCTCGTTTAATTGTTATATTATTCCATTTCTTGTAATAAATAATTTTCCCAAGAATTCTTCGTAAGTTTTGGTTTCGGTTTTGATTATAGCTGAAGGAAGTGAAGTTATATATATTTTTTTCTCCAGAAGTTTCGGTTTCAGTTTCGATTCAAGCCGATGCACCCACGTCATATAGATATATTTTTTTTTATTTTTGAAATCATAACTTTATAATATATAAGAATCAATAAAAAAAAAGTTGACTATAGTAATATATACAAAATTTGCATAAATTATCATATTTAAGCATATTTTATGACAGGGCTACGCCGAGCGACCCTGCTAGTAAATTATCAATAATTTATGATATAATGATAATATTTATATTTTGTTTTAGAAAATGTCTATATAAATGAGATGAACTCCGAAGAATTCAAGAATTATTTTAGTCTATCCACCAAGAATTTTTCCTAATACATACATATAAACTATCAGGCCGCTCGGTGTTGCCCGGTCATAAAGTACACTTAAATATATTTTAATTTACGCGGATTTTGTATTTATTATTATTCATAGGGCCAATTCTGTATTGATTATAATAGTATATCAAATATATAGTATTAATTGCAAAAATTTTTTAAAAAAAGGCAAATTGGGTGCAATCAGCTAGGATTGAAATCAAAACCTATAGCTCTCCAGCATTATTCATTACCATCTGAGCAATATTCAAATCATAGAAAAACCAACAAAATTTTTTTTTATCTTTATCACTTTAGAACTTGAATGCCTACTAAACACTGTCCTCGGGTGTCTAAGGTCACTTCATACAGGGGTTTGTCAGGACAACCTGGCATGAGGATAATTTTCACTAGAAGTAAACCCTGACTAAATATTCAAAACCACATAGTATTCACAGCCCCAAATAAGATCTCCTCAGTATGGCTAACCCACACCGGCTTCTGCAAGGAATATGCATCTTCTTTAAGTGATGTTATTTCAAGTAATATAATGATTGCCAGTTCTTGACAGAAGCTTAAGGTTGATATCAAGTGGCCATGTGCCCGTGACTGTACGAATCGTGAATATTAAAAAAATTATAATCAATATGATAATCGTTTTTTATATTGAGAAAATTTATAAATATTTAAAATCTTTAAAAAAAAGTGCAACAAAATGGCGATTACATTTTTATTAGTGCATAAGGCACATCTGACTAAGTGTAAATAAAATTATTGTTTTTATTTTAAATTCTAGTATCTTCCTTTTTATAGTTTAATATTGTTAATTTTCCGTAAAATAATTTTCCAGTTAAACATTTCGTTGAACATTTTTCTGTTGAGGCAGACATCTTTTTCAAGAAAATATATATACATATAAATATACATATATAAATATACACACATATATATAACTACTTCATTTACTCACATAAAATTAATATACGAAAGTATAGATTTATGCGTAAACTTTAAGTATTTACTTCAAAAGTGCTTAATACGTAGGTAGAGCTAGTTAGTAATTTCTAAAATATATATGGCGATTAAGCTACACTGAATATTCGGTGTTTCATCCACTTTAGGATTCGTCAGGCTTATACATATATAAATACACACACACACACACACACACACAAGTTAACACATAAGTGAGGCAGAAACAGACCTATGAATTTGTTCGAGAGTGAAACCCACACGAATCCCTGGAAAACAGTTAATGCTGCCTAAAACTTGAGGTCAGGTTTAGAAAATAATGTATACCGACCTCTCAGCCTAAGGAATAAGTCTCTGAGTAACCTGCCTGAATCGATTACCCACCTACCAAAGATGCGTGAAAACCCATAACATGCCACTACTGCAGGAAAGTAGAACACATCGCACTGAACTGCCCGGCAAGGAAAAATGCAGACCTTATGAAGGCGTCCCCTAATAAGCCGCAAGGCTTGGTCACCTCCTGTAAACCCCCCGCAGAGCATGACAACAGTAAGCTCAGGGGGTAGTATAGACCATTTGTGTCAGATGGCCTAATACATCCAATAGGTGACTGCACAAACCAGGGAATTGGCGGAAATTTTATTGACTCCACTTGATTCAACTATTGTACGTGATCCACTCAAAGTGAGTGCTGGTTAATCTACCGATGAAGGGCATCTTGATGTTGTTCAGAAACGACTTGTCCGGTAGAAAGGTCATACCATATCCGAGAGTGGTGACTGAGCCGAACTTGGTAGAAAACACTGAGAGGATGAAAGAAGAGCACCCAGGTATATTTCCATTGTGTGTAATTACCTGAACACAGACCACGAAGAAGGCTGTAGAGTAAAGTGCAGGGGTGAAAGAATGGTTTCAAAATGATAATATTATAGACCTATCTCAATCGTTCCTGAACATAAGACAGGACTAGACCCCTCCCCCCATTAACAGAAGGGTTCAAAGGATGCAACACGCAACACGCCTAGCAAGAATGAACCCATCAACAGCATCCAACTCCATCCTTGGAAACTAGTAGGAAACAACGAGCAGATCAGGAAATCTTCCCATTGTTCAAGGAGACACTATCCGAGGGGGAACTAGAGGAGGTACCTCCAGATACTTTGTTAGAAATGGTGTATTGATGAGGAAATGGAGACGTCCACATACATCCACATCAGAGAATTGGTCTGTGATGCATCCACGGGCACACAAGACTGAAGTGTTAGAGGCAGCCCATGAGACCCTTCTCGGAAGACATCTGGGTGCCTGAAAAACATGTGCAGGTTGCCCAACACTTTTACTGGCCAGGGATATGCAGCGACATATCTAGTCATTGCCATACGTACCACACATGCCAGGTAGTAGGTGAGCTGAACCAGGCAATACCTAATCCTCCCCTACACTCCATACACGCCTTTGTGGAACTTTTTTGTCGCATTCTGACTGATTGTGTAGGTCCACTCCCCAAAACCAGACAAAGAAATTAGTACATATTGAAGATTATATGTTTCCGGAAGTAATCTCACTCAGAAATATATCTACCAGGAAGATCACTACGGCTATCCTCAGTTTCTTTTCCAGAGTTGGATTGCCAGGAATAGGACAACCCGATCAGGGATCGAACTTCATATCCAGGACGTATCAACAATCCATGAATGCCAGGGACATAAAAACGGTAAGGTCAAGCGCTTACCACCCCCAGTCCCAGGGAATCTTAGAGAGGTTCCACTCGACCCTTAAAACAATGATACGGACTTACTGCTACAATTACCAAGGGGATTGGGATGAGGGAAACCCCTTCCTGATGTTTGCAGCGTAAGATTCCCTACAGGAATTCTGAGGATTCAACCCCTTTGAAATGGTGTTCAGTCATTTTTTTTTTTTAATTACATTTTCACCCTAAACAAGTCACATTGCCACTTTGGTGTAGGGGGCTACTATCAGAGGCAACAACTCCTGGGGTACTATGTAAGGATTTGGGCAGCAAGATGTCTGTTCACGTTACACTTGAACTTCTGCACATCAGTACAGAAGGTGAAGCAGGGACCTGGAATGGAATTCCAAAGTATAGTGATTCTGGGGAAGAAACTACTGGAGTAGAAAGATCTTTTACATCTAGGGATCTCTACTGTGTCACTCAGTAGGTGGTCCCTTAGTGCTACTAAGAGAAGAATGGCTGCAGGAATGTCCAACCCGTAAGTCCCTGTTACACTATGCGTCACGGTTTTGAACCCAACTGAACAAAACTACCAAACTAACACGTGAAAGATTTTGCATGGCCCAGGGGAAGATGAAGAAACAGTATGACTGAAACACATCCTCTAGAAGCTTCAAAGTCGGAGACAAGATGCTCGTCCTGCTACTCCTATCTGATCACCAACTTAAAGCCAAATTCCATGGCCATTTACCATATAGTTAGCACCCCTGACTGCAGGAAAGCCACACAATGTGCCACATCAATATGTTAAAGCACTATTTAGAGCATTCCATCATAGCTGCGAATGTATCTGAACAATATACTCCTCAGTTCCTTCATTGTGGCGAATGTGTGTTTCTTTCATTTCAGCAGCTGACTGACCTTTAGTCATCTAACTCCCTTTTGTCGAACCTATGCTTCCACATTTGAATATGGCGCTACGATGCAGGAGCGATGCTGAATGGAGACAATTCTTTACTGAGGCTGATATCCTGGACCCTGACTTTACCCAATACACTAAGACCTACATAAAAAAAATCGTATCACTGAGAAAACCGTTCAAACACTAACTGATGTCCATTGGGAGAGTTTCGGTATTTATGTTTTTGGTGACAGACTTGCTATCCTTGCTCTTAGCCAAAACGTATTCTCCAAAGATAGAACCATCTGTCATTGCCAGTTCCACAAGTTTCAAATCTCCTGCTGCCTCAATCAAACTCCCTACTGTCATAGCAAACATGACCCATCCTCAGTTCCGAAAGTTCGTTGTTGATTGGGGAGTGTACAAGATCATTACCAACATACCCACAACACACATTCAGAACTTCCTATACAGTTGTTGTGAGGGTTCCATACAGAACAGGGTCATTAGTTCATATCTGGCATTTTTTAAGCATACTAGAAGATGAAATCCTTGAAGCAATTGAATCCTTGGTTACGGTATGCATCAATCCTGCTGTCCATCACATGAATTTCGGCAACATCGCTCAAGCTGAAAATGAACCTTCGAAGGATTTTTTAGTTTGTATGCGATCACTTGCGGTGGATTGTGAATTCGCTTGTCCTAGATGCCATTTTGACATGACTTTGATCAACATCAAAGGCCAGTTTATCCGTGGGATCAACAATGCAACTCTCCAGACATTTTGGCTAAGGCTAGTCAGTTGCCGGCCATCGAAGATGTTGTTAAGCATGCAAAAGCCTTTGAAGCAGTGCTCAGAGATCAGCTCAGTTCAACCAATCATCTGATATTTGTGCTGTTAGACCAGTCCAGCTATCACAGAAACAAGTCTCAACAACTCTAGTCACCACAATCCTGTCAAGGGTGTGGAAGTATTGCCCATGGTATATTTGGTACCTCCCTCGCCATACAGATTGCCCCGCCTAGGGTAATACTTGTTCAGTGTGCAGGAAACCAACCACTCCAGTAATGCATGCAGATCTCCATAAATGTCCAAGAGCAATAATCTGATAGCTTGTGTCCAGCTTAATAAAGACTGACCTCTACATTGCTCTTTCCATTATCTGTGGAATCAAAGTATCAGCTTGACCAGATATAATTGGACAACAACCTGCTGTTCTGGACATTTTTCCTGATAGTGGTGCAAACATATGCTTGGCTGGCTTGAAACAGTTGAGCCGAATGGTGCTCGATGAATCCTAGTTGCTTCCTTGCTTCAAAAGGGGGTTAGCTGTTGGTGGATCTGCCTTAACATGCAAGGAGTGGATCACTGCTGAGTTCAATGTTGAGGGTCATCCGACCATGCAACCCCTCGTTTTCTGTAACAAGGTTGATCGCTTGTACTTCAGTAGGGAAAGGGTATATAAAAGTTCACATATTGCCAACTAGCTATCCCCATTCAATGCAAGCACTACCCATTGTCAGAGCAGTCCTGACATCTCGTGCTCCACCAAACAAACCAGCATGCCTTCCTTTTGTACCAATTCCGGAGAATATGTCTAAACTTGAGATGACCAGTGTTTCAGCCTTGAACAATTTGAGTAGTAACACATATAATGGTGTCACCAGTGCAGGAGGACTGCAACTATCAAGACCTGATTTCTCTCATCCAAACTGGCTTCCCTGATAAACGGAATCATGTTGCTGGTCACCTCCGAGAATATTGGGCAATTGATCATCGGCTCACTACCTTCCATGGCATTGGTCTCTTAGATCAGCGGCTTGTAATCCTACAAGCATTGCGCAAAGTTGTTCTTGATAACCTGCATGCTGTCAATCAGGGTAACCCTGGTATGAAGTTTCATGAAAATCAGTGTGTATTAGCCTGTTCTTGACTAGTGTATCAAAAATTACAGGGACAATTGCTTTGACTGTGAAAAACGTGCTATCAAATCCATCTGAGCCATCATCTTGACCAAATCGCTAGAATACCCGTTTTAACAAATATGTAGTGACTATTTTGAACTTGGATTGCATGTATTTGTGACTGTTGTGGACAGATTTAGTGGGTGGATCTGTGTATACGTACTGAAAACAAATAAAAACAATGGAAAGACACTGGTAGACATTTTCCATAACACATTTGTTGCGTCTGGTATATCAGGAGTTGAGCTCTGATGGTGACTCTAATTACATGGGCACAGAGTTAAAAAATTTTATCCAGGTGTGAGGTGTAACGCACCGGCTCTCCTCAGTCGCATATCCCCAATCAAATGAGATTGGAGTAAAAACAGCAAAAAGAATTATCCACAATAATGTTGACGCGAATGGCAGTTTGAATACTACTTGAATACTGTTTGAATACTACTTGAATACTGCTTGAATACTGTTTGAATACTGCTTGAATACTGCTTGAATACAGTTTGAATACTGCTTGAATACTGGTCATGCTATACTGCAGTACTGGATTACTCCCTGTCCGACATGAAGTTGACTCCTGCTCAGATCTTGTTACACTGCCAACTTTGTGATGGAATCCCATCCCCTCAACATCATTATCACCTCCTGCGCAATAAGGTCTTGTTCAATCTCTATAATTCAAAAGTTCATGAACTCTAGACCCTGTTATTGGAGTCTAACGTGTTGTTGCAGGGTAAAGACAAGAAGAAGATGCTTGGCGGCCATATTGTTGAGGTGCTACCAAACTGCCAGTATCTTATGAAAATGTTTCATTCTGGTCAAATCACATTGCAGAATAGGTACTTTCTGAGATTGATGCCACCAAATGCGATTACCAATCATCAGTCGATTCCATCAGCTGGTAATCCAGTTCATACTCCACCAGTTCATGCTCCCCTTCCTGACCCACTGCAATCACTGACGCTGCTGCTCAAAGTGAGTCCACACTAACACATGATCTGCAACCTGACTCTGATGTTCCTGATATGACATGTCGGGATGAGGGAGTGACTGATAAATCACCGGTGGTGACAAAGAAGATGCCCCAAGCTCTGAAAAACTCACTGCTTTTCAACAACCCTGGTCAGAGGGAATGGACCCTGAGTACTCTTGCTTTTGAACCAGAAATTATCATCGACTGAGAGGAAGGAGATGAGTAATATATTCCTCAGTTCTTTCATTGTTGCTAATGTGTGTTTCTTTCATTTCAGCATCTGACTGGCCTTTAGTCATTTAACTCCCTTTTGTCGAACCTATGGTCCCGTATTTGAATGATGACTGAACACACGGATGATCATGAACCAGACACAGAGAAAAATGATCATCCATGAAGACTATGAAACTCCAAAATCTTAGCCGACCTCACTTCTATGGTATCACACTTAAACAACAGTGAGGGACGGTGCGACATAGTCACCCTTATCCGGGAGTACACAGACCTATTTCCCAATGTCCCCAAGCAAACAAATGTCATCCAAAACGACGTGGACGTAGAAAGTACCGCCATTATCAAACAACACCCTTATCGCGTGAATCCAGCAAAAATAATGTGACAAGAAGTTGAATACATGCTCGACAATGGCATCATCGCAGTTCAGTCAAAGTAGTTAGTCAGTGCCTTGCATACGAGTTGACAAGCCCAATGGATCTATCTGATTTTGCACAGACTGCTGCAAAATAAGGATGGATGTTTGCATGGACAAGATTGACAAGGCAACACATATCACCAAGCGAGCTAAGGAAGTATCAGCCTTCATTACTGTTGTGGCCTTATTTTAGGGGTTCACAATATCAAACAGGAGAGTCTGTAAAGTCATATCAACGATTAGGCTGGCATGGAATCTCTGATTAGAGAGTCCAAAATGGCTGCCTTTCACAGCGATGGGAGAGTCTATCTGAAGACAGGAATAGGGGTGTCAGTTACCCCAGAACAATTACACCGCACAGCTTTTACCAATACTGGATCAGGCCCTTTGGAATGAAGAACTCGCAAGTCACCTTCCAGAGAATGATAAATTTGTGCTGCAAGATTTACCTGACATCGAGTCTTATTATTGATGACATAGTCATATATTTGAGTAGCTGGGCCGACCAGCCTGCATCTTTAAAGAATGTCTTTGACAGACTTAGGCAGACCAACCTCATCATCCAACTAGTGAAGAGCGACTTCAGAAAAGCCGAGGTAACATATCTTGGACATAAAGTCGGAAATGGGAAGATCTCCCCTGTTGGAGCTAAGATTCAAGGTATTTTGGATTTCTCTGTCCCAAACATTGTTAGGAGCCTAAGGCGGTTCTTTAGCATGATCAGCTATTATGGGAAGTTTTGCTGGAATTTATCCAATGTGATCTAGGGATCTAAATTTTCTTGGACGATCTCCTACCAGAAGTCATTAAACCAAATCAAGTCCCTGCTGTGCTCCCATCCCATCTTGAAAGTCCCCAATTTTTCACAACCATTCCGTCTAGCCATTGATGCCACCAACCTTGGCATAGGTTCCATCCTACTTCAGACTGATCCCTCCAGCATGGAACACCCAGTAAGCTACTTTTCAAAAATTAACGCTCATCAGAAGGCTTACTCCACCGCTGAGAAAGAGAATCTAGCTCTGATATTGAGTTTGAATCGTTTCAATGCATGAAACTAGTGTACACTGATGACAACCCCCTAGCCTTCTTGCATAGGATGAAGAACAAAAATAGATGGCTCCTTAGCTGGAGCTTAGCCCTGCAAGAATACAATTTAAATATTTAGCACATATGAGGGACCAACAATGTTTGTGTGGGTGCGTTGTCCTGTGCTTAGTAGAAATAGCTGATGAAAAGTAGTCTGTAGGCCCCTGACCCTTGTGGAAAAGCACTGCTCACAATCCCTTTCATTTTGGTAAGGAGGTGTTATGTAATCATACAGTTAAAGTTTCGATTGAACATTTAAAAGCCGAGCATGTGTCGCCCGTATTTATCAATTTTCTGTTTTGTTTTGTATCTATTGGCAGCAAGTCACTTAAGTATCATATTAGCAGGAAAAATTTTGAAAAGAAAAACAAAAAAAATAATGACTTTTAAGAAAGGGCTTCACTTTCTCGTTATAACGTCCTACTTCATTGCTACCTGATTTACTGTCCATTTTACCGACGTGTCACGTGATTAGGACGTTATAACAAGAAAGTGAACCCCCTTCTTAAAAGTCATTAAATTTATTTATTTATTATTCTGCTAATCTGATAGTTAAGTCTGTAATAATCGTCGAAAAAAGAAACTTTTAAAAAAGATGAAAAACACGCATTTTTAAGGGGTGGGCACTCTCGTACAGGCCGTCCAATCGATAATAATCCGCTGAAAAAAATTGAAAAAAAAAAATGCAAAAAAAAAAGAAAAAATTTTTAAATTGAAAAAAAAATTTGAAAAAAAAACGAAAATTGAAAAAAAAAAAATTTGAAAAAAAAAAAAATTGAAAAGAAAATTATAAGGGCTAGCGCATTGTACACTTCGTCTGCATGAGTTTTTAGGGTTTTTTATGATCGTGATCCTAAAAATCCTCGATATATTTTGCGCAGATGTTACTAATATATTAAATAGTTATCATATTTTTCTCCTTTTTTTTTATCAAGAGAAACGTTTGTTTTGTTCTACAAGCGAACAATTAAAAATGTTCGAAAATTCCATCCAAGGTTGAGGGATGTTTTTCGTTTTTGTTGTTTAGTATTTCGCGATTTTTCGGCGACGAAGAATAAATTAGCAACAGTTGAAAAATTCTTCGATTCCATTTACAATCGGTTTGGCAATTTTGCTTCGCAATGCTTTCTTTTTATTCAATTCAATAGAAATTGAGGTGAATTCATATTTCAATCCTTAATATTTACTTGCCTCCCCATGAGGTCTGATTTAAACACTTCGTTAGAATAAAATCACCAAAAATAAAAATAAAAAATACTCTTCGATTGAAGGCGGGAGTGATTCTATAAAATTATCAATAAATCAGTTTAATTTTACAATCGGGAGGGGGGGGGGGTTAAATATACCGTTTTGTTAATTTATTTTGTTTATTTATTGTTTACGAGCACAAAGGAACCATAATACTTGGCTTTTGATCGCCTTTCATTGTAGTCTAAAATGATTACCTATTCGTAATTTTTAAGAATTAGATTTAAAACCCAGTATCCAACACTTTGGGGAGTTTCAGATTTCTTCATATAAACATATTAATACAAAATGGCTATCACGGTGATTCCTCTGCATTCGAGCGAAATTTTAAAGTCGTTTTTGGTTAGAATTCCAAGTTTATAAAACCAAAACGGTCAATTATTAATGGCGTTTTTATTCTTCCGTTTTGATTTCCAAAATCGAAGGCGCCCCTATGCTAAAATTGAAACCGAAAAAACAACAGGTGTAAAAATTAAGTTTTGTGTGTGTGGATTTATTTATTTTTTTTTTTTTTAGTTAAACAATTCTTTAATTGAAAAAAAAAATCGCAACAAAATAATCGATGATTTGTGTTCATTTTTAAATGTTTTCTTGGTCATCTTTTTTTTTTTTTAATTGTCTTCTGAAAGAAATGAAGAATTTCAAAATAATGCGAAAATGGCCACACACGAAGTTTAAGAAATGGGTTTTTATACTTTAGGAATTGCATTTTTTTATCACATTCTTCGTTAAATTAAATTAGTCTTCGGGTTGTTTACTTATTTATTATTATTATTATTATTATTATTATTATTATTATTATTAAGTATTAATATTGTTATTATTATTTATTATTATTGATATTATAATTATTATTATTATTTACTATTAACTATTATTTTTCATTGGTTATTATTGATTATTAATTACTATTCATCATTAATTATCACTATTATTATTTACGAATATGAATTATTTTATATTAGTTATTGTTAATTATTATTATTATTATTATTATTATTATTATTATTATTATTATTATTGATGATAATGGGTTGATGTCACAGAAAATGGTCATTAAGTGTCAAGGAGAACGGAAAAACCGTGCAGATTTCCACTACCAGACGTACCACGTACACGAACAGTACTGGAATCCTGGGGAGGCTTGTTGCCACTCAGATTCTAGAAGAGAACATCGGTCGTTACCAACGAAAAATGGGCTGCAATGGTGAGAAAAGCGGGGAGGGAAGTTTTGGAAATAGAAGAATTCTGATCACTCAGGTTTCAGGGAAGGTTATGACTCATGGGAGGAAACCTGTGGAAGAGTCTCACGTGGCCAGGTAAAGCCGAGCAATCACAGATAAGTTGAAACCAGAATGGAACAAAAGATCTAGAAAGAACGTTACACGAATCCAAGGGAACTGAAATTGACCAAATGAATACCCACCCTCACCCTCTACCCTACTTCAACAGCAACAAAAAACAAACAAAAAAAAAAGAACAAGAGAAAATTGGTAACATCTCAGTCACTGAGTTACAAAATGATTGGTCGTGAATGGTCAAGGAGGATGGAAAGATTATGAGGCAAAGCAGTGCTGCTGCCTCATGCCTCATTTGCCTCATGCTTTGTCAAAGCACCAACCAAACTTCCATTATTTGTACCGATCTTCGAGGAGGCTGTTGCCAATCAAATTCTAGATAAAGTTAACCGTTGTTGTTAGCCATAAATCCACGGAAAACACCTGATGATTCGCAATGATAATCGAAAGAAAGGGAGATAGATTATTGGAAATTTGGGGAGACTTGTTGGCACTCAGATTCCAGGGAACACCGCTTGAACAATCATCGATAACGATCCGCGAAAAAAAAACCAGCGACTAAAAATTTGCGTCTTTAAAATTTAATGACAATAATTTATTTTAATTTATTTAAAAATTACATTTACTTTCACGTAATTAACTTGTTTCTTTCATTTAAAATTTCGTAAGAAAATCAATGTAAAAAAAAAAAAAAAAAACAAATGTTGGTGTTTATTTAGAATTCCACTTAATTTTTTTTTTTTTTAAATCTATATAAAAATCTTTATTTCAAGCATGGGTACCCGGCCTTGCACGGGTGTTTGGAGGTGTATGCTGAGCAAAAAAAAAAAAAAAAAAAAAAAAAAAAAAAACACGATAATTTTTTTAACTTTGACCCCTATTATGACCCCTTAACATTTATTGTTTTGGGCTCAAATCAAGTTATTAAGTTAGATCCATGTCCAAGAAACCTATATCTAAAATTGTAAGTGTTTAGACCCAAAATTGTCGGAGGAGTTTGGTAGAGTTCTTAAAAGGTCAAATCGTTGAACTTTGACCCCTTAACAGCCAAAATTCTGACCGAATATAGACGAGTCTGTAGACTAAAAATTGACAGAGTTATTGCGTAGGGAAATGTACAGAGACATCAGACACACAGACACGTTCACTTTTATAGGTATATAGATTGTACGAATTCATCATGCAACGGAAATGTCATGTTCTAAAAATTACGTAAATTTATCAAGTAGTTTTATTTTGATAAATCAAGTAGTTTTATAGTAGTATCAAGTAGTTTTATTTTGATAAAAAAAAATCATTTTTAAACGATTTTAAGCGATTAATGAGAAATCAGTTAGAGTTATTGTGGACTTATCAGCAGCACTGTTGTTTTTCTTTTAAACATGACGATTTGAGACAGTCCGTTTTTAGTTTTTGCTTATTCATAAAATTTGATTTTCTTAGATGAATTAAAACTACTTGATTATTTTACGTGATTTTTGGAATATGACATTTTCCTTCTGTACGTACATTAAAGATATTTTTGTATTTTTTTCTTTTTTTTTCTTTTTTTTTTTACATTCGGTCGAAAAGACCCAAATATTATTTCGGCGTAAATTAATGAATTTGCGAAATGAAAACAATGAGATTTTTTTAATTATAAAATTTGATAGATTACTTTAAAAATTGGAAATATTTTAATGAATATTATGGCAATATTCGGGTGATTAAGATTACTAAAAAAGGGGGTTCTTGTTCAGAATTTAACTTAATTAAAAAGCAAAAATATATTTTGTTTTAAATCTATATGATGTACGTACCCGTCACGGAACGAAAATGTCATATTCCAAAAATTACATAAATTGATCAAGTAGTTTTATTTTTAACTACGTAAATCAAATTATATGAGTAAGCAAAAAGGGACTGTTTCTCGTCATCATCTTGAACAAAAAACAAGGTAAGACAACTCCACAATTATTCAAACTTGCGAGATCAACTTTGTAATGCTACCGATTTCACATTAATCGCTTAAAATGGTTTAAAAATAAATTTCTTTAAAATACTTTATTAATTTACGTAATTTTTGGAACATGGCATCATAAATATATTATAAATATCTTTCGATATTTTTTTTTATTATTTTGTTTATTTAGGTTGACCTGTGGCCCTGCCCCCTGCACCCTCCCCTCCCAAAAATATCACGATCCGTATATAAGTACAATGATATTAATTCAATGTGTAATTTTCAGAACGATATTAACGTAAGAAACACACATACACACGCGTGCGCGTGAAGTGGTTCCATACGTAATGAGAAATGATTTCATAAAAGATGAGAAATAAAATTCATTCTTTCATCAGAATAATAAGGAAAAGTAAAAATTAAGAAAAGAGAAATCTCTTTAAGCCATGGCATTTCAAAACTAAATGCTTCTCATCAGAAGAGGAGAACAGCCAGAATTATACAAAATGAATATATCGATAAAAGAAAATATGAGTCACTATGAGTAACCCATTTTTTTTTACTATCACCTACATATATACTACCCTTCCGATTTACTATTCTATGTTGATTAATGTTGCACCTACTTTTAATATCTCTTTATTATGTTTACCATATTATCCCATTCCTTTATTCTCATTTCATATTTAAAGCCAGTTTTTATCTATATTTGCATATTGTATAATTCTGACTTTTCTCCTCTTCTGATGAGAAGCATTTAGCTTCGAAATGCCATGACCCAAAGAGTTTTTTTTTTCTTCTTAATTTTTCCCTTTTACTTTTTCTTATTGTTCTGATGATATATATATATATATATATATATATATATATATATATATATATATATATATATATATATATATATATATATAAAAGTTATATATAACTTTTATTCATTATCTCTCATTTAATAAATTGTTTGCTCCTCTTAATAGTGTTACTGTTGATCTTTCAATTTTATTAGATAAATTAACTTTTTATGGTATCGCTTGTTTAAATTGTTAGATGAAAGTACAGAATAGTTTTATTATTTAAAAAAAAAACAAAAAAACTCCTCATGTTAAGAATGGGTTTCTTATTATTTCAGCACGGTCCGTATTCTGTATACGTTCCGAGTAATTTTTGATTTATACTAAAATTTAGAAAATTTATCCGATTTTCTTTTTAATAATACGAGGGTCGTTCCAAGAGTAATGTCTCCTATTTTTTTAACTAAAAAAAGTTGAAGCGCTACAAACACGGGAGTGGTACCATTAAAACAATCGACCTTTTGTGCTCCAGAATTTATTTTTCTACATAGTCACTATCATTCTCTATGGACTTTTGCCAAAAATTCAATGACGCATCATCACTGCTTCTGACGCACCTTCATGACAGGTGTTGTTTTCTTAGAATCTAACGCCGTCAATATCTGCAACATAGTACATACATATTGCAATCCTCTCTGATCCACTTGGACGGAACGAAAAAAATAGGATCCATTATTTTTGGGGCGCTCTCTCGTAAAATGACGCGTTTTCAATTATTTAACGAAAACAATATATTTATAAAACAACAGAATCTGTTTAGCAGAACTAGATTTATGTTTGTTTGTTTTGATTTGTTTTTCTCGTGTCGAACAGGCGCGCCCCCGGACTTAAGGTTAGTGTTACTATTAAAAGGTTCTGCTTTTTTGGTACTTATGTTTGTTTTTTTGTTTTTTGTTTTACTTATGTTTTTTTTACAAGTAAATAACAAGTGAAAAGGTATATGTCTTATTTTATAGAATCACTCCCATTTTCAAACAGGTATTCTGTTTTAATGTTCCTTTTTTTTCTTTTTTTCGTTATATATATATATATATATATATATATATATATATATATATATATGAGTCTGCTGGGAACGATTTAGCAATGCTTTTAATCCTGATCTTAACACAAACTCTAGTTAGAAAAAGGACGTGATTCCATACGAATATTAAAAATAACCATTTTGAAAACATCAAAAAAAAAAAAAGAAAAAAGTAATGATTACCCATTCTGCCCCTATGCTATGTAGTTAGGAAGTGGATGATCATTTTACCTTATATATGGTTATCGTTAAGATTCGCATTCCCTTGTTTACAAAGGCTCTCTGTGGGTCTGACGAGAGGCAAATTTTAATCTACGAATTATCAAGTGTCCATAATTTATCGTGTCTTTTCTCCTGGTTTTTCAGTGTGTTGATGAGAAATCACACACAAAAAAATAAATCGACATTGTGGGGGCAAAGGGTAAAATTTTACATTCAATCGAATTAATTATTATCATTTTACGTTTAATGGTTCAGTTAGTAACAATTAATTATTTATTAAAAATACGAAAAACAAAAGAACAAACTAATAAATGTTCGTTTTCTTTTTCAAATAATTTCAGAATAATCAAAATAAATTTGATTTACTTACCAAAATTGATGAGGCTTAAATAATTCACTCAGTTGCAGGAAAATACGAGATAAATCCAAGAAAATAAATCTCCGATGACAAAAAAAAATGTTTTGTTTTTTAATTTGTGAATTATTTATTTTTCGATTATTTTTTTTAAATTTATTTTGTATTTTTTTAAACCTTTTTTTTTTGCAGTATTTTTGTTTTAAATATTGTTTTTATTTTAAATATTTTTTATTAAATAATATTTTTATTTTAAATAATATTTTGAAAGCAGTTTTTTTGTTTTCTTATTTAAATTAAAAAAAAAAAATTTTTTCGATAATTTATCAGCGAATTTATTAAGGATAAAAAAAAAAAAAGAAAAATTCCACTTTTTTTTTTTTTTTACTGTCGAGAAGGAAAAAGATTCCTCCGTTTTTCTTGTTGCACTCGAGAGGCTGTTTGTTTATGACGACGATCGTGATGATGGTGCTGCTTCTACTGCTGCTCACGCCGATGATGATGATGATGATGATGATGATGATCAATGAAGTATGTCTTATTGATGACGACGATGATGATTATTAGAGAAGGTTATTCTTATTATTCTCATTAAGGAGAAACAAGCGCCCGCTCGCCCAATTCGTTTTCTTCGCACATGGTGGTGGTGGACCCCCAACGTGCGAGGGTTAAAGTGGTCCACCGATCGATGGGGAGGAGGAAGCACGAGGGGGGAAAAGAGAAAGAAAGAGAATGGTTTTATGCCTCCGCTTATTCTTTTCTTTCTGTTTTTTTTTTTTTTTTTTTTTTTTTGTCGTCTGCTGAACCAAGAAAAATAAACTGACCCTTTTTTCGTGACGAAGGCGATCAGAAGTGTTAGGATATTCGGAAGAAAATGGCACTAAAGAAGGTGAGCTACCACGACTACTATCACTACTGCTACTATACAGCGGGTCAGTAGTCGTAGTAGTAGTCGTAATAGTTGTAGCGAGTGGTCGTAACTGCAGAAAAGCGGTGGTGGAAGTAATAGTAATAATATTTGTAGCAATAATAGTATAAACACTTAAACCAATGCTGAACAGTAGTAGTAGTAATAGTAGTAATGAGTAGTCGTAAATCTAGAAGCAATGGTGGCGGTAGTAGTAGTAGTGGTGGTAGTAATACAATCAAACCAATAGTAGTAGTAGTAGTAGTAGTAGTGTGAGTAGAGAAAAACTATGGTAGTAACAATTATGCTGAGTTGTAGTATAAGTAGTAATAGTAATCTAACCAAGTAGTAGTAGTCTGTATTATTGTTAAGTGTTATTGTTGTTGTTAGAAAAGAAAGTGCCGTCATGTAAGTGGTTACAGGTGGGGATTGTAGACTCGACATGTGAGGTTCGAGTTCAACAGCATCTGCATTAATACTTATAGCGGTAATTAATATTAGGTGCTTGTTCAGAATTCAAGCAAATTACAAAAAAAAAAAAAAAAAAAGGGGGACAAAAATGCGCTAGAATACCAACTAAAGATTAATCTTTAAAAGTAAGGAACCTTGAAAAAAAAAAAAAGTGGTAGTAGGGGGCGGGGGATCAAAACAACAGTAGGCAGCCCAGGTGGAGAGTGGTGTTGTTCAAAAAAAAAAAAAATGGTAGTAGGCAGGCAGGCAGGCTCGAACTCGTAAGGCGAAGGAGGAAAAAAAGAATGTAACGTCTTAGCAGATGCGTCCATGGCGCAAGCAGAAGTTGAGAGTGTTGCAATTAAGCATAGTCAACCCAACATAGACAATGACTTGCGAAAATGTCGATGACAAAAACGACCCCTCCTTGTACAAAACTGCCCAGTTGAGGGTGAAGGAATTAATGTTTTTTGGCCAATTTTTCGGTATTTGTCATCCAGAAGACCGAGCTTTAAGACAATGCCGATCTCGTGAGGATCCATCGTATGTGTCGGAAGTTTTGCGAAACACACACACACACACACACACACAGATTTTGCCTTTTATAGATGAGACTAGCGGGGATCCCCCATATTGCCTGAGTGTGGGAAGGTGGTTTAGTAAGGAACTCTGAAAAAAGTGATAATAGCAGATGGGGGGGGGGGGGAGTAAAACAACAGGGGCAGCCCAGGTGTTGTTTAAAAAAAATAAAAGTGGTGGAAGGTAGACTCAAACTCGTAAGGTGAAGGAGGGGAAAAAAAATGTAATGTCTTAGCCGATGCGTCCATGACGCAAGCGGAAGTCGAGAGCATTGAAATTAAGCGTAGTCAATTCAACGGAGATAAGGACTTGTGAAAATGTCCACAAAAAAATGACCCTCGTTGTACAAAACTCCCCAGTTTAGGGTAAAGAAATTAATGTTTTTGGCCAATTTTTCGATATTCGTCATCCAAAGGATCAAACTTCAAAATGATACCAATCTTGTGAGTATCCGTCACGTGTCGAAAGTTTTTGTGAGATTTACAAATACACACATTTTGCCTTTTATATATAAGACTAGCCTGAGTGCCCGGCGTTTCCAGGTGTGTGTTGAGCAAAAAAAAAAAAGTTGTAGCAGGCAGGTAGGCTCGAACTCATGATGCGAAGGTGGAAAAGAAAGTGAAGGTGTGTGGGTAAGGATGTTGGTTGATCAAAAAAAAAAAAGAAAATTGCGAGCACACACAAAAAAAAAGGAGTAGTAAGCGGGCTCGAAATAACGCTTTTTATGCAACGTCATGGACGCGAGGGTTGAATGACTTGCAAAAAATGTCAGCAAAAAAAAAACGCCCCTCTCTATAGAAAAGTGCCTAGCTGAGGAAATTAGAAATTAATGTTTTTGGCCAATTTTTCGATATTGGTTGTCTGAAGGGTTGAGCTTCAAAATAATCTTGTGGAAATCCGTTGTCTCTGTCAAAAGTTTTAGATATACATACATACATACATACATTTAAACAGACATGTTAGATTTATATTATAGATGTATTCTCTAATGGTTTTCAGTGGTCGCCATGTTTGTTTTTGAGTGTGTGCATTCAATGTTTGTGCGTGCGCTCAGAGACAAATATGGCGATCACTAAAACAATAAGGAATACATTGGATGATAAGGATGTTAATATCATAAAACGTACTTGTTGGTGATAATTTTAAATGTGATATTCATTCAAAACAGACCCAAATATCTCTACAAGTCAGCTTTTTAAAGGTCTTTAGTTAATACTCTAACGCATTTGACCCCCCCCCCCAAATAAAAAATACAGTAAATTCTTTATTATGTACGTATCCGTCACGGAACGAAAATTACATATTCCAAAAATTATGTAAATTGATCAAGTTATTATATTTGTAGTGATCGCTACATACGGCCGGAACAAATCTCCGACAGGAACATTTTCATAACACTCACCATTTTCAACGCCCACGCGTATGAAGAACGTGCAAGCACACAACGAACGTTGTGATGTGATCATTTGCACACATCTTAATAAAGGAACTATGTTACATTCCCTCACGTAGAGATTTTTTTTTTTTTTTTTTTACAAGGTGATCACCACTTATCAAGGCCCGGAAGCCACTCAGGGATAAGGGTTATTGCATGTACAGTACGTGTGGGGGTTAATAAAAATGTCTACTTAAGGGGGCGGTTCATCAGGAATTTGTTTACGTTGGACTTAAAGACATCCAAGTTGTAGTCAGGTGGGAAGCAAGCAGACGGAACAGAGTTCCACAGGCATGCAGTTCTAAGAAAGAAGCTTTGTTCATGGAATCTACGTTTTGATTTAGGCACAGATAAAGAGTGGGGAAAATTTTTTCCAGTGGTTTCAGCTAGACGGGTGTTTTTCGTAAAGATAGAGATACAGCAAACAGGCTGGAACTTTCGAGAACATCGCTATATAAGGATTTAACCGCCAAAATTCAAACAGTCCAGGTTGCAGTTCTACAAGTAACCTTCACCGCTACCCGTGCTCATTACATACACCAGACTCTGTTTATTTTTTTTTTATTTATTTTTTTTTTTACACAGTGATCACCACTTATCAAGGCCCGGAAGCCACTCAGGGATAAGGGTTATTGCAAGTACATTACGTTAGTGAGGAGATTTGCTGAAATGTTTACTTAAGGGGGCGGTTCATTAGGAATTTGTTAACATTGGACTTGAAGACATCCAAGTTGTAGTCCGGAGGGAAGCAGGCAGACGGAACAGAGTTCCACAGGTGTGCAGTTCTAAGAAAGAAGCTTTGTTCACGGAATCTGCGTTTTGATTTAGGCACAGATATAGAGTGGGGGAAATTTGTCACAGTGGATTCAGCTAGACGGGTGTTTTTCGTGAAAGATTGGCGAGGGGGGACCAGAGATTGGAGTTCAGACGAGCATCTGCCATGGAAATAACGATAAAACAAGGACAGGCTCGCAACGTCTCTTCTGTGGGAGAGAGGTTGCAGGGTAGAGAAAAGGGCATCCCCCACTAAGCCACGAAGTCTATTTTGTACTCTGTCAAGGCAGGATAGGCTGTTTTTAGCAGCTCCTGCCCAGATATGGCAACAGTATTCCATCCTTGGACGTACTTGGCTTTTATATAGATAGAGAATTGCATCCGTAGTGAGATATCTTCTGGAGCGGTAGAAGGATCCCACCATCTTTCCAGCGACCTTGGCAACAGACTTGATGTACGTGTTCCATTTCAGATCAGGAGTAAAGGTCAAACCCAGAAGCTTGTCAAAACACGGGGCCTCACCCAGACGAGAGCCATCCATCACAATTGATGCCAGATGGGGATCAGAACGTTGATGATGTAAGGATAGCAGTTTGGTTTTGGATGCATTAAAGGTAACCAGCCACCTCTTCCCCCACTGAACCACGCGCTCGAGATCAGAGGAGAGAGAATCAGAGAGAGCCTTGTCATTTACAGCCTTTGATGTGTTGCCGTAGATGGTCGTGTCATCAGCATAGATGTCAACGAATGATTTAAGTATGTGTTTAGGGAGGTCATTGATGTAGATCAGGAAGAGAGTTGGGCCCAGGATTGACCCCTGAGGGACTCCAGCATTTATATTGCAGGCCTCCGATTTTTGTCCATCTACCACTACTCTTATGAGCCTATCGGAGAGAAATGATTTAATGATTGAGAAAACATTTCCAGTTATACCGTAGCTGGAAATCTTGTGAAGTAGACCCTTATGCCATACCTTGTCGAAGGCCTTTGATATGTCGAGAGCAATTGCCCTAGAAAGGAAGCCTTTGTCAAGAGATTCACTAATCCTGTGGGATATAACCGTCAGCACATCTGCGGTAGATCTTGCAGAGCGGAAACCATATTGTGTGTCACTAAGAAGGTTATTCCTGCTGAGGTGGTTGACTATTTCTCTATTTAATATGGATTCCAGCAACTTACTCATAACACACAGGAGACTTATTGGTCTGTATTGAGAGGGAGATGACTTATCACCTGAATTTTTAAGTACAGGGCAAACTGATGAGGTCTTCCAGGGAGTCGGAAAGCACTTCTCCTTAAGGCAGCGCTTAAATAGTTTCGTAAGTATGGGAGCAAGTTCTGGTTGAAGCTTTTTTAACACTATAATTGGGATGCCATCAGGGCCAGTTGCTTTACTGGAATCTAGGTTCTTTATTAGCTTGGCGACCTCATGCACGGATATTTGTATGTTATCTAGCTTGTTCTGTGTTATAGGAGGAAATATGGGGAGTTGATGGCCTTCGTCGCATAGGGTAGAATTAGCTGCAAAGTTTTTTGCAAATAGTTTGGCCTTGTCTGACGCTGACGAGATGACCTCTGGTCCATTGATAATGGTTGGGATAGAACGCACACTTCTGTTCAGGATCCTATTTGTTATTTGCCAAAACTGGTGGGATCCAAGCCGCTGATCAGCTACCTTGGATTTAACAGACTGGGCATATAGCTCTCTTGCATTTTTTATTACTCTTTTACAGTGGTTGCTGGCAGACCTAAAAGCAGCTTTAGTCTCAGTGCATCTATTACGTTGGTAGCTATGGAAAAAGTGATTTCTGTGTGCGATAGCAGCAGCACATTCTGGGGAGAACCATGGCTGGCTGTTAGGTTTTTGTTGGAATTTTTTAGATGGTATGAATTGGTCTATGCCTGCAATTAACCATTCGGTCAGATCTGATACTATAGAGGACACATCCTTTTTAAACATGGAGTGCAGAGGTAAATCAGATATGAATGTACGGAAGCTATCCCAGTCGGCCATAGAGTATCGGTATACAGTACGGTGGAGGGGTACGTCTGGGGGCTTCTTACATTTCGTTTTTATCTTAACTGATACGACGGAGTGGTCGGAGGATCCTAGAGGAGAATGAACGGAATATGAACATAGCTCAGGGGAAGTTGAGAGAAAAAGGTCTAAGAGGCTTGCATATTGACCGGGTGTATCGGGCACACGGGTGGGTTCGCGAACAATCTGAGTGAGATCATAAGCAATGGCAAAATCATGACAAAACCTCCCCTCATCGTCTGTCTTATTTGAATGGGTCAGCCATTCCACGTTATGGACGTTGAAGTCACCACATATGTGGATGTTAGCCGAGGGATGTGAAGACAGTATGTGGTCTATTTTCTCAGATATGCTCTTAAAGATAGTAACTCCGCTGTTGTGGGGCCTATAGAGGGCAAATATAAATGCAGTGGTGTTAGCAAGTGCAACCCTGAAGCACATATAGGGTAAATTAGGATCTTCTCTAGAGATATCCCTGCCACACGGGAAGCCATCCTTAATGTAGGCACATATTCCATGTCCATGGCGATCTTGGGGGTCAGATTTAGCTGTTAAATTTGAGTATCCGTTAATTATGAACTCATCTAGGGAAGTGGTCGGCCCTATTCCAGTTTCACTTAGAAAGAATATGTCCGGTTTCGTCTCCTGTAATTGGGTTTCAACCTCTGGAAGGTTGGAACGTAGACCCCTTTAAATGTAAAACAGCTTTCTGGAGAGTGCCAGAAACATCAACTCAGTTTCTCTTCAAATTTTTTTCCAGTTTGACACGTGTCGATGAAACTCCCAACATGACTTTGCACGCATCATGCACATGAACCTTGATTCTCATCATAGAAAGTTACCACATCGAATGGGAATTTAATTCTTCCTTTTTAAACAATTTTATTTCGACCTACTGTTCTTACGAGATGAACACAAACACACGCTTTCACGTTCAAGAATACGGACTGTTTTCCTAAAAAAATAATCGCATTAATTCCAAGCCACGCATGACACTCTGATCATAAAAATCAGTAATTTCAAACCTCGTGCTATTCACACGAAATCCTTATTTGGCTAATCTTGAATTATGAACATCTCACACAAGAAAACACTTATGTTGGAACAATTTGAACTAATATTTTTGACACGTAAATAAATGTTGTTTGTTTCATGTTGATACAATGATTTCGAGTTCTTTGTCGAGTGTCGTTATTTTCTGGATTATATTTTTTTGGTCCCCCGACAAAACGAAGGTTGACCTGTAAATTCACCTTCGTCCGTTTGTCCGTTCATCTGTCTGTACTTTTCTCAATAACTACGTCTTGGAATTTTTTGAAATTTTGCACAAACATTAAACTCTATCCTTGGACCTTTATTGTTCCTAATATTCATTAATGACCTCCCCGACAAAATTGCTTCTGAGATGGGTATATATGCTGATGACACCACACTATAACAGGCATGACAGGAAAACAAATGAACACATTTCTAAAGAAATGGCAAAAACACTAGAGGATGACCTCCAATCTGTAGTGGAATGGGGACAAAACTGGATGGTCACATTCAATGCTGCCAAGACTAAACTGGTTTCCTTCAATAATTACAAGAAACCTTCTCTGTCACCAATAACAATGGCCAGTGACTCTTTGTCTGAGAGTACATCTTTCAAACTGCTTGGCCTAAGGTTCACAGGAAATATAAGTTGGAACAATTACATTGAAAGCATTGCCAGGGCCGCTGCGAAGAAGGTAGGCTCTCTCTACCGTGCTAGAAAACTACTAACACCCGAAAGTATCCTGTACCTCTATAAGGCCACCATTCGCCCATGTATGGAGTATTGCTGTCACATTTGGGCTGATGCATCTGCCACTAGTCTCTGGTTCCTAGACAAGGTTCAAAAGAGAGTCGCCAATCTGATAGGCCCTGAACTGTCATCTAAGCTTCAGCCTCTGTCCCATCGACGAAATGTTGCATCCCTCTGCCTGTTCTACAAGTATTTTAATGGTGAATGCTCTAGCGAACTGCAGACACTTGTGCCCCCACGACGTAGACACCCTTGACTAACCCGACAGGCAGCTCAATCCCACCCGCTCAGTAGAGATCCCTAGATGTAAAAGATCTTTCTTCTCCAGTAGTTTCTTCCCCAGAACCGCTAGACTCTGGAATTCCATTCCAGGTCCCTGCTTCCCCAACTGTACTGACATTGCAGAAGTTCAAGTGTAACGTGAACCGACATCTTGCTGCCCAAATCCCAACATAGTACCCAGTAGTTGTTGCCCCTGATAGTAATCCCCTACACCAAAGTGGCAATGTGCCTTGTTTGGGGTAAAAAAAAAAAAATAAAATAAAAAATGATATAAGTAAAAAAGTAACAGAACGAATTTTCCGGGAACACTCCAGTTGCCCCTCTAAGGGTGCCTTTCGGGTTAAAATGGCTAAAATTGACACTTTTGTGCTTATTAAAAAAAAATTGATTCCTTGGATTTTTATAAAACTTTCTGAACAGTTGTAGCTAACTGATTTCTATATAATTTTGCTTGTCTATACTCTGCAATAACTCTTGGGTGTGCTCCAGGGCTTCTTTTAGGGCTAATAAAAACACTTCATTTTGGGGACTATTTTACCATATTTGTCCAAAATTTTCTGTGTATATCTATTTAGCAGTTTTGCATGGTGCTGAACTCAAATTTAAATGGTGCTGTAGGAGTATCAGAAGGCGCCATTGAAAACTTGAATAATCATCTGATTATATTGACTGTCTCTGTTTCGAAGCTTATAATCAATATGAAAATGTAATTTCAAACCGTAATTTTTTTTTCAATAAAATGAGGAAAGACCAGATTTTAAAATAATGAAAGGTTTAATCGAAAAAATACAATTTTATTTTTCAGCGGTTTTCTTAAAAAAGATTTCACAGAATTCAACAAATTTCAAATGGTACCAAAATCTATTAAATATATATAAATGCCAAAAAATCACTTACCTGTAAAAAAAAAAAACTAAGCAATGGGTGCTTCAATTCTTCATTTATAAGAATTGTTCATATTTATATTTTATATTCCATGTATTTTTTAAATAAAAGGATTTTTTAAAGCGAGGGTCGTAGAAAATCGCATTTTCGTAACACGTTTTGCGCCCTAAGCTTAAAGCGCTGCTGCTGCTAATTTGCAATTTATCAAATTCGGATTCATCAAAGGGAGATAATTAATGTCTCTTTTTTATAGCATGCTGTTAACCAAAATTAGTATTTTTTGTCCTCTGTAGTTAAAAAAAAGCACACATTCACTTATAACTTTTTTCCGCTAAACAAAAAAATCCAGTCGACCGATTTTTTTTTTTTTTTAATTCTCTTAATGAAATACACGAGTTTTTGATTATTATATCTTATTTCTACTTTATCGACTGGATTTTTTTTTAAATATCTAAAAAAGAAAACATTGAATGAAATAGAAAAAATTGCCATCAGCGTCCGGTATTTACTTGACGATATAAGCATAATATGAGCTTTCATTTAAAAAGAAAAAAAAAAAAATCAACGTGGTTTAAAAAAAAAAAAGGTTTTACACTTTGGAATTTACAGGTAAATTTCGAAAAAACACTTTTCTTTTTTGTTTTAAATTAGAATATTTTATTTATTGATCTTTTATCTTCAATTTGTGATATATAAAACTTTGGTACATAAATTAATTATTTAATTTTTAATAGACATTTCAAAATGGGGGGGTGAATTTAAAAAAAAACGTTTGTCTAAAATATTATAATCGGTTTATTGGAAAGAGCATAAAATTTCACATTGATCCTGAAAATATCGTAAAAATTGAACCAATAGAAAAATTTGGATAGATTTTTTTAAGTTTAAAAATTGAAAAAAATTTAACTCGTAAAATTCAATTGATTTCTTACGTAAAAAAAAATGGCTGGTTGAATGAGCTCCGACACTTTGTAAGCACTGTTTTTTTTTTTAAATAAGAAATAATATTTCTATTATTTTTGAAACAACTTTAATAGTTTATTTTGGAAGTATATTCCATACAGAAAATAAACAACCCACTTTAAAAAGAGAAATTACGAGTTTTTTATATTTTATTCGCAGTTTTCTGTTAGGGGTGTCAAAAATTTCCCCAAAATTCTGATACACTGTAATGTGCATCCAGGAGACAAGCGCCCGCGTGTTTGTGTGTTGTGTGGGTGCGTAAGAGAGACTGACGAAAAGGAAAGACTTACCTCGGGGCCGGCTCGGCGTCGCCAACCGAAAATAGAGAAAGAAAGATCGAGATGGCGGCCGCCGTCTTTTGTAAAGGATGATATCTCGCAAAGTCACATGAATTCTCGCAATATGCAAATTTAGCCGGCCTGCAACGGCCATAAAAGCGTCCGTCTAGGTACCTTGCTAGTTGGATTCCGTGCAGAACCGGTGTTTACTGGTTATTGAATTGCTTTACGTTTCTGCAACATTATACATCTACAGAGGGCACAGTACTTTTAAAGGATTTTCCTTATACATCTACAGAGTGCGCAGTAATTTTAAAGGACTTTCCTTACACATTTTCTACAAGCTATTTCGGCTATTTGCCCTCTAGGACTATGACCGAGTCGAAATTCGACTTAAAGCTCATACCCGAGTTTGACGGGTCCACGTCCATTGTCGACTGGGATGAAAGGGTCGAGCTGACGTGCGACCTTTGTGAGGTAAAAATGGTACACACTGTGATTCCCCTGAGATTGGCTGGGGGTGCCTTGAGTGTGTATCAGCAACTCAGTGCTGCCGAAAAGGGAGATGTCACCGCAATTAAAGCTGCGCTGTACAAGGCATTCACCATGGATCCTTGTACGGCCTATGAAAAATTTGCTACCGGAGGAAAGCGTGGACGTTTTCTTCGCGGAGTTAAAGAAACTCGCAGTCCTATTCGGTGGAGGGGTGTCGGAGCGGACGCTCGCATACGCGTTTGTGGCGGGCCTTCCCACTCGGGTGAAGCAGCTATTGAGAGCCTCAACCAGCGTTTCAACAACGCCCATGGAACACTTGATGGAACATGCTCGAGCTATCATCAAAGATGAGGAGGACCTGGGGGAACCAGTTGTGATGGCGACACAGACAGGCCAGATTGGCGCTCGGGAGATTCCGAATCAGAACCCTGTAAGCAATGGGAAATGTTTTCGCTGCAGCCGACGCGGACATTTTGCAAGGAATTGCACCAACAGGGGGCGTGTGCGCTGTTTTAATTGTAGCGGTTTGGGGCATCTAGCCCAAAACTGTGCGGGAAACGTATCAGGGGAGAGGACGTCAGCGCCGCCCTGCTCCCCGAGCAAAATTTGAACAAGGCACAACCAGTGATGACCGTCTACGTAAACAGGATACCCTGCTCAGCACTTCTCGACTCAGGCTGTTCGCATACTATAGTGAGCGCCAGGCTGTGTCCAAGTTGGACTAAGAGAAAGATCAAAGTCACCACGATAGGAGGCGAGACCCAGACATGCTGTGGAGCTGGAACTGTCGAGGTCTACACAGACACCGGTGCAGCCACTAAGATCAATGTGCTCGTGACCCAAGGAAATCTCCTGGGGTCGGACCTGTTGCTCGGATACGATGCCATCAAGGCGCTGGGGGAAGTCGCAATTCATCGGGATGGAAAAGTGCGATTCTTGGAGGCCCCAGTGTGTGCAGCGCTCCACATCGATCGGACGGATTTTACAGTGGACTACGACTCTCGCAAGAGAGCCTGGATTGCATCTTGGAAGTGGACCGAGGGAAGGGCACCGACTAAACTCAAGAATGGAGTTGCAGAGTACCCTATACCCAGTGAGGCCCGAGCAGAATACGAAAAGGAACTAAAGGTGTGGATCCAAGATGGCTGGTTAATCTCCTACCCTGAGGACAAGCTTGGACCTCCCAAGGGTCTAATACCCTTGATGGCGGTAGTCCAGCATAACAAGTCGAAAGTACGGCCGGTGCTGGACTATAGGGAGCTTAACAAGCATATTGAAGCCTTTATTTTTAATTTAGCTGGCCTGCAACGGCCATAAAAGCGGGTGATTGAAAAACGTTGGGAGGGCGATGATTGACTTGGTCGGGAATCGTGTTGCTGTTGCTTCTCGTGCCGTGTGGGTGTGAGCATATCTTACCGTTGTTGGGTCCGTTCTGAGTAACCGTTCGCATCCGTCTAGGTACCTTGCTAGTTGGATTTCGTGCAGAACCGGTGTTTACTGGTTATTGAATTGCTTTACGTCGCAGCAACATTATACATCTACAGAGGGCGCAGTAATTTTAAAGGACTTTCCTCACACATTTTCTACATACACCTAATGGTGCTGCTGCTGAAATCAAATTTAAATATGTTAAGACCTTGGGGACTTTTGGGGTTAAATGTGGGGGAGAGGGGGTAAATGATGGACTTAGTCATTTCTTTTTTTGTATGGTGTACAACTTAAATTTACATGCTTTAAAAACTGCACCGTTTGTTTATTTTCACCAGGACTTTTGGGGCTAAATGGGGGGGGGTGCAAATGCTGAACTTAGTCATTTTTTTTATGTCTCGTTCACTGTGCACGCTTCACTTGTTTTGGGTGAAAGTAAGTAAAAAAAAGAAATACTTTTGCTTTCATCAAAATCGATTGGTTGTCTGGGTCACATCGCAGTGCACTGGGGTGAAACTTTATATGCCTTCCCCTGTGAATTAGTCTACAATATATTGTAGTCCACATTGCACTGTAGAGAACCTACCGTTGATTTTATAAAATTAATTTTATATAATGGCTTGAATTAAAGTTAAAAGTGCAAAAATCAAATATCATAGTTCAATTGTGCTCTAAAGAGAATGTGAAGAAAATTCACAGATGAACGACCCTTGAACATATGAAATTCGCACAGAACATTTACCTTGAAAGGATTTCACAATTCAGGTTATGGTTGGAGAGTAATGTGCCTTTGCGTGCCTCAGGGCTGTTACTGGTCTCTCCAAGACAAATAAAGAATTTAGAACAATAGCAATCATCTTGTTGCAACCACAATGCCCATCTGGAATACATCAGCAGGAACATTTCATAGCGATCACTGCTTCAACGCCTATGCGTATGAAGAACACATAGGTACATGACGTCATGATGCGACCACAGCACACATAAAAGAAAAGGAACTATGTTACGCTCCCTCGCGTAGAAATACAGTGAACAGGATGGAACGTTCGAAAAGGCCTTTATATAAAGATCAAATCAGGTTTCCTCTTCAATCTCTCAAGAGCTGCACATGTTCAGGATAACTCCATCTGCAGGGGATGTTAAAACCCCGGTCCTGATATTATGCACAATGCACATGAATTTTAATTCCCATCATGGAAAGTTACCACATCGAACGAGAATTTAAATTTTCTTTTAAACAACTTGCGCAAGCATTTTCTTGTCGCACGCAAACACACGCGTTCACATTTCAAATCACTTTTCTTGTCATACACATGTGCACACACAAACATACATGTGCACGTACACACACTTACATATATTCACGTTCACATACATACACTTACATTCATGTGCATACACACACCCGCTAATGTACACACATGTACGCACACATATGCGCACACATGGGCAACGTCACTTCCCCTTAAAGGAAATCCACACATGTGCGAAGGACACCGGAAACAACTACAAAAGCAAGAGACCTGAGCCGTTTCCTTCTTTTTGATTTGGCTTTGATTTGGCTTCACGCCCCCTGCTACTATCAGCCAAAATCTTAGTTGACATAATTCATGCCAATGTTTCAGAAATGTTTAGATGAAGATTGATAATTTATATTTACAAGTACCCATACTGCAATGGATAAAAAGTGCTGAGTAATAAAACTAATAATACACATATCTATATATATTCATTATTAATAAAACTTTAATATCCACAAACATGTTTCATTATCATCAGTATGGATGATTTAACTGCACAGCTGGTCAAATGACTTGGACCACAGATACAAATAATTTGAATTCAAGCTTCTTACAGCTTAGCCATCATGACAACCACATTTCAAAGATATATAACTATGCAAGGTGTGCAAGCCTTTTCTAGTCTCACACAAAAACATGCGTTCACATTTCAAGCCACTTTTCTAGTCATACACATACGCACATATATTCACATACATACACTCACATTCATGTGCATACACACACACACACACACATGCTAATGTGCACACATACACGCACACATGGGCAACGTCACTTCTCTTTAAAGGAAATCCACACATGCGCAAAAGACCAAAGATTTTTTTTTTTTTTTTTTTTTTTCATATATTCTGAATTCATAGCAATGGGCCAACATCAATGAACTTACGAAAGTAGAAACATGAGAACGTTTTTTTTTTGTTGTTGTTGTTTTTTTTATTTAAGTTTAACATATTTCAAACTGATATAAATTATTGCACAATAAAATAATGAAATTAAAACAAAAATCATTTTTCTTATTTCGAATTATTTAATCAAGTAAAAATTCCATTTTTTTTACTTGATTATTAAATGTTGAAAAAAAAGTTTTTGTTTTTTCTTCCGAGTATTTTCAAGTTAAATTCAATTTTTACGATATGTTTGTTTATTAAATTGTTAAGTAATTTGCTAGAATAGTTTTTTTTAAATTTCAGTAATCACAAAACAACATTCCGTTATCATCAGTGTGTAATCTCCGATGATGTCGTGCGTGAGAACTTCTAGTGAGTACATAATAATAATAATAATAATAATAATAATAATATTTTACGACCTGAAACTTTTTGCAAAGACCGAAAAAGAACTAGAGACACTAATAAACACTACCAGGATCTTCAGCCAGGATATCTAAATGGAGTTTGGTATGGAAAAGTGCACACAACTAGTTATAAGAAAGGGAAAACTGGAGATAACAGAGGGCATGGAACTACCCAACCAAATGGAGATGAGGGCTCATAGGGGAACAAGAGGCCTATAAATGTCCGAGAGTTCGGGAAGAAGACACAATCAAAGCCATAGAAATGAAAGAGAATTGGAAAGGAATACCTCAGGAGAACAAAAAAACTTCTGGAAACTAAATTATATAGCAGAAACCTAATAAAAGGTATAAATACATGAGCAGTATCACTAGTAACATACTCTGGATCGTTTATAGGATGGACCAAAGAAGAACTGAGGCACTTCGATCAGAAGACCAGGAAACTGATGACCATGCACAATGCACTGCACTCAAAGGACGATGTTGACCAACTCTACGTGAAAAGAAGGCGGGAGAGGACTAGTTTGTATAGAAGACTGTGTTCATGATACACGAATAAAAAAAAGAATTTGAAAAATACATAACGCAGAACATGGAAAAGATAATCATGGCAGCGAAGGACACTAAGAAAATCGACAAAACAGAAAACAGAGAGACAAAGGACAAGACAAGAAAAGAAAAATAGGAAGAAAAACAACTACATGGAAGATTCATAAGAATGACAAAAGATGAGAATAACGAAAACACTTGGACATGGATGGGAAAAATACACATTAGCTGAGACATTGAATTCCTAATAACCGCAGCACAAAGTAACTCGATAAAAACCAACCACATCAAAGCAAAGATCAATAAAACACAAGAAAACAGTAAATGTAGACTCTGTGAACAAAGAGACAAAACGATAAACCATATAGTAAGTGAAAGCAGCAAACTGGCCCAAAATTATTACAAGAACAGACACAACCAAGTGGGAAGGGCAGTACACTGGGAATTATGCAAACAAATTCATCTTGCATAGGCAACTGGTACAATGGTACAAACATAGGCTGGCAACAGTATTTGAAAGCAAGAATCACAAAATTCTATGGGACATGGAGATACAAACTGATAAGCCCATCCAAGCAAGAAGACCGGATGTCGTAATAATTAACAAGAAAGAAAAATCCTGTCAAATCGTAGACTTTGCTGTTCCAGCTGACCACAGGGTGAATATCAAAGAAAAGGAGAAACAGAGCAAATACACAGAGCTAGCTAGAGAACTGAAAGGGATATGGAAGATGAAAAAAATCAAAATAATACCTATGATAGTAGGAGCATTAGAAACAATCCCGAAAACTTTGAAAAAAGAATGGGAGAAATTGGAATCAGAGGAATGACTGGAAAAATACAACGAACAACAATAATGAAAACAGCTGAAATATTAAGGAAAACCCTTGAATGTGGAGACTAACACACACGAGCAACAAGCGTAGACCAGACAAACTGCTGCAGAGACAAAACATGAAGCGCTACATGGAACCAAGAACATTGAAGCTGCATACCTATAAGTTCTCTAACCCCCCCCTCCATCCTCCCGTTACCACATCACTGCCCCCCCCCAAATAGAGTGAGACCAAATAGCCAAGTATTCAAGGAGGAAAGAAAGACCGAGAAGTGAGCACTGACCAGACCGCCACTGTATAAGTGCGAAGAGAGCTGGAACCTTGGAGAGGCTTATTGACACTCAAATTCCAGTAAAGACCAATGGCCTCTGCCAGCGAGAAATCAATGGCAAGCAGCTGTTGCAATAATGCAAATTTATTTGCAAATGTTATCTAAATAGGTGAAGAGTACTGGAAAAGCTCGGGAGACTTGTTGTCACTCAACTTCCAGGGAACACCACAGCCTGTATCCAATGAGATCTTTGATGACCTGTGTGAAAGCTCCTTGTGAGCCAATAATAATTCTGATCCATTTATAGACTGGACAAAAGAAATTAGGCAGAAGACAAGGAAATTTATGACCATGCACCGCGCATGACATTTGAAAGATGATACAGGCTGAAACAATAAAATTGTCATCCTAGAAAAGACAACATGATTCCATTTCCATTTGATGAAAACTGGTTTTCTTTTTCTCTTGCAGACTATCTACTAGTTGGCCAGTTGTATACAAATCCCAAGAGCGATAGGAGCCTTCTATCATGTCTGAAAGTGACACAATGTTCAACAAGCGAGATTGGAGATGCGCCGCTGTACAACTCATGCTCTCTACCGATCTAAGTTATGACAACACCCTCAAAATGCAAATCCAAACGGTTCAATGCTTGAGGGCACAGCTCAACAAAGTTTCCGGCCATGGTTATGGTCTTTGGTCTGTGGGAACCGGCCCAGCACCTGTTGGACTGAGGT
>NC_136513.1:94347425-94349925 GCF_053919585.1 Euprymna scolopes
AAGAAAGGGGTTTATGCACGCTCTTTTAGTGCGCAGGTCGTGCACATAAGCAAGAAGATGTGCACTAACCCCAAGTCCTAGTGGTTACACTGTAACCTTTATCGAGTGATGGGCCCCTTAAAATGTAACCAGACATTCGTTGGTAACTGGAAATTAACTCTGATGTTTAGAACACACAAAACACGCACAACCCTAAGTATGTGTGGCAATACCTTTAACACGTTGGCTGGCTGCCTGTTGTCCGACGTTTTGATTGAGTCCCTCCTTCGTAGATGCTCTGGTGTTGCCGATATGCTACTTCCCCAATCCCATGTCCTTATGCTCGAATGTTATTCTTGCTATACGTAAATTGACTTTTTGCCATGCATAAAGAAGAAAACATATTACTGTCTGATTCCGAACAATAACTGTGACTCGATTTTCGTTCAAAAAAAAAGGGGGGAAAGAGACGATACGTCTCCATGAATAAACTTTATTATCGCTCGCCACCCCCTCCTCATCTCAACCCGTAATGTTGTCTGCACTCCCATTTGCATCATTGTTGTTTTATCTTTTTATTTTTTTTTTATTCAACTGTATTACACTCATGTAAATAAATTAATATATTTCTAGTACGTTCATACCCGATTGTGTCATCGTCATTCTTATTACCTTATTCTAACTATTAACCGTGAATGTCATTAAAGTGTTTCATAATGATAATGCTAGTTCGAACCTCGGCAAGTGCCATTTGGTTGTGATATTATTACAACCGGCACACTGCATATGTTCTTTTATCTTACAACGTGCGTTTGGGAGAAGAATTTCCCCTCAAAATTCCTAACCCCGGGCTACCGGCACATTGGATTTCCATCCGCGATCCCAATATACGTCAATATACATCAAATCCCTGAGCTAGTCCTAAAAACCGTTACAATGTGTGTGTGTGTGTATGTGTGTGTGTGTGTGTGTGTGTGTGTGTGTGTGTGTGTGTATGTGTGTGTGTGTGTGTGTGTGTGCGCGCGTGTAAATAGGATTTTATCAACTATATTTCACTTTTTATATATACAAATCCTTAATTTAAGAAGATGAATGTAATTACAGAGCATATAACAAATAAATGACAAAAGTCTATAATCCAAATTTCATGATGTTGACCATCTTACAATTTATTCCTTTAATTCCATTGAAACTTACAGTTTATATATATATATATAATATTTTTAATGATACTATTTTGAACTCACTCTTTTTTCCTTGTACCCATTTGTGAATTATTTCACAGAATTCTGCCTTTCGGATTACATCGAAATATCTTCCAATAACGCGATTCCTTTGGATTTTTGGAATGGATACGAAACTTTCACCAATTTTTCTTGGATTTTACTGTTATTGGATATTCTGCTCTTCACCCGACCATCCATTCACGTGAAATCGTTTTTTTGTTTTTACCCATTTCCTCTGCTTCACTATTTTTTAAACTTTTACCTATGAAGCTCTTGACTTACTTGTAGTTTAATTAAATATTTTGCAAGTATAATCCGATTCCGCATTTTGCTAATTCCTTTTTTTTTTTTTTTTTTTTTTTTTTTTTTTACAAGGTGGTCACCACTTATCAAGGCCCGGAAGCCACTCAGGGATAAGGGTTATTGCATGTACAGAACGTTAGTGTGGAGATTTAATAAAGTGTCTACTTAAGGGGGCGGTTCATCGGGAATTTGTTTATGTTGGACTTGAAGACATCCAGGTTGTAGTCAGGTGGGAAGCAGGCAGACGGAACAGAGTTCCACAGGCGTGCAGTTCTAAGAAAGAAGCTTTGTTCATGGAATCTACGTTTTGATTTAGGCACAGATAAAGAGTGGGGAAAATTTTTGACAGTGGTTTCAGCTAGACGGGTGTTTTTCGTAAAAGATTGGTGAGGGGGGACCAGAGATTGGAGCTCAGACGAGCCCCTACTCTCTGATGAGAAGGAAAGTATTTCTTTCGAAACTCTGCGGATTAAGGACAATCCACTTAATTTGTGTTTCCTTTTGAAAATTAAATATGTTTTTTAACTCTTTTTAAAGTGTTTTTAACATGTCTTTTTTAATTATTTGTTCTTATATATATATATATATATATATATATATATGTGTGTGTGTGTGTGTGTGTGTGTGTGTGTGTGTGTGTGGAAATATTCTTTATTTACTTATATTTCCTTTTTATATATATCAATCCTTATTTAAGAAGCTCAATGTAATTACAGAGCATATAATGAATTAATGACAAAAGTCTATATTCCAAATTCAAAATGACGTAATGTAAGCAAACTATTTGCAGCTCCTCTTCCAATTTTCGGATTTTTAAATCATGTCCAAACACATTTTATTTCCTTTTGGTGTGTTGATTGTTGCTATTTCTTATGATCAGTTATGTCGGAGAATGGCGGCCATGACCAACATATTGTTCACCGTGTTGATGTAGATGTCATATTGCAACATGTAGGTTTTATGTAGGCATAATATGGACGGTGCAGTTATGT
>NC_136513.1:94352425-94362425 GCF_053919585.1 Euprymna scolopes
CTGAAGGCCATAAGTAAACAACGTGCTTGTTTACGTGTAGGCGGAAACGTAGTAATAAGTATGGGTCATGTGGATTGTGATGTATTAAGTTTAACAAACAATGCAAGCGGATTTGATAAAAATATAACCGGAACAATAATTTATATATTTTATTTTGTGTGGAAAGTATTTGTTTCGGGTAACGCGTCCAATAACAATGCTGAGAAAGATATTTTCTGTGTTCGGAAATAATATTTCTTTAATCGAAGAGCGACCACAAGGGAATGTACGATTGTATGATTGTACACACCTACTCGATTCGATCTAGGATATTGAGCACTGACTCCTGAACAATGCAGAGTGTCTTTTCAAGTATCTTCAGGCAATGCTCACCTGGAACAGTAGAGACTCAACGCCTATATCCACTGCGTCATGTGGCATTGTCTGAATAGAGCAGTTTCAATCCTGGCAGAGGATTAGTTGACAAAACGTAGTGAGACAACAACAACTATGGAAGATAGTAATTAGTGGGAATGCAGTTATAAGAATCAGCATTTAAAAAGCTATTCTTAACATGGGGAGGGAATGCAGTTATAAGAATCAGCATTTCTATCCCGTTGCGGTTAACCACCTGAAGAAGGCCAGAGAATGAGTTGGCCGAAACTACAATAACTATGAAGATGATGAAGATGACAGTCCATAGAATGAATATACTCGATTTTATTTGCTTAAAATCAATACATATTTTAAAATAATATTGTGTGTGGGGGGGGGAGGGGGGAGCTTAGCTACAATTTAAAACTATAGAGAAAGGGCCTTATTGATTTTAAGTAATTAGAAAAATAGCCAAGCTATATATATATATATATATATATATATATATATATATATATATATATATATATATATATATATATATATATACAGGGTGACCCCCCCCAAAAAAAAAACGGGCCCCAACTCTAATTAGGCCCCGTTTCTTAGTGTTTTGTCTGAATGAAATGAAACTTTGGTCACAACTAGTTTATTATATTCAAAACATCACATCAAAACACTAGGGTCTTTGACCTTTTTTTCTCCGTTGACTGTAAATGCTCAGAAAAACAATTGAATGTCCTCTGTTTTCTTGGGGTCACCCTGTATAAAAAAAAAAAAGCATTTACATATCTTTAGGAAGATAGTGGATAATCATTTCACATTGAATTCATATGCGAAACTGATCACACTCGTTAAAGTCTAAGATAGTTTTTGTTGTTTTATTTAATTTTACCACCAAGTTTTTTTAGACTGTTTACATGTAATTACTTAAAAAATGTAGAATCTCATTTTTCTCCTTGGGTGAAGATGTGAGGAGAGAATATATTGTTTTCTTTATCAAACACAGTAAAATTTTATTTTCTCCCGTCCTGTATAATTTTTAAATTCAGACTTAAAATATAGCGAAAAGAAAATGATCACTCTACTGCTCATCTTACCAGTCGGACTTAGGGTTAGTGATAGAGTAATTATTATTATTATTATTATTATTATTATTATTATTATTATTATTATTATTATTATTATTAACAACAACAACAACAACAACAACTCACTAGGAGTATTCACACAAGCCATCATCAAATATTGTTCTTTGAGAACAACGTGTGGTGTTCTCTGGAGTCTGAGTGACAACAAGTCTTCTCAGATTTCCAGTACTCTCCAACTCTTTCGATAACCTTTGCTTTGCAAAATATTTTGCGTTATCGCAACAGCCACTTAACATTGATTTCTCGTTTGCAGCGACCATTGGTCTTAACTGGTATTTGGGTGGTAATAAGACTTCCCAAGGTCCTAGTCTTCTTTGAATATCTCCAGCGGAGGTCTGGTTAGTGCTTTCTCTCCTCAGTCTTCCCCTCCTCCTTGACTGTCATGATTTGGCGTGGTGCCTGTTTATGGTGACACTTACGAAAAAAATAAATAAAAAAAATATATATATAAAAAAATAAATAAATAATAAATAGAAAAAATATATAAAAAAATAAATAAAAAATAAATAGAAATATTTCTGCAGTTTTCATTATTGAAATTCATTGTATCTTCTCTGCCATCCCTTTGATTCCAATCTCTCCCATTCTTTTTTCAAAGTTTTTTGGTATTGTTACAAGTGCTTCTACTATTAGTGGTGTTATCTTTACTTTCTTCATTTTCCAGATCCCATTTGAGTTCTCCGGCAAGTTCCGTGTATCTCATTCTCCTTGATTTTCACTCTGTGGCCTGCTGGCACGGCAAAATCTACAATCTGGCAGGCTATATCCTTCTTGTTAACTATTATGACATCCGGTCTTCTTGCTTGGATGGGTTTGTCCGTTTGTATATCCATGTTCCATAGGATCTTGTGACTCATTTTCCATTATTGCTACCGGTTTGTGTTTGCACCATTTGTTTGTGTGTTCAAGATTTATTTGTTTGCATAATTGTCAATGCACCATCTTCCCCACTTGATCATATCTACTTTTATATTCTTTTTGGGCTAGTTTGCTGCATTTACTTATTATGTGATTTATTGTTTTGTCTCTTTGTCCACAGAGTCTGCATTTGCTGTTTTCTTGTGTCTTGTCGATCCTTGATTTGATGTCGTTGGTTCTAATTGTGTTATCTTGTGCAGCTGTTATTAGTCATTCAGTTTCCCTGTTAAGATTTCCTTTTTTGTAGCCATTTCCAAGTGTTTTCGTTAGTCTCTTCTTCTGCAATCCCTATGAATCGTCCATGTAGTTGTTTCTCTTCCTATTTTTTTTTTCTCTTGTCTTATTCTTTGTCTCTTTTTCTATCTTGTTTGTTTCTTCCCTGTCTCTTGCTGCAGTAATTATTCTTTCGGTGTTTTGCATTATGTATTTTTCTAATTCTTTTTTCGTGTTGTTTACAGTCTTCTATACAGGCCACTACTCTTCCTCCGTCTTTCCTTTTCGCATATAGTCGGTCAGTATCATCCTTCAAGTGTAATGCATTGTGCATCGTCATTAGTTTCCTGGTCTTCTTGTCGAGATTCCTTAGTTCTTCTTTGGTTCAGTTTATATTATTATTATTATTATTATTATTATTATTATTATTATTATTATTATTATTATTATTATTTCTTTAAGGAATGGATCACTAACAACAAAAGACGGCAAAGCAGCCATTTTGACTCTAGTGTAATGAAAAGAAAAGCTTTCAACGAAATCTAATCTACTCTTATATAAAAGTCACTTTGTGTGTGTGTGTGTGTGTGTGTGTGTGTGTGTGTGTGTGTGTGTGTGTGTTCCTTCCTCATAGGTTCCTAAGCGGCTGAGCACAAGCTTGCAAATTTCACAAATAACTAATTTATATGTCTGGCAGTGTTCTTAGATATGCTTTGTACAGAAATTCATCCGATAAGTATCGAAAATCGAAAAAAAAAAAATGAATAAAAATAGACTTTCTTCTCTTATAGATAAAGAAAAGAAGAATTTTTACAAGGGAGTATTTTACGTTACACTGGCCGGTGTAACGTAAAATACTCCCTTGTAAAAATTCTTCTTTTTTATCTATAAGAGAAGAAAGACTATATTTAAGATCGTCAAGCCCAACTATCAGCTGACGTTATATTGTAAACAAACACAGACAGAATTTGATTAATGACATTATCATTATTTATTTATTTATTTTTGTATTTTTAAATATTTTTTGTAAATTAGTCCACTGGACAAATTATTTCTCATAACATATAATAATCAATAGAGAATTGAATCTATAATAATGCATACATAATATGCATAAATTGAAAGATCATGTTTTGTACGACGCCAACGCCGGGCGACCAACTAGTTTTTAATTAAAAAAAGACTTGAAAAGTTTCAGGATGTTAAAAGTATATAGGCCTAAAGAAAATAAAATTTTAATGCAATTGGTAAACGTTAATCTCATATAAGTTCCTATATTCCCTATAAACTCGAAAACATCTGCGTCGATTTTTATGTGCCTGGCAGTGTTCTTAGATAGGTTTTGTGTTTGAATGTCTTTGATAAATATCGATAATCGATAATCAAAATAATCCAATGAAAGAAGGAACAAGCGATTTTGACCAAAGTTAACACCTTACACAGCCTAACATCACAAGTGCTTTTGTAAAGTTTTATTACCACGCAAGCCGAAAGACCCAATATATAAAATCAACAGTAGGTTCTTTGATATGACAAGAGTGTGTTCGAAATGAATGTTTCTGTTTAGAGAACAATTTTACCATGATACTTGAATTTTTCATTTTAAACTTTAATTCAAGCCATTATCATTGCACAAGCAGTAAGGCCAGGCATATAAAATCAACAGTGGATTCTTTGATATGACAAGGGCACGTTTTAAGTGAATGTTTCTGTTTAAAGCACAATTGAATCATGATACTTGACTTTTGCATTTTAAACTTTAATTCAAGCCATTATATATAAAAATAACTTTATAAAACCAACAGTAGGTTCTCTACAGTGCAATGTAGAATACAATGTATTTGTGAACTTAGTCATTGCGAGAGGCATGTAAAGCTTCCTCCAGATGCATCAATCGATTTGATATAAAAATGGGTTATTGTCATCAATTTTGATGACAATAAAATATGGGAGTTGATCATCATTCAATCCCGGGCAACGTCGGGTCACTCAGCTAGAATAAAAGGAACTTTGTCTGTGTATGTGTGTTTCTGTGGGTGTGAGTTCATTCTCTATGGATTCGAAAACAGCTAGGTCGGTTTTTATTAAATTTCACACAAAGGTACTTTATGTGCCTGGCAGTGTTCTTAGATAGGTTTCGTATCGAAATAGCTTGGATAAGTATCAATAATCAAAATAATCCGATGAAAGAAGGAACAGGCGATTTTGACCAAAGTTAACACCTTACACAGCCTAACATCACAAGTGCATGTAAGAAGTTGTATTACCACACAAGCCGAAAGGCCTGACATATAAAATCAAGAGTAGGTTTTCTACAGTGTAATGTATTGTGGACTAAGTCACTGCGGGGAGGCATTTGAAGCTTCCTCCTGGTGCATCACGATGAGTCCTCAACAATCGATTTGATAAAAAAAAAAAATGGGTGATTTCACCGATTTTGATGACAATAAAAAAATGGGAGTGTCAAACATTCATTGATCCTAATTCGATCCCGGGCAACGTCAGGTCTTCCTGCTAGTATATATATATATATATATATATATATATATATATATATATATATATATATATATATATATATTCTCTGAGGAGAAAAGCCTATTTTTGAAACTCCGTGGAATAAGGAATTTTTTAAAACTTTTTCTCGTATTCCTTGTTTTGAATGAAATATTGTGAATTTAATTCTACATTATCGTGACGTCTATTACTTATATATATAATATGTGTGTGTGTGAAGGTGTGTGTCTAGCCGCACTGATGAGTTGTGATACAACGAAACAGTACTGTATGTGGATGACTAATTATTCCCCCCCCCCACACTCTTTGGGTTGAGCACTTTGTAAATATATTTTCACCTGACGCGTATTTAAGCGATTAAGCGAAGCCGACTGTTTGTTTGTAAACAAACTGACAGTTTGAGCACTGTGCGACGGGCAAATGCTAATTTAATAGGCATTTGAGGAGAAATATTCACAGGTGCTGATTCTTGGTCCGATGGTCCGATGGTTAGAGCTGCCGATTGTCAACACGATGGTTGTAGGTTCGATCCACGCCTGGGAAAAGGTGTATGTCTGGGCGCACTGATGAGTTGTGATACAACGAAACAGTACTGTATGTGGATGACTATATATATATATATATATATATATATATAAAATAAAATAAAAATAAACTATCCACTTATCTAGTGTTTCTTTTTCAGATTAAATGTTTTCAAAGTGTTCTTTTAACATGTTTTATTAACTGTTTGCTCGTATATATATATATATATATATATATATATATATATATATATATATATATATATATATATATATATATATATATATATATATATATATATATTAGTGATGTGTCGATTCCAATATTTTTCCCGATTCCGATGTGCAAATACGGTTCTGCATTCCCGATTCCAATGCAATTGCCGATTCTTCTTCCGGTTTCTTTTAACTGTAGATTCGTTATTTTCCCCCGATTATTGTAAAAACATACGTTAAATATGCAGATATTTTCTCAAACGTAAAACCACACTTGTGGATGATGATCTGTAGATTTTAGATTAATTGTTTGTTTAAAATCAATAAATAATTATTTTATCATTACTACCAATAGCGCAAAATTTTGCTTTAAATTAAATCAAATAAAAAAGACAATTTAAAGAATCGTTTTTGGCATCGGAAAATAGACAAATTTTTCCGACTCCGATACCGTCCCCGTTCTGATTTTTCCCGATTCTGATTCCGGTTAATCGTCCCAACACTAAAAGGGAGTGTGTGTGTGTGTGTGTGTGTGTGTGTGTGTGTGTGTGTGTGTGTGTGAGAGAGAGAGAGAGAGAGACACAGAGAGAGAGAGAGAGAGAGAGAGAGAGTGTGTGTGTGTGTGTGTGAGAGAGAGAGAGAGAGACAGACAGACAGACAGACAGACAGACAGAGAGAGAGAGAGAGAGAGAGAGTGTGTGTGTGTGTGTGTGTGTGTGTGTGTGTGTGTGTGTGTTCTCTATAGACTCCGCAACGGCTGAGCCAACTTTTATTAAATTTCACACAAATGTACTTTATGTATCTGGCTGTGTTCTTAGATAAGTTTTGTATCGGAATATCTTCAATGAGTATCGATAATCGAAATTGTTATCAACTTAAAAAAAAAAAAAAATAGATAAACTACTGCGTCCGGACAAACTTAACGTAGAACCAACTCTCCGAATTCGGAAAAAATCTATAAACACTGGAAATTGACGTTCGAGTATTACTTACGCACTTTAAACAACGGGGAAATAGAAAATAATGTACAAAATCTATTCACCTTGATTAATTCAGTCTCAGCGACAATATTCGAAATAATAAGCAATGCTACAGATTACAATGGCGCCATAGAAACGCTAGACGCTGTTTACATAAAACCGGCAAACGTTATATTTAACCGACATCAACTTCTGGCGAATAAACAGAAACCGGCACAAACTATCGACGATTTCATGCAACAACTGGAAGTACTTTCCAAATCTTGCGAATTTCAAGCAATATATTTGTGACGCTTTCATTCGCGGCATCTCCTCCTCGTCTATTCGTCAGCGCCTACTCGAAAAACCATTTTCAACTCTACAAGAGATCTTTACAATGGCTAGGTCTCTAGAACAAGCGGAGAAGCATACGATAAACTTCGATAACTACCCGAACGTAGCCGCTACCGTAATTAAACCAGAAGACACTCCCTTAGCCGCTATAAAAGGAAATACCCTACCAAAAGGAATTTGTTTCTTCTGTGGGAACACACGACATTCACGGGCGATGTGTCCTGCGCGTAACGCCGAGTGTAGGAAATGTAAGAAAAATGGCCACTGGGCGAAGGTATGTAAATCTTCCTCCTCCACTGCTTCTATGTTATATGACCCGGACTCCCCCCCCATCTCTCCTGACTAGGAATGGGTGCCAAAGACATTACATACACAAAATGCAAAATAAATGGGCAAGTAGTGAACGCTATGGTGAACTCCGGCAGCGGAGAGACGTTTATCAGCAAAAATACAGCAAAGAAGCTGAAACTTTTTATTATTCACAAACAGAAAACCGTAGCATTGGCGGACCCTAATCATCATGCCAAAATCATCGGCGAAACTATTGTTGACATCTCCCTAAAAAGTAAAAAACCACCACGTCATGACAGTGGAAGTCATTAAGCACCTCTTCATTGATATTTTTATCGGAAAAAGACCTCCTAAAACAATATAAAACTGTGACCCTGAAATTCGACGGTCCCGGGGAAGAACTTGTTGGAGCAATGGGTAAGAGAGACAGTTTTCCATGTATCAAAATTTCTCCTCCTCCCCTTTTCTCTCATCTTTCTACGTGGACGACCCCTATTGCCACCAAATCTCGTCGTCACTCATTCAATGACAATATATTTATTAGAGAGGAAACTGCCAGAATGTTGAGAGAAGGCATAACAGAGCCCTCTATATCTCCTTGGCGAGCCCAAGTTTTAGTGACCTCTAACGAGAATAATAAAAAAAAAAAGAATGGTGGTCGACTACATCGACAACATAAATAGATTTACAGAACTGGATGCCTATCCCATGCCGAACATTAATAAAATGATTGATGGCATAGCTCGATACAACGTTTTTACAACACTCGACCTGAAGTCTGCTAACCATCAAATCCCACTTAGTTACGCCGATCGGAAATACACAGCATTTGAAGTAAATGGAAAACTTTACCAATTTACTCGTATCCCTTTTGGTGTCACTAACAGAGTAAGTGCCGTTCAAAGATGTATCGATGGCATTGTAGAAAGAGAAAAATTAACAGACACTTTTGTGTATTTAGACAATGTCACAATATGTGGGAAGGATCAAAAAGAGCATGACTACAACCTTCAAAGGTTTTATAATCTAGCGAAAAGATACAACATCAGGCTCAACCAAAGTAAGAGCATCATTTCTGCTACTTCTATCACACGTCTTGGTTACACAATCCAGAACAATCAAATTGCTCCTGATTACCTGAGGCTAAAACCACTCCTTGAAATGCCACCGCCTCTAAATTTCCGGTCACAAAAACGAATAATTGGTATGTTCTCTTACTATAGTAAATTCATTCGAAACTTTTCTGATACGATACTGCCTCTCAACCAAAACAAAGAGTTTCCATTGATCCCCGTCTATTCTAAATTCTTTTCAGACGCTGAAGACCGACTTAATAAATGCTACCCTTATAACTGTTGACCCGGATAAAGAATTTGTAGTAGAAACTGATGCCAGTAATTACTGCATTGCTGCTACTTTAAACCAACAGGGTAGACGTGTTGCATTCTTTTCTCGGATACTAAACCCGAATGAGATTAGACATCATGCTGTCGAAAAAGAAGCTGCTGCGATTGTCAAAGCTCTCCGAAAGTGGTGATATTTCCTACTCGGGAGACATTTCAAAGTTGTTTGATAACAAAAGGAAATCTAAAATTAAAAATGATAAGATATGTCGTTGGCGGATCGAACCGTCACAATTCAAATTCAGTATTGTTTACCGCCCAGGAACAGAAAATACAGCTGCTGACACATTTTCTCGCATCTCTGCATTAACGCACACTTTGCAAGACCTCCGCAACTTGTATGTTACACTATGCCATCCTGGTGTCACGCGACTCAGCCACTTCATCAGGACAAGAAACCTTCCTTTCTCTTTAGAACAAATTAAAAATATAACAGACTCGTGCCCCTCCTGTCAGTATCTGAAACCTAAATTTGCCAGTTGTAACAAAGGAACACTCATACAGGCTATACTACCTTTCCAGCTATTAAATATCGACTTTAAAGGCCCTTTACCTACATCTGTGCGTGGTAACAAATACTCACTCACTATAATTGATGAATATACTCGCTTTCCCTTTGCCTTCCCCTGTAAGGATATGACTAGCAAAACCGTGATCCACTGCCTAATCCAACTATTTTCAATTTTTGGTATGCCCGATATGATACACACTGACCGGGCTGCCGACTTCCTTGCAGGAGAAATCAAAGATTACTTACGTGGCAAAGGTATCACCACCTCTAAAACAAGTAGATACCACCCTGAGGGAAATGGGCAAGTTGAGAAACTCAATGGGACTTTATGGAAGGCCATACAAACGACCTTACACTCTAGCAACATGAAACTGCCCAATTGAGAAGATAAACTACCAAACGCTCTCCATTCAATTAGGTCGTTACTATGCACTGCCACTAATGCGACTCCTCATGACAGAATGTTCAAATATAGTCGTAAATCTTCCTCCGGAACTTCTGTTCCCACTTAGGTGAAACCAGGCCCAATATATGTCAGAAACCATACAAGGTCTAGTAAGCTCAACCCTCCGGTAACCCCTGCTACCTT
>NC_136513.1:94367425-94404925 GCF_053919585.1 Euprymna scolopes
TATATATATATATATATACTTCAGAATAAAATTATCTAAAAATCAACCGGTATGAAAACCTGTGATTATAGGTCTTACAAAATATTATTGGCAGTAGTGAAAATATGTGTGAGAGGATAACTCTCAACCTATATACTCAACGAATTTTTTATCTACAGACTTGAAATTTGGTATATAGGGTAGTCAGATGTGGAAAACTGTCTTGTGGCTATCTTTTGCACTGATTGAGTTTATAAGTAGAGCCAAAACGTTTGGTTGGTCTTACACTAGCTGCTATTATGTTTTTTTTTTTGTTTGTTTGTTTGTTTTTTTTTGCTTTATTAAATGAAATTACAAAATACAAAGAACATGAATATAATAAAACAACTGGAAAAGAAAAAAAAAAAAACAGAAAATTACAAACAAACTACAAAGTAAAAATTCTTAAGTGAATAACTATAAGGTGAAGTTTTGCTTCCACTGGAGCATGTTGTGTTGGGTTTCTCTGCTTTGCACCTGCTGCTGCTGCTGCTCTATTGCTGCTGCTGCTGCTGCTCTATTGCTGCTGCTGCTCTATTGCTGCTGCTGCTCAATTGCTGCTGCTGCTGCTGCTGCTGCTCTATTTCCTCTTCTATTCTTGCGGCCTACCTCCGCTGCTTTTATAGTTTCATAAGTATTTAAATTTGAATACTTATAAGTTGTGATATAGATACATTAATGTTTCTCCATTCTCAAGTGGCGCGATTTGCTTTGTAAGGGGGTCCTGCCTATGACCTTAAACTATATCCAGTGGTGAGGCCCCAGCTTGTGGGCTTTGGGGAGTGTGGAGGACCCTTTAATTACCATTGCTCTCAGGTCCACTCTGACCCGGAGTGGTAGTATCTGTTAGGGTTCCAACTATGGGTTAAATAGAAACCGACTTGAAAACAACAAATATATTCTATTAAAAAAATTTTCTTCAAAATCTTTGGATTCGGCATTAAATAACCCGAAAAGGGTTGATATGCCGTAAAACAAAGACAACCAACCAACCAACCAACCAACCAACCAACCACGGATGAAGTTGATGCAGTTAAATATTTTAAAGCCAGTTTGCTCAGCAGTAGTAAGATCTCTTCCATCTTTTCCGTCACTGAAATGGATCATCACATCTTGTGAGAATTGGTAACGCTACATAACGATCAAGTTCTTTTAGGCACTTATGAATAATTTTTAAGTTTAGATTGTGCTTCTTTCATTCCTGTTGTAGTTGCATGTTTAAGTTAGCCTCTACTTGCTCTAAGTTTGAATTTGTTACTGTATGCTTATTTGAAGCTAATTCGTCAAACAGGCTTTTTTTTTTTTTTACACGGTGGTCACCACTTATCAAGGCCCGGAAGCCACTCAGGGATAAGGGTTATTGCAAGTACAGTACGTTAGTCTGGAGATTTGATGAAGTGTTTAATTAAGGGGCGGTTCATTAGGAATTTGTTAACGTTGGGCTTGAAGACATCCAAGTTGTAGTCAGGTGTGAAGCAGGCAGACGGAACAGAGTTCCACAGGCGTGCAGTTCTAAGAAAGAAGCTTTGTTCATGGAATCCACGTTTTGATTTAGGCACAGATAAAGAGTGGGGGAAATTTTTCACAGTGGATTAAGCTAGCCGGGTGTTTTTCATGAAAGATTGGCGAGGGGGGGGGGAGATTGAAAGAGATACAGTTTTACTTTCACTTTGATCTTCTTGACCCTTAACAGAGCTTAAAGAAATGTATCCTGCTGATTCTGTTTCATTATCTTCAGCAGAAGATAGATGCAGAATCCATTTCTTAATGGTGTTTTCCATGTAATTTTTTTTTTTTTAATTTGAATCTTGTATCTAGACACATTCAAGTTTTTATCATTTACATAGGATGAAAATTTTGTTTCATTCAATTGCTCAATAGTGATAAGAATTCCACTAAAGTCAGAAATACTAGAATTAGATTGGACAGCTTTTGACAGAAATAACATCAGAACTAAAATTGTAGGCATCATCATCATTGATATGGTTGAAATTCTGTGACTTACTTCTTTGGTAATTTCTTCAAATGGACTCGGTAACTGAACAATTTTTTTGACAAGTCCCCATTGGAAAGTTGTTAAGGTAGGAATCTTATCAACAGCATACATTACAAGAGTTTTTTGCTGTTTTAAATTTCTTTTCAGCATATAATATGCCGAATTCCACTGTGTGATCACATCTTGAATGAATTTATGTTTTCCCAAATGAAGCTGATTTTGTATTTCAGTTAATTTGCTGATGGAGACAGATTAAAGCGAGAGACTATATTTCTATTAGTTGTATAGATTGTCTTAACAGCCTTTTGGAGAAAGAATTAGTCGTTTATTGAAAGTTGCAATGTACGCATGAAACATTCCCTGACACATATTTGTTCTTGAATTCCACAAGACTAAAAAAAACTTTGTTAAAGATTTTATACTCATCCAGAACATTGTGCAATTCTTCAATTACTTGCACCTGTGTGTGTATCAGGGAATGGAACAACTCTAAGCAAGCTCTGCATTTAAATGTCATTTGAAAGCCAATGATCTATCAAACTCAGAAAGGGAGCGTTATTTGTAGTACCTGTCCAAATGTCTGTAGTCAAAGAAATGCTGCTAATTTCGAGTAAGAATGTGTGTGTGAGGACAACACTCAACCTTATTCAACACATTTTTTATCTACAGACTTAATAACTTGGTATATAGGGTAGTCAGACATGTGGGAAACTTTTTAATCAGTTTACATCCGGAAAAATGGGCTGATACATTGTCAAAATTGAAAAATTGTTACTTGGGGTTATTGGATTTTTATCTGTTTGCCAACTGTTTCACAGATGTAGATGCGCGAATCGTTCACATGACAGCTTCATTACGTTAAGAATAAGTAGGTTTGAAAACACATTTTAAAGAAGTAAACTGTTTAGAAAAAACATGATACTCGCATTTATATGACTCAGCTTCTTTCCATTTTTTTTTACGTCATTTTTTTAAGGACTTTAATGTTATGTTTAATACCAGGAAATGGCGGGTACATCCGCTAATATATATATATATATATATATATATATATATATATATATATATATATATATATATATATATTAAATATAATGGACGGAAGTCTCTCGAGAGCTCTTTCAGCAATCATCTCATCCGGAGAAAATCGATAGCGTAAAAATAATAATACTATGTCGAAAGTAAAGAGTTCTGATGGGGAACTATTGAATGTGCCGAAAATTACGGGGACACTAAAATAAAGTCTATTAACGTTTAAAAAACGATTAAAATATTGGCACAACGAGGGGGGAAAAAAAACGGAAGAAAAGATTCACAGTTCCCCAAAGAGAAACAATGCGTTAGATGTTTCTTTCTGCCGGAACAAAAAAGGTTTCCGCACCGCAATAGAGACAGACTCCAAAATCTTTAAATGGTTTCTGGAGTCCGCTCTATGTAGCACCTCGAACTATTCTATTTTATATCTATCGACACAGCACGGGTTGTCAACCAAATGCTGGCCAATAGCAGAGTCCAAGGCTGCAGAAGGAGGGAGACTACCAGACCCCATCCTCCCTTGTCTGATCTTCGATGGAACATGCTGGTTTATACGAGTCAAACGATGCAAGGATGTTCGCCCAACATAACTAGCATCGCACTGGTATTTGAATTGATATACAATATTGCTATTTTGGATGTAAGGCAAACTATCCTTCCGAAAAGACGGAAATGCAGGTCTCGTAGTATATACCAAACGCAAGGACACAGAATAAAAGCAGTCATAAATACTTCTGCGAATCTGTTTGGAAAGTCTGTTACTCTTTTCCCCAATCCACGGTAATTTTAAATAAACTGGGCATTTTTAAGGTCCAAACTTTTTAGGGGATTTAAAATCCGCAACCTTTTTGAAAATACAGTCAACAATAAGGTCAACAGGATAACCATTAGGTGAACAAATCATCAGGGCTCTATGTACCAAAGTATTAATTAAGCCGACCTTACGTGATTTTGGTACAAAAGACAACTAGTTCAAATATAGGCCAGTAAATGTCGGCTTCCTATAAATTGTAGTGAGAAAGAAGCTCCCCCCCTTGAACGTTCGACAAGAACATCCAAGAAGGGAAGCGAATAGTACTCTCATTTTCCATCTCATTTTCCATAGTGAACTTTAGAGCACCATGCAAAGAATTCAACCTATCAAAAATATCGACGCTTCACTTTGCGATGGAAAAACAGCAAAAGTGTCGTCAACATATCTGAAATATGCAGTGGGTTTTGTTATAGAGTTAAACAGAACGGATTCATTGTACCCGACGAAAATATCCGCTAAAGTTGGGGCCAACGGACTCCCCATTGAAACCCCGTCAACCTGACAGTACATAATATCACAAAAACTAAACTCCACAGATTTTGTGCACATTAAAATGAGTTCAAGAAGAATCTCTTTAGAAAAATGTGGAGCAGTCAGGCGACCATCGTAAAGCGCCTCGGTACATATACATATAGTCTCATCCAATGGTATGTTGGTAAAGAGACTAGAGACATCAAAAGAGCACATAAAAGATGTCTCTGCATTAGAATCCAACCCACGTAAATAATCAACAAACTGAAAAGAATCAGGGATACAGTGTGTGGTATATAACTCGCGCACAGGTTGCAGAATTTCCACAAACCACTGAGCCAAAGAATGTTATGCCGAACCAACCATTGATAAAATAGGTCTCAGTGGAACACCTTGCTTGTGGGTTTTGGGGAGACCATACATTCTAGGACGTTGTGAACCAGAGGGTCTAATCCTGTCATAGACATCCTTGCAAAAAACTTTCTTTTTAAATAATGCAAGTAGACGTCTTTGCATTTTTGCCTCGTTCTTGCAAGTATTATTCGTCAACTCGACAGGACCGAGTTTACGGAATTTCGAAACATCAGTGAGAATAGCTGTCATTTTCTCAACGTAGTCCGATTTGTCCAAAATCACCACTCCTGCACCTTTGTCTGGTTTGCACATAGAAATATTCTCATTGGATTTTAACGCTTTCATAGTTTTAAATTGCGTTATGTTCCAGACAAAGTCGCTATAATCAACAGGTGTGTTACTGTATCAGTGAGCTAAGGCAACTAAACTAAATTTCATCCCAGAAATTCTTTCCGGGGAAATAGGAACATTATGTCTCAGTTGGGAGAACAAAACTTCAAAGGCAGAAAGTGTTCGCTCTTTATTTATACTGGTTGGGAGAATACAAAAATCCAATCCCTTAGAGAACTCTATTTTCAATTTCTGTAAGTTCAGTTTTCGAAAGATTGAAAATATGTTTGCTTCCATTAATGGGTTCACACCCATATCTTCTACGAACCAGAAGAGCAAGATGTTTATTATTGTCTTTGGAAGCACGTTGCTTAGCAAATTGATCACCGATGGATAAATACTTGCAAAAACGGGAAAAGTCAAAAAAGGACAGGAAACCCTAAACTACGGACCAGAGGTAATGACGATTACTAATATACACCTCTAGCTTCTCCGTCAACTTATTAATATCGTCTCATATAAACGCCCGCTCCATAGACAAACTAGGTTTCACCCGAGATGCAGCAATGCGTTTACTGATATAAAGTGGGGCCACATCTTGTTCCAGACTCAAGAGACTTCCGCCCATTATATTTAAAACTGTATTTAAATTCTGTACCTCTAAACATTTATATATATATATATATATATATATATATATATATATATATATATATAGTCGAGCACTTGCCATGAAAATAACGATAAAGCAAAGACAAACTCGCTACATCTCTTTTGTGAGATAGAGGTTGCAAGGAAGAAAAAAGGACATTTTTTTTTACACGGTGGTCACCACTTATCAAGGCCCGGAAGCCACTCAGGGATAAGGGTTATTGCAAGTACAGTACATTAGTGTGGAAATCATCTCCTATGAGGCTACAAAGTCTATTTTGAACTCTATCAAGGAAGAATAAGTCCTTTCTAGCAGCTCCTGTCCAAATGTGGCAACAGTATTCCATCCTTGGACGAACTTGGCTCTTATATAGATAGAGAATTGCGTCAGCATTAAGATATCTACTGGATCAATAGAAGGATCCCACCATTTTTCCAGCGGTTTTGGCAACAGATTTGATGTACGTGTTCCATTTCAGATCAGGAGTAAAGGTCAGGCCCAGAAGCTTGTCAAAACATGAGACCTCTCCAAGACGAGAGCCATTCATTTCAATTGATGCCAGATGGGGATCAGAGCGTTGATGATGTAAAGATAGAAGCTTGGTTTTATATGCATTAAAAGTAACCAGCCACTCCTTTCCCCATTGTACCACTTGGTCAAGATCAGAGGAAAGAGAATCGGAGAGAACTTGGTCGTTTACGGTCTTAAATGTGCTATCATAGATGGTAGTGTCATCAGCATAAATGTCTACGAATGATGTAAGGATGTGATTTGGAAGATCATTGATGTAGATCAGGAAGAGAGTTGGGCCCAGGATGGACCCCTGAGGGACTCCAGCATTAATACTGTGAGCTTCTGATTTTTGCCCATCAACTACTACTCTTACGTAACTTGATTAAGTAATTTTTTATGTTCTGTGAGAATCAACTGAGTTTCTGTTGAGAGTTTTTGCTTTTTTTTGCAGATTTTCAATGCTATCATCTTCTTTTTATTATAAATTTTCCTAATGTGTGTGTGTGTGTGTGTGTTTGTGTGTGTGTGTGTGTGTGACGTGGTTTAACTCAGCCTACAGGCAATCCATCCAGGCAAGTAAGGTACAGAAATGAAGCTTATGACCCAGCGGATGTTTTAAGTGATATTTATATCCACATTAGGTGTATGGAAATGCAAAAATAATGCAAAAAAAAAAAATGCAGAAAATAACGATTTACTAAACAACGTTTTATTTACTGGATATTTTTCCGATATTCACCGGAAGTTATTATCTCCCTTAGTAAGTTCGATTTACTGTGTGTGTGTGTGTGTGTGTGTGTGTAGAACCCACCGAGGCAAGTAAGGTACCGAAATGAAGCTTATGACCCAGCGAATGTTTTAGTGATATTTATATCCATGGTTGGTGTATGGAAATGCAAAAAAATAACGATTTACTAAACAACGTTTTATTTACTGGATATTTTTTCGGTACAAGAACCCAAGTTTGCCCAGCTGGGCAAGCTTGGGTTCTTGTGTAATAAATTTATAATAAACCAATGTATTCATGTATAAAGTTGGAATAAACTGCCGAAGTCATTTTCCCCAAATGATGTCACAGTGATGGTGGTGATGGGTAGAAAGTAGCACGATTATGTTGCTTTCAAAAGTGCTCTGGAGGTGTCCAGGGATTACCAAACATACGCTTTTAAGGCAGGGTGGAGGGGAGTAGTGTCAAGGCAATCTCCCAAGATGTCATATTTCAAAAATTTGGAAAACCTGCTGAATTATCTTTCGGAAATTACATCATTTCCCTTACAATTATGGTGTCAGTGGTGGAGGACGGAAAGAACTAAAGTAATGTTGAAATTTATGGTGGAGCAAAGATTGCCTAATTACTACCCGTGCCAATGCATTTATGTAATTATTTGGAAAACCTGCTGAGTTATCTTCCAGAAATTACATAATTTTTCTTAAACTTATGGTGTCGGTAGAAGCGAAGGAAAATAGCACAGAAATGTTGAAATTTATCGTGAAGCATGGGTTACCTAATCACTACCAGTGTTAATGTATTTATATATAATTTTGGAAAACTTGCTGAGTTATCTTCCGGAAATGACATCATTTCTCTTTAGATCATGGTGTCGGTGGTGGGAATGGAAAGAACGACAGTAATGTTGAAATTTATTGTGAAGCAAGGGTTGCCTAATCACTAATCGTAACAATATATTTACATATTCATTTGGACACCTGCTGAATCATCTTCCGGAAATGACGTCATTTCACTTAAAATTATAATGGCGGTGGTAGGTGAAGAAACACAGTAATGTCAAATTTTATTGTGAAGCAAGAGTTGCCTAATCACTAACCAAGACAATGTATTTATGTATTAATTTGGAAATCCTAATGAGTTATCTTCTAAAAATTAGGCTATTTCTCTTAAAATTATGGTGGGGGAGAGAAATTAGTTCATATCTGTATATAGAGTAGGTAAAATTATTTCCTATCTGTGCTGAAAATTACCCGTTGTAAGGAAGGTAAAATTATTTCATATATGTGCTGTAAATTACCTTTCTTAGGGAAGGTATAATTATTTCATATATCTGTTGTTTGATACCCGTCCTAAGGAAAGTAAAATATTCTTTTGCTTGGGATAGCAAATGATACATAGTCATCAAAAATTCCTCAATATCCTAAGAATAACAGATATGTTAAAACACAACTTCATTTTTCTTTTTGTTTTATATGGCCCCGAGCAATGCTGGGTAGCCCTACTAGAGTAACATAAAGTCAGCATAAAATATTCACCATGAACTTTTACAAATTCTTTTTCATGATCACATAAAGAAATATAAAAGAAAGAAAACATCTCAATCTGGAAAGTTCTTTTGTTTTTAAGTAAAGAATGTATAAATATATGTTAGGCAAAGAAAAAAAAAAACAACAGGAGGAAACGTTATGCATTCTCCTTTCTCTGATTTGGCAGGCAGACATGTATTGTAACAAAACGAATGTATATTTACAAATGAACACACATTACCCTTTATTATAGTGTGGAGGATTTTTTTTTTCTTTTCTTTTTATCATTTAATCCATCCTATTCGAAAGCGGTCAATCCATTGGTACGGATTCTGTTTGTGCCAAATGAATCCTTTCAGATTAGATTGATTGGATCCTGAAGTTTTCTTGTTTTTGCCAAGTTGACGGATTCATAAAGATTTGCTGCGCGATCCATTATGACTATTCTGATTGGTCACATCAGTTTATCGGCAAGGTAGAAAATGCTGCGGTCATTGGGTGGTTGCCATGCGAGTCGTTACCACAGAATGAAAATTTATCACGCGTTTATTGAAGGATGGCGAGTAGAAAATCAATTGACATACAAATTGTTTCTTTTAATAGAAATCACTCCAGACAAGACACGAAGCTGCTTGATGTAAAGAATTAAAAAAAAAAAGCTAAAAATAAAGAAAAACATTTCCAGGCCAAAAACAATCAACAATAAGTGTTATATGGATAGATTCCAACCAAAAAAGCAGTAATTTTTTTCTCCTTTGTCAGAAAGATCACTCATTGTTGTGATTTCGAATCTAGTCAGCCATGCTAAGAAGTTGCGGTAATTGCAAACTTACCTTATATTTATTTTATTTATAAATAAATATATACATTCCTAAAATTTCATGGTTGTGTTTGTTCTGCATTTGTATGGTGAGAAATGGCGGTCTTATCGATCTCAAAGTGAAAAGCTGGACTTAACCGTAACCTCATGGAATGTGAGAACCAAAGGAAAAAATAAGGGAAGAAAAAGTTACGTGGCTGCTAAAAACCCAAGTTCCACTTTCTACTCTCCATAAAGGAAAGTCGTATTTCTCTGTGTGTGTGCATGTGTGTGTGCATGTGTGTGTGTGTGTGCGCGCGCACACATATATGTGTGTGTGTGCATGTGTGTGTGCATGTGTGTGTGTGTGTGTGTGTGTGTGTGTGTGTGTGTGTGTGTGTGTGTGTGTGTGTGTGTGTGTGATTGGTTTGGTAATTTCTTTCTAAAGTTGACAATCATATAATTTCTTTCTAAAGTTTATAATCATATAATTTCTTTATAAACTTTACAAGCATATAATTTCTTTTTAAAGTTGACAATCATAAAATTGTAGTGTATGTGTGTGTGCTTGTGTGTATACGTGTGTGTATGATTTTGTGTGTGTGCGCTTGTGAAATGTGGGTGTTCTCGGATAAAACTTAGAAACTACCTAAGATGCCTTATATATACTGATTCAGTATAACGCCAAGCTAGTTATGGTAAAAAAAAGTTATATATTTTATTTCTAAAGTTGACAATCATATAATTTCTTTCTGCAGTTGACAATCATATAATTTCTTTCTGCAGTTGACAATCATATAATTCATTTCTAAAGTTGACAATCATATAATTTCTAAAGATAACAAACCTATAATTTCTTTCTAAAGTTGACAATTATATAATTCCTTTCTAAAGTTGACAAACCTATAATTTCTTTCTAAAGTTAACAATCATATAATTTCTTTCTAAAGTTGACAAACCTATAATTTCTTTCTAAAGTTGACAATCATATAATTTCTTTTTAAAGTTGACAATCATATAATTTCTTCCTAAAGTTAACAATCATATAATTTCTTTCTAAAGTTGACAAACCTATAATTTCTTTCTAAAGTTGACAATCATATAATTTCTTTTTAAAGTTGACAAATCTACAATTTCTTCCTAAAGTTAACAATCATATAATTCCTTTCTAAAGATAACAAACCTATAATTTCTTTCTAAAGTTGACAATTATATAATTCCTTTCTAAAGTTGACAAACCTATAATTTCTTTCTAAAGTTAACAATCATATAATTTCTTTCTAAAGTTGACAAACCTATAATTTCTTTCTAAAGTTAACAATCATATAATTTCTTTCTAAAGTTGACAAACCTATAATTTCTTTCTAAAGTTGACAATCATATAATTTCTTTCTAAAGTTGACAATCATATAATTTCTTTCTAAAGTTTATAATCATATAATTTCTTTATAAACTTTACAAGCATATAATTTATTTTTAAAGTTGACAATCATAAAATTTCTTCTAAAGTTGACAATCATATAATTTCTTTTTAAAGTTTATAATCATATAATTTCTTTCTAAAGTTAACAAACCTATAATTTCTTTCATAAGTTAACAATCATATAATTTCTTTCTAAAGTTAACAATCATATAATTTCTTTCTAAAGTTAGCAATCATATAATTTCTTTCATAAGTTAACAATCATATAATTTCTTTCATAAGTTAACAATCATATAATTTCTTTCTAAAGTTAACGATCATATAATTTCTTTTAAAAGTTAACAATCATATAATTTCTTTCATAAGTTAACAATCATATAATTTCTTTCATAAGTTAACGATCATATAATTTCTTTCTAAAGTTAACGATCATATAATTTCTTTTAAAAGTTAACAATCATATAATTTCTTTCTAAAGTTAACAATCATATAATTTCTTTCTAAAGTTAACAAACCTATAATTTCTTTCTAAAGTTGACAATAATAAAATTTCTTCTGAAGTTGACAATCATATAATTTCTTTTTAAAGTTAACAATCATATAATTTCTTTATAAACTTTACAACCATATAATTTCTTTCTAAAGTTAACAAACCTATAATTTCTTTCTAAAGTTGACAATCATATAATTCCTTTCTAAAGTTAACAAACCTATAATTTCTTTCTAAAGTTGACAATCATATAATTTCTTTTTAAAGTTGACAATCATATAATTTCCTCCTAAAGTTGACAAACCTACAATTTCTTTCTAAAGTTAACAATCATATAATTTCTTTCTAAAGTTGACAATCATATAATTTCTTTCTAAAGTTTACAATCATATAATTTTTTTATAAACTTTACAAGCATATAATTTCTTTTTAAAGTTGACAATCATATAATTTCTTTTTAAAGTTTATAATCATATAATTTCATTCTAAAGTTAACAATCATATAATTTCTTTCTAAAGTTACCAATCATATAATTTCTTTCTAAAGTTACCAATCATATAATTTCTTTCATAAGTTAACAATCATATAATTTCTTTCTAAAGTTTACAATCATATAATTTCTTTCTATAGTTAACAATCATATAATTTCTTTCTAATGTTAACAATCATATAATTTCTTTCTAAAGTTAACAATCATATAATTTCTTTCTAATGTTAACAATCATATAAATTCTTTCTAAAGTTGACAATCATGAAATTTCTTCTGAAGTTAACAATCATATAATTTCTTTTTAAAGTTAACAATCATATTTCTTTCTAAAGTTAACAATCATATAATTTCTTTATAAACTTTACGAGCATATAATTTCTTTCTAAAGTTGACAATCATATAATTTCTTCTGAAGTTAACAATCATATAATTTCTTTTTAAAGTTGACAATTATATAATTTCTTTATAAAGTTAACAATCATATAATTTCTGTCTAAACTTAACAATCATATTATTTCTTTCTAAACTTAACAATCATATTATTTCTTTCTAAAGTTAACAATCATATAATTTCTTTCTATAGTTAACAATCATATAACTTCTTTCTAAATTTAACAATCATATAATTTATTTCTAAAGTTAACAATCATATAATTTCTTTCTAATTTCGGATTCATCGTCTCTGCTTTTCATCACGTTTCAGTTGAAGAAATTTCACGTTTCGACCGATGTAACCCGCAATTTTTATTCAAGTTTAATTTTCTCATTGCAGAAAAGATGTATATTGTCAAAAGTTAAATCAAATAACAAAATCTATTCTAAGATTTTATCAATTTTATTTCATTGGTATCATCATCATCATCAGCAGCAGCAGCATCAGCATCATCATCACGACCATCCTTATCATCATCATCATCATCATCACGACCACCACCATCATCATGTGTTGAATATAATTTCTCCCCACTCAAATATATTCAACCTATAAAAAATCCACTACTATGCCTATTACCAGACATTGAATCCTTATCTTGTCACCTAGTACTTCCCCTCCTCTTCTGATGAGAAGCATTAGGCTTCAAAATGCATGCCATTAAAAGCTTTCAAAAGTGAAACACACTATATTGTATTTTCTATTATCAATATATTTCCTTTCTGTATATATATATATATATATATATATATATATATATATATATATATATATGTATATATATATATATATATATACAGGGTGTTCCAAAAGTCTTGGGCACATTTTGACATTGAATATCTTAAGAACTATTAAGATATTGGATCTAAAAAGAAATGAAAAATATCAAAAGCCTTACAAAAAACTTAATGCATTTAGCTTTAAAATGGTACCACTTTCATCTTTCTCCTATTCAGAGTTATGAAGATATGAGGACTTGAAATGTGCCCAAGACTTTTGGAACACCCTATATATATATATATATATATATATATATATATATATATATATATATATATATATATATACTAGCAGGACCCATAAACTGGCGTTGCCTGGTGGAAGCCCCCTTTCCCCTCACCCTGCAAAAAGTAAATTACAATTATTGTTGGTGGCCACTGCCATCCCGAACAACTGCAGACACTGGCAACCGTGGCCAAAATGAAATAATCTGGTGATCAGTGATAAAAGAAGCAATTAAGAGAATGTGTAAATCAGTATGAATTAATAAAAGTACGAAAAATGGCCCATTAAAATGATAAATAAGAAATTAAAAAGAGAAGTTTTAGAAGTTAGGGATTCTCTAAGATTAGGGATTCACTGCATATAAACTATGATAAAAGTGATGGAAATCAGTGATAGCAGTTCTAGCTGTTTCCGTTTGTTGTTCAAGTCTTCCTCTTCTTTTCAGCTCTTCAACCAATAAAATATTAAATTAAATTCCAGTTTTATGTCGTATATTTTTTCACGTCTAAAACAACACAAAATTACGACTTTTTTCATTTCACTTCTTTGAGTATTATCGTGTTAAGAACAGCGTTTGGAATAGACATCTTAAACTTTTCATCTTAAGATCGGCTTTCTGAGTAGACAACTCCCTTTGGGGGGGGGGAGACAATAATTCCCCCATATATAACCGTGATAATCATTTTCAGCATACCTATCCGCAAATGCTAAAAGAAAAATTGTGTGGGGTGGCAGTATTGGTAGGAGAGAAGTAGATTTATTTATCATGCATACATATAAACCTGGCAGCCAGTAAATTACAGTGTATAATACAGGGTTTTATATCGATAAGTACTGGTCTCTGCAAAATTTGAATGAGATTTTCTTAATCAGCATAGTTGAAAGCCTGTTAAAGTCATCATTCTAAAGAAAACTGTGGAGGTGGACCTAATGTGCAAATGTCAAGAATCCAGTAGATGATATTGCCGAAACAGTTATTTTTAATTCAGCGACGATCGTAATAGATTGCACAGGTGTAAATAAAGTATATACAATTAAAGTACATATAAAAAAAATGTAACTATGTTAAAAAAATACAATTAATTACTGGAACAAATGTACAAAGCAAGCAAAAGAGAGAGAGAGGAAATAAATGTTTGTAGTTTTTATTTGGCATCGCCGTGAAATTTTTTTTTTCTTTGGCATAAAAAGAAATGTAAAAAGTCAGAAAGAGTGAGAGAGAGAGCGAGTGAGCGAGAGAGAAAATGAGCAAGAGAGAGAGAGAGAGTTGGGAAGTATATATGTAGAGAGAGATAGAAAGGGATAGAGAGAGGGGGGAATGCAACCTTATGCTGGAAAATGTAAGAAAATGAATGCAGCAATTTACTCAGGGTGAAAAAGTAGGTATCATTGTGATGCCATATCTGAATGGTACAGTAGCGTTCATTTAGCATGTGAATACCGTTAATCCAGAATATAGGAATGGTCAGAGCTCAGCCAATTAGATTGAGCGGAATTAGTCTGGGGAGACTTTATTTTTTTTTACTATGAGTTTATGATTCAGTTACGAAGGGTGAAATTCTATATCTGTCAAAAGTGCAAAATTCCTCCCAGTGATGAATGGGTATTATAGAAGGACTTGATATTTAGAGGGTAAAATAGGAACTACTTCCTCTATAGATGGTTGCGATCGTGATGATATTGCTCCTAGGATGAAATGTAGGATTTTATTATAATGACTAAATGTGTCTAAAATGGCATTCTAAAGTTATATAGGGTAGTGGCTAATAGTCTAGACATAATAAATTTGTATGTGGAAATGTTGTTGCGGTACTTTGGGCTAGAGGGGAATTTCTGCAATCAAAATATTACATATGGAGATAAGAACACAATTAAAGACTGTAAAATGTATATTACATGAATTTATTGTTTGACAGAATATTCAAATGAGATATATTAAATATTATATAAATATATATATATATATCTTCTTCTCTATATAAATAAAATGAACTCATTTTTTCCCGCGGATTTTGACCTTAATAGGATTAAAAATCAAGATATTTCATGCAAATATAATATGCACAAACGGCAGAACAATATCTGAGGTGTGTTATAGGCTTATTATTTCTCAAATTCCTCGATAATCTTAGATTTCTATACTTTTTCTGCTGAGAAGTCACGGCCAAAATCGGTTAAGATCAATGGAAGTGGTAAAATATTTTCTCTCTAATAAATTCCTCCTCCCCCTGCCACCACTTAACACCGTTTGGGGATCGTTCACAAGGAACAGTTGAGAAGAGAACACCGGTTTGGCTTCGTAGTTCTTTCATGTGAAGTTATTTAAAATCACTAAACTAAGCTGCAGTGCTCTGTGGCGTAGTTGTTAGCGTGCTGGACAATTCACATTATATTTTCACGTTTGCGCCGACCTACCATAGTCGTTTTTTTTTTGTTTTTTTTCCTAAACAACTGGAATGGACTTTTCTTGGTGGCCGAACTGTTAACGCTGCAGATGTTTTGTTTTTTTTTCACACTTTATTTTCCTACTTTTACTCGTGACTCCGGGTTTGATCCTTCCTACTTACCTACCATAATATTTTTTAAAACTCCCCCCCCCCGTCCCGAAAACAAACACTCGGGCAACGCCGGGTACCCCCGCTAGTATATATATAATATAAAGCTGAATGTGTGTGTGAGTGTGTGTGTGGTCACGAAAAGGCTCCTATATGGTTGACTATTTTCAAAAACTGATTACATATAATGATAGAAGATGTATCGAGACACAGGAATGGGTATGTTTGACCTGGCAGAATGGTGGTTCATTAAAATTGTGGGGTCTGCGTTCGCGCCTGGTTCACAAAGTATGGAAATAAAAAATTTAAAAATAAAAAAAAAACGTTTACAAGTGTTTTTTATATAGATGTACATAATAATACTTTGATAAGTATGTTTTAACTTAAATAGGGATGATATAATAAAATTGTAGGGTCTGCATTCGCGCCTGGCCTCCATAGAATGGAAATAGGCACAAATTTTAATAAAGATTTTTCATATCTATCTGCGTAAGTATACTTTGATAATTATGTTTCAGTTTGAAGAAATATGGTATAATAAAATTATGGAGTGTTCGTTCGCGCCTGACCTCCATAGAATGGAAATATGTCACAAAGTTTAACAAGGTTTTTAATATAGATCCACAGAATATTGTGATAAGTGTTTCAGTGTGAACAGGTATGGTATAATAAATTATAGGGTTTATCTATTTTATTTTTACTTTCATCATATTTTGCTTTGGTTTTGATACCCCCAAATTCGAAGCTATCTCTTTACAACCGTTCCTTTTCATAACCTATCATACTTTGATAAATCAGAGTCCATTTTCTGAAGGCTGTTTTTGAACCCAGTCAACGACGAGTACTTTTGCTAGTATATATATATCTATATATCTATAAAAGTGAACGTGTCTGTCTGTCTGTGTGTATGTGTGTCTGTCTGTCTGTGTACATTTCCCTACGCAATAACTCTGTCAATTTTTAGTCTATAGACTCGAAATTTGAAATACCGGGTACTGAGATTTGGGAAAATCGATGTGACGGGTGTCAGCCAGAAATTTGGCTGTTAAGGGGTCAAATTTCAACGATTTGACCTTTAAGAACTCTACCAAACTCCTCCGACAATTTTGGGTCTAGACACTTGAAATTTTAGATATAGGTTCCTTGAACCTTGATCTAACTTAATAAAGTAATTTGAGCCCGAAACTATAAATTTTAAGGGGTCATAATAGGGGTCAAATTAAAAAAAAATTTACTCTTTTTTTTTTTTTTGCTCAGCATACACCTCCAAACACCCGGGCAACGCCGGGCTGAAATGCTAGTATATATATATATATATATATATATATATATATATATATATATATATATATATAATATTTCTTATTAGAGTATCCTGTCGAACAATAAATTCATGTAACTACTTTGGTTTTATTGAGTTTTTATTTGTTTAGTTGGGATTACTATATAAATATTTATATTTATATTCGATTTAAGTTTACAGAAGCTTTTGGTTTGTAAACTTAATTTTTCTTCTTGATTTTATATATATACTAGCGTGGGTGCCCAGCGTTGCCTGAGTGTTTGGAGGTGTGTGTCGAGCAAAAAAAAAAAAAGTGGTAGTAGGAAGGCAGGCTCGAACCCGTATTCCGAAGGAGGAAAAGAACGGGAAAAAAACGTGACGTCTTTGCAGTTACGACCACCGCCAAACCGGAAGTGATGTAGGTTTAAATTAAGATTAGACAATCGGAAGGAGAGGATGACTTTCGAAAATATCGGCGAAAAAAGCGACACCTCCCTGTTGAAAAGTGCCCAGTTGAGGGTGATAAATTAATGTTTTTAGTCAATTTTTCGGTATTTGTCGTCTGAAGGGTCGAGCTTCAAAACGATACTGATCTTGTGAAAATCTGTCCCCTCTGTCGAAAGTGTTAGGCAGACATGCAAACACACATACATACATTTATATATTGGTAGCTCAAATTTTCGACCCAAACTGATTAAAAAGCTTGTCCTATCTCTGAATACCCTTTATGCAAAATTTCAAATGTTTCGACCAGAAATTGTCTGAGTAATTTGGTAGAGACCGCAGAGGCCAAATTTTATTTTAACTTTGGCCCTTATTATGACCCCTTAAAATTTATTGTGTTGGGGGATCAAATCAAGTTAGATCCATGTCCAAAGAACTTATATCTAAAATTTCAATTGTTTATACTCAAAATTGGCAGAGGAGTTTAGTAGAGTTCTCAAAGGTCAAATCGTTGAACTTTGACCCCTTAACAGCCAAATTTCTGGCCGAAAATTGATTACAAAGATTTTCCCAAATCTCAATACCCTGTATATCAAATTTTGAGTCTGTAGACTGAAAATTTACAGAGTTATTATGTAGGGAAATGTACAAAGAGACAGACAGACAGACAGACAGACACTTTCACTTTTATAGATATATAAATATGAAATTTCTTCAATAAGTTTACAGACTTTTTTGTAAGGGCTTTTGAAATTATTGTAGACTCTTGAAAATTCAATATGTTATTGCTATACATCTTATGAAATGACTAGCCAATTTTTATGATTTCAGCTACAGCAGGAATTGGAATGCACCCTGCTAAAGCCTGATTGTTGGTGAATTTCAAAAATGGAATCTGGACACTTTAGAAGAACTTTAGAAAAACAATAAATTCTGTTTTACACTTGAAAAAAATACCAAAGAAACGTGGAATGCTTCCGATTGGTTTCAGACCATTTTGCATTAGTTGAGCATCAGTTTTTGAATGGAATAAGAGATTGTTGATATGCTTCTAAGAGTTAAGTACTTATAACCTCAAAGGTGTCGCATTTGCAAACGGATTTGTGACGAACACAGACATTGAAATTAGAAGGAGAGTTCATAATAAATCGTAAAATGAGCCAGATCCAATGCTTTCTTTTTTTTTTTTTTTTTTTTACAAGGGTGTCCCCACTTATCAAGGCCCAGAGGCCACTCAAGGATAAGGGTTAATAGGTATACATTAGTCATTGTGATTTTAGCATAGTAAACAGTGGGAATTTTGAAACTTGGATTACTTAGGGGGACGATTCAATTAGAACTTGTTCACATTGGACTTTTTCTTTTTTTTTTTTTTTTCATAGGTGTCAACTCATTATCAAGGTCAAAGAGGCCACTCAAGGATAAGGGTTAAAGAGTGTACAGTAGAAATTGGACAATATAATAATCATTAGTAATGAAAATTTGTTAAATTTGATAACTTATATGGAACGGCTCATCAAGAACTTATTTACGTTAGACTTGAAGACAACCATATTGTAGTCAGCCGGAAAGCAGCAAATTACCAAAGATTGCCAACGGTTTATTAGCATGCGTCAGCATTTGAAGGATATCGAGCCGTCTGATGTGCCCCAGATGAGAAAAAGTTGTTGGAACGGTACAACAAATGCATTGCAGCCGGAGGAGATTACTTCGAAGGGGACTAGAGTTTCACGTGTGTACTTCCAATAAAAGTGCCTATACGAAAAATGTCACGCATATTTGAAGTTTTATTTTATTTTATTAATTTCTGTTAATAGATAAAATACTTATCAACGGGTTTGTGTTGTTTGAATTCTGTCTTAGACAGCCATGTACTTTTGTCGCAGTTTCAAAATCACCATTTTTTTCTTCCTTTCTTCGCTCCTCGCTGTTCTCATCGCTTTCCCTTCCCTTAAACAAAGGATGCGATAGGCTAACGCCAGCTACACGTATGAACATATCCGGGTTCAGTGAATTCATTCACCTTTCCTTTCTTTTTTCATCATCGATTTTGCTACGCACGTCGGAATTCAAATCGCCATTAAAACAGGCAATTGACATTTGTACTTTTAGACGAAATTAATTTAAATGGAATCAACAAACTGACAATCTACTTTTGATTGCATAAATTTCGTTCTGGAATTAATTAGAGTCGTTTGTTTGTCTTGTTGGGAGCGACATCACTAACATCACGCTGGCCAAATGAATTCAGCCAACCTCGGCCCAAGAAGGAACCAGTTTCGGTGGGTGCTAGAGACCCCCCCCCCTTGTGCGGCACGGGCGACAAGATCAAAGGGTAGTAAGTATCTATTCCGGAAGATACTGGCAGCAAAAACCATATATGGGGAAACCCCACATGTAAGACCTTGGTCAATGTAGGGGCAATCCTGTATCCTACTCCCCGGGGAGTTGATCCCCATTCCCCCTTCACTCCTCACATTAAAAATCGGCCTTGTGCCTAATTTGCTCAGTGGGGGAGCAAACAAATACCTCAAAGTGTAGTATCTGTTCCGGCAGATGCTGCAAGCAAAGACCATTGCCCTTGTGGCAATCTTCTGATCCATGTAGGGGCAACCCTACTTGGGCTAGCTGGCAAATCACTATCCAGCTCCCACTTCTCGGGAGCTGGTCCCCTTCCCCCTCCCCTTCACTCCTCACATTAAAAATCGATCTTGTACCTAATTTGCTCGGTGAGGGAGCAAATAAATATCGCCCTGGCCCCCGGCTAAGTGTAGTATCTATTCCGGCAGATACTGCAAGCAAAGACCATATGTGGAGGCAACGCCACATATAAGACCTTGGTCAATGTAGGTGCAACCCTTCATACCAATTGTCACTATCCAGCTCCCTACTCCCCGGGGAGCTGGTCCCCATTTCCCCTTCACTCTTCACATTAAAAATCGGCCTTGTGCCTAATTTGCTTGGTTGAGGAGTAAATAAATACCAACTCCACATATAAGACCATTGCTCTTGTAGCAATCAGTTATTGGTCAATGTAGGGAAAACCCTTCATACCAATTGTCACTATCCAGCTCTCCTACTCCCCGGGGAGCTGGTCCCCATTTCCCCAATCTCTCCACATTAAAAAACGGCCTTGTGCCTAATTTGCTCAGTGGGGAAACAAATAAATACACAGCCCCAGCCTGGGGAGTAGGAGGAGGCTTCCGAAGCGACGACTGGTGCTACCAGTCACATCAACCGAACCCACCTGCTGAAGGATTCCCAGCGACACCAGCCATCTCAGCAGCAGTTCAAACAGCCCTTATCAGGGCTAAACAACTAGCCCTTATCAGGGCTAATAAGATTTTTCACTAATGTGATTCACTACGGCTTGCCTCCTGAGACCCACTAGCAGCGAACTTCACTCCCAGTCTCCAGCATTTCCAGCTCACTCCAGCGGCTTCCTGCTCATTCCCACAGCCTTCCAGCCCTTGGTGCCTCCTCCTCGTTCCAGCACCTCCTGCAGCTCTCCTGCAACCTCGCTTGCACCTTGCTCCTCCTGCGTACAACCTCTCTTGCACCTCTGGTCTGCTACCTCGTTCGCATCTTGTTCTTCAGGTCTGCAACCTCGCTCGCACTGGCTCCTTACCGACCGTCCATTCCTTAACACTGATCCTCCGTTCTCAGTGTCGTCCGTTCCTTAACACTGACCCCCGTTCTCAGTATTCACTGTCCATTCAGGATTGCCCTGACGTCCAGCTAATCGTTCCAGACCCAGCAAGCAACCCTGAACCACACTACATCTAGAGTACCTGTTCCAGTCCTCCAGACCTTAACCTCCAGTGATGTGCGACCTTTCGGACAACCAGCATCCAGATCATACGATTTTTCGCTTCCTTTGCAAATAAAAGGCGAACCTTCGTCTTTAATCAAACAACCTGTGTCTGCCATTCTTCTTTGTCTTTTTGTTGTTTACTTTTTGCCCATGTCTTCCTTGTTAATTGTTGGGTCGATTGTCCCCAGACGACCGGCCTTGCAACACTTTATTTGCCAGGACTAGGTATGCGCAATATGTATAGCCGATGTTCAAAATATATAAAAATTTTTACCCTTTCCTTTACTTAAAAATTCACCAAAAATCAGGAAATTAACCAATTTTAATGAGATTTTCACTATTTATCAAATAATGATCACAGAATATAATGAATGCATCATTTTTTTATTTGAATTTTAGAGGAAATGTTTTCTTTGTTTAAACAAAAAACACCTTTACTAAAGTTATGGTTTTCAGTAGTAAAAAAAAAAAAAAATAGATTAATTAATTTTGCTTTTTTTATGAAAATAAAGCATCGATTCACGATAAAACAATTTACGATCTAACAATAAAAAAAGATTAATTTTTCAAGAACCTGACGAAAAAAAGCCCCTAAAGTCTCATTAATGAATTCGATATAACTTGAAGAAAAATTAATTTCTTGGACTACCAATATTATCACTGAATTAAGCATTGTTTATTTGATCTTTTCACACAAAAAAAATATAATTGCAAAAAATATTTGTACTTTTTTTGTATTTTTAGATTACATGTTTCACATAATTTTCATATGTAGGATTCTAATATTTTCCTTGCTTGAATGAATGTAAAACTTTCGGCGTAACATAATATTTTTTTTTATATATAATCTTGAAAAATAAATTAATTTCGAAAGCAGGAACACAGAAAAATAATTAAATTAAAAAATGGTTAGAAATATACAAATGTTCGCGATAGGAATGTACGGATGCACGGTTAGATAAAAAGAAAATAAACACTCCCTACCCCCCTTTAACTACCTGACGTGATTTTAGATAACCTTTTGACTTTCTGATATTTTGGGCTTACGTAGAAACCACACCTAGCCGACTTCCGTTTGCTTTTGCTTAAGCTAGAATCTCTCGCTTTGGGGGGATAATCAAGCTATTTTTTGTACAAACAAGGTGTTTTTTTTATTTTATTGAATTCAATATCTTTGGAGTTTACTTTACTAATTATCTTAAAAAACTAATCTTTATCCTTCAAAGGATTTTTACTATGAATTTATTTAACTTCAAAATTGAGCTGAATTTGTCAGCTTCCTAATGTCGCTTATGAAAACATTTTTCATTATAACTTCTTCTTTTTTTCACGTGTACAGATATTTTTTTTCCTCTTGGAAATTAAGTTTAGGCTTTAATTTTTCAAATACAATCAAAAAAGTAGTCGGAAACATACAAAAATATTATGATAAACAGGTTTTCAAAACTATGTCCCCTTATATTTATTCCGCCATTATTGCCTGTACCTAGCAAGGACCTGTGACGTAACAGATAACGTGAGAGTAACATTCTAGTAGTCTGAATAATACAATTGTTTTTATTTTGGTATGCTGGCCATCTCAAAGTGAAAAACCTTTATAAGTACAGGATTGGGTTTAGATCTGGTGAGTATAATGAGTCGTTTTAAATTTGAGGGACTCTTGCAAGTAAAATTAATTTGTTTTCTTTATATATATATATATATATATATATATATATATATATATATATATATATATATATATATATATATAAAGGAAGTGGGGGGGGGGTAGATAATTGCCTTCGTTGTTCCGGATGAAATCCGGTTCAAAGGGGAGATAATTACGGGTTAGAATGAAATCACCGATTTCACTTTGAACCGTAAAGAACGCTTTAAATGTCGTCTTCACTCCACAACTTATCTCCGCCCCACCCCCATCCCCCCTTCCAAACCTATAACTATAAAATGGAGTAACTGTCAATTTCGTCTGTTGAAGGACAGTGTCCCCTTGAAGTGTTGTTTCGCCATCTGGTTTGACCAGCAGCAACACTTTAATATCTGAGGTAAAAAAGAAACAGTCTAATAGATTAGCAGTGTTTATCAAAAAACTATGACTCGTTATATTTTAGGTCCGATCATTTTGTTGTTGTTGTTGTTGTTGTCGTTGTTTTTTTTGTTTGTTTGTTTGTTTTTTGGAGGTGGGGGGGAGCAATTAATAATTTGATTTTAAAGAAAATCATACTGGTTTTATTGTTGGAATTCATTTAATTTTTTTATTACAAATACTCAAAACAAACTTTTTTATATAATTGGATTATTATTATTATTGGCTCACAAGGAGCTTTCACGCCAGTCATCAAAGATCTCTCCTTGAGAACAACCTGTGGTGTTCCCTGGAAGCTGAGTGACAACCAGTCTCCCCAGATTTCCAGTACTCTCCACCTCTTTCGATAACAAGTGCAAATGAATTTGTGTTATCGCAACAGCTACCTACCATTGATTTCTTGCTGGCAACAGCTATTGGTCTCCATTGGAATTTGAGTGGCAATAAGCCTCCCCAAGGTCCCAGTTCTCTTCGCATTTTCCCAGTGGAGGTCTGATCGGTGCTCTCTCCTTGAGGCAGTGATGGGGCAATGGGAGGGGATAGAAAACTTAGCTATACAGCTTTAATGTTCTTGGTTCCATGTAACGCTTCTTCATGTTTTGCCTCTGCAACAGTTTGTCTGGCCCGCTCATGTGGCTCATGTGTATTAGTCTCTGCATTCAAGGGTTTTCCTTAATACAACCCTACATGTCCTCTGGGCCGCATCTATCGCAATCCTTGTTCACGGGACCATATTTGTGATATAGCCCTGGCCGTGTTCATCGATTGCAGCTCACAGGATCATAGATGCAACATAGCAGAGCCACACTCTTAACCGTCTAGTGGTGGACCTTTCAAGGGTGACCAAACTCTCACTAGTCACTGGAAAATACTGTTCTGATACTCTGCACGACCCTAAGTCTATGTGGTAACTCTTATCTTCAGCTGGTCGTTTGCCATCTGATGCTGCGGTTGGGTTCATCCTTCGTAGATGCTCTTCTCAGCTGCAATTTGGCGTTGGTGCTGTAACAAACCGTGTTTAAGTCAATATTTCAAAAATAGCTCTGAGATCATTTCTTATGAACAAAAATAATTATTAAAAAGATCTTCACGGTAAACTTCGTACAAGGAAAGCTAAGTTCTTTGGGTTCTCGATGGCTTGGTGATGCAGGTCGTACAACTTAAGTTCATTTAAACAATTTCCCAGCTAGGAACAAGAACCTTTCAACTTATCTCTTATGGAGGTTTCCTGCCCCTTGCGCAAGAACCCAGGAGCAATGCATTCTCTTCAATGCCAGCCAGCCAAATCCCTTATTTCTAAAAACACAATCGTTTTTATTAAATAGCTTAGTCCATCTCTGTTATTTGAAGATTACTCTTTCCTTTCTCTATCTCATTATTTTATATTCTTTTTCTTTTTTCTTTACTTGTGAATCTCTTCTTTCTCTATCTCTCTTTAATTCTCTCTTTCCTTTTTCTTCTCTCTCCTTGTCTCTCCTTTCCAACCAGATATACACACATGAGCAAAAAAATGGGCCAAGAGTGAAAGAAGGAAGGAATCGATTTTTCAATATTTTTCCATTAATTTTTGTTAATTTTAACTGAAAATTTCTATTTTGCAGATCATTCTTATTATAGCATATAACAATAAGTGAAAAAATTAATCTTAAAAATAGTAAGACCGCATCTTGGCGAGGATATAAAAAACCGAATTGCAGAATTAAGGCAGTCCAAAATACTTACAAGCAGATTTTTGATATTTTAAGAAAAGAAAATGTGAAAACATATATTTTTGCAGTGAAGCGAATTGGTCAAAGGTTTGAGAGCAAATGTTCTGTAAGAAAGAACTCTGGATCTGATTCCACTAGAGTATCCACTTTGAAGGACGACCACAGGCTTAAGTTAACTGTTTTGAAGGATCAAAAGAAAACTTATGTTGACCATAGAAAAGAATTCAAAACAGGGGCTGGAAATTCTCTTTCTAGATATATAATACCTAGACAAATGAAAGAAATGGGATTTTCTTCTAAAAGGTGTGCAAAGAAGCCATTTTTATTTAAGAAGAATATCATTGATAGAAAGAGATTTTTCTCGTGTTATAGCAAAAAAGATAAAAACTGATTTTTCTTGTGTTATGGCAAGGAAGATACAGACTGGTTCAGGAATGTTTTCTGGTCAGATTAATCAAGATTTTGTCTTGTTATTGATGCTCCTGATGCTCCCGAATGGTGCAATCGAAGAACTGGAGAAAGATTTTCACCAAGTTGAATAAAATCGACAGTTAAACACGGGAATGGAGGAATAATGGTATAGGGAACTTTTACTGCAGCAGGAGTTGGGGAAATTATTAGATGTAAGAAGTCAATCAATGCAAAGGAATACATTCGAATATTAGAAACAGGATTGTTATCAAGTATACAGAAGCTCGGAATATCCCAGAACATTATTTTTCAACATGATAATGCCCCTGCACACACTGCTAAAGTCACAAAAATGGTTTTATGATAATTCAATTGATGTTGTGGCCAGGTCAAAGCCCCGATTTAAACCCTATCGAGAATATTTGGTCCATAATATCTCGTGCATTGGCTGGAAGAACTTTTTTGAACAATGACAAACTGTGGGAAGCTGCGCAAAGCGAATGAAAGAGCATCTCCTCTTCACAGTGTTTCACTTTGGTTGAGAACATGTCTAAAAGAATTGATCTTTTAAAGAAATCAAAAGGGAAATCAATTCCATACTTAGCATTTATAAAAGTAAATGTTTTGTTCTGTGTTATTAATCTTGTTTAAGTTTCCTTGTTCTTTGTTCAATATAGCTTTTAGTGCAATAAAATGTATAAAATTTGTTTGGCCATTTTTTGCTCACGAGTGTATGCTTAAGTCAATTATTTATTTATTTATTTGTTTATTTCCATTCTTCATATATTCTAAAGGTTGTTTGTAACGACCCACGTTTATTTTTCTCTGACTGGTAGATTATCGCTACCTTATGGCTGCCTGGGTGGTCAATCATTTAGACATATAAAATATGGGAGACTGAATAGATAATTCTGCTAAGATTCATGGCTTCCATAGACTTCCTGGCGACACAGTCTAGTTTATAAATCTAAAGAAATCCCATTATCAAATTTATATTTTTCTTTCATTGAAACAGATATCATTTTTCTGATGGACAGAATTTCATGGACATCTGTTTTTCTTGACCAAGTGTTAGCATAACTCCTCGCCGCCCCCTTACCCTACCTAATCCTCTCTCTCATCCTCATCTCTCTGAGCATGGTCCATGGCATCGCCCAGCATCTCCGTTACATTAATATTTCAGCTGTTTTCATTATTCTTATTAATTTCTCTGATTCCAATTTCTCCATCATCCATGTTCCTTTCAGCTTTCTGGCTAGCTCTGTATATTTGCTCCATTTCTCCTTTTCTTTGAAATTCACCCTGTGGTCAGCTGGGACAACAAAGTCTACAATTTGACAGGAATTTTCTTCTTCTTCTTCTTCTTCTTCTTCTTCTTCTTATTATTATTATTATTATTATTATTATTATTATCATTATTATCATTATTATTATTATTATTGTTGTTGTTGTTGTTGTTGTTTGTGTTTTTATTATTATTATTATTAATAATAATAATAATAATAATAATAATAATAATAATAATAATGATGAAAAAGGATGTAAAGTAAGGAGGGGGAGATAAATATATTTTTTAAATTGTTTATTTTAAAGAGTTTATTTACTATTTTTTTTTATATAATTTTAATGTTTTTTTTAAATAATTGGAAGGTTTTAAAATTCTGCCAAAATACAAGCGGTAGAAAACTGCATTTTATTCTATTTCATCTTAATGACACGTGATGTGACCTGATATTTTTTGTGCTTGCGAACACCTGTAAGATTTTGTATAAGCAATATCGTCTGAAGAGGTCTCTAGTTACTTGTAACTGGCTGACCGAAACATGCTCATGAATGTGTAGCGACATATTACTGCTTATGTAAAACAAATAAAAGCATATATTGCCACACTTTCCATAAGCTGAACAGAGGAATTTTCATCTTATTAGGATCTAATCATCACTTTTGTCGGGGTAACCTTCACTCTCAAACCTTTACTTTAGATAACATTCTTCCAAGTTTTTAACTTAACAAGTAAGTCTTTCATTATTTCATAGGCAAGTACGAAACAGTATGCAGTATATCGTCTGCACAACTTGTATGAAACTTTCTAAACAATACTATTAAGACAAATGAAAAAAACAACAAACTTTCTAAACAATACTATTAAGACAAATGAAAAAAACAACAAACTCAGTACAGAACCCTGATATACAGCACACTCACATTGACACACGGGTTTCTATTAAATCGTCGAAGTTAAGCAACGTTGAGCCTGATCAGTACTAAAATGAGTGACCTTTTCTTTTATCCTCTGTTTGTTTTCTCTATTTCGGTATACACTTTCCTCTTCCCTCCCTTTTTTTATGGTCTTCTTTACATATATTAAAGGTCGTTATCTTTTTTCTTCTGAATGACACGTTATGTGACCTCCTGATTAATTATTTTTGTGCTTGTAAATTTCTGTATAATTTTCATTACGGACTAAACTTTTGTATAAGTAGTGTCACCTGAAGAGATTTCTAATTACTTGTAACTGACTGACCGAAATATGCTCATGAATGTGTAGCGACATATTGATGCTTATGTAAAACAAACATTTATTAAAGGTCGTTATCTTTTTTCTTCTGAATGACACGTTATGTGACCTCCTGATTAATTATTTTTGTGCTTGTAAATTTCTGTATAATTTTCATTACGGACTAAACTTTTGTATAAGTAGTGTCACCTGAAGAGATCTCTAATTACTTGTAACTGACTGACCGAAATATGCTCATGAATGTGTAGCGACATATTGATGCTTATGTAAAACAAACATTTATTAAAGGTCGTTATCTTTTTTCTTCTGAATGACACGTTATGTGACCTCCTGATTAATTATTTTTGTGCTTGTAAATTTCTGTATAATTTTCATTACGGACTAAACTTTTGTATAAGTAGTGTCACCTGAAGAGATCTCTAATTACTTGTAACTGACTGACCGAAATATGCTCATGAATGTGTAGCGACATATTGATGCTTATGTAAAACAAATAAAAAGTATATTTTGCCCTACTTTGGTATTGAGCACTCTTGTAAAACCTTTTTAAACAAGAGTGCTCAATTATTTTAACCTTGTTAAAACTTCATTGGTTGCTTTACCTCTGGAAACTATTAACCTGGAATTATATATATATCTATTTTTTTTAATTACATTTTCACTCCAAACAAGGCACGATGCCACTTTGATGTAGGAGGCTACTATCAGGGACATAAGTTGCAGGGAGTTGAGCAGAAAGATGTCTGTTCACATTATGCTTGAACTTCTGCATGTCAGTACAGTTGGGGAAGCAGAAACCCGGCAGGGAATTCCAAAGTCTAGTAGTGCTGGGGAAGAAACTATTAGAGTAGAAAGCTTTCTTACATCTAGGGATCTCTACTATGAAGGGGTGGGACTTTGCTGCTTGTCGGGTTTGACAGGGGTATTTACATCGAGGGGGTACAAGGGCTTGTAGTTTGTCAGAGCATCCACCATTAAAATACTTGTAAAACAGGCAGAGGGATGCAACATTTCGTCTATGGGACAGAAGTTAAAGCTTAGATGACAGTTCAAGACCTATCAGGTTGGCGACTCTCTTTTGAACCCTGTCCAGGAGTGAGAGACTAGCAGCAGATGCACCAGCCCAAATGTGACAACAATACTCCATACATGGACAAATGGTGGCCTTGTAGAGGTACAAAATAATTTCAGGCATAAGTAACTTTCTAACATGATAGAAAGAGCCCACCTTCTTCGCAGCAGCCTTGGCAATGCTCTCGATGTATCTGTTCCAACTCATGTTCCCTGTGAACATTAAACCGAGGAGTTTCAGATAATGTATTTTTAGCCATAGCTATTGGTGATTGAGAAGGTTTCTTGTAATTATTAAAGGAAACAAGCTCAGTTGAACGTTACCATCCATTTTTGACCCCATTACACTACAGACTTCCTCTACAGTTTCTGCCATCTTGGATCTGTGTTCATTCATTTTTCCCTAGTGCCTGTTATAGAGCATGGTGTCATCAGCAAATATACCCATATATATATATATATATATATATATATATTTGTAGTCATCGACATACAGTCCTGTTTCGTTGTATCACAACTCATCAGTGCCGCTAGACTAGCATCTCTCCCAAACCAAGGATTGAACCTAGAACCGTCGTGTTGACAGTCGGCAGTTCTCCCACTCAACCATGGAATTGACACTCGTAAATAACTCGTCGGAATAGAAAAATGCGAGCATGAAAAGTAATATGGTTAAGCTTAAACATGAAAAAAAAGAAAGAATGAAACGGAGATACTTGGTGGGATTTTATTGAAAGCATATGTGTATGTTATGTTTATGGGGGCAAAAAAATAAGACTGAAATTAAACAAAGAACAAGTGAATTTATTGGAAGCCTAGAAAAATCATTGATTACAATAGAAAAATGCGAGCATAAAAAGTAATATGGTTAAGCTTAAACATGGAAAAGTAAAGGACTAGTTGTTAAAACTGGAAAAGAAAAGGACAAAATATTCTTGTAAAAAATGTAATAAATTTATAACTTAAAATATTGCAGCATTAAGAATTGATTACATAATGTTATAAATTGAACTTTCAAAAACAATTCTTAATGCTGCAATGAAAATAGCAACTAAAACAGAAGTAGTAAAAAAATTGTACTTAAAAATAAATATGGAAAAAAAAAAGAGGAAGACTTACCACACTAAAAAAATGAATTAAAGGTTCTTGAGATTCATAGAACACAAACATTATTCGTGGCCAAATGATAAATAATCAAGGTTGCTTAAAATCTTAAGAAAGCAGCGCATGACAATCAGACGTCAACATAAAATAATTGAAATTTCAAAAGGTCCAATTTTAATAAATCAATGGCAAGTGCAGGTACAATATGTGCTTGGAATCAATTGTCAAAAGTGAGAGATGTCAGATTTTGGACGGTCACAGACGATTACATAACAGCGGCCTGAATTGAATTAAGAGTTTTTGTTTTGGTGAACAGATGCTGAAAGTTAGTTGCCGAATCCCTGTGTATATTTTCCTCTTACCAACCCACCACCCCTCTCCAATCAACGGGCATCATTGCTCACACAACAAAGCTGTCATTATCTATATATCTGTGAGAATATATGTGTGTGTGGGTATATGTGTGTTTGTGTGTGTGGGTATATGTGTGTTTGTGTGGGTGGGCGGGTGTTTGTACATTCTTAACCTATATACTATAACGAATTCTGGATCTACAGACTTATAATTTGGTATATAGGATAATCAGATATGTGGAAAACTTTATAATAGGTTTTCATCTGAAAAAAAGATTACTGAGGCGTCAAAATTGAAAAATTGGTACTTGGAAGTCATCAGATTTTTATCTGTTTTCAACTGCTTCATGATTTTATGTGTTCAATATACAAGCATGCCAATAAAAACAAAATAACAACTTTATTGTGGTGTGTCCACCATACGGATAATAATGAACTCTTTCACTTATTATAAAGACTGATAAATGTATGATTTTTCGAAAGATGTATTTAATAAAATAAGTTGGTTTTTTTTTGTTTTTGTTTTTTGGAGAGGAGCTGCATGTTATCTGTCACATTTCCTAATAGGGAATTTGTATACTAACACACGCACGTTTTTTTGTTTTTTTTTTCATAAAGGTCTAAAAATCACCGCTCAAGTCGGTTTACTATTTACTGTCTGCTATTAAGGGCTAGGTTCCACAGAACCTAGGACCGTTTGCACTCTGCTCAGAGCAGGAACACGAATGCAAACCTAGAACCTCATTGAACGCACAAATTAGTGTTGTGCACCCACCTCTTATCAAAATCCCTGTGATGTAATCTTTTCCAATCGCATCTGATTTTTACTTTAAGCATCAGCAACCAGATCCCAATCGAAAACAGTCAAGATGCATAACCCACATTACTAATCTTGCCAGGTTTGTGGAGTTGGAGTCGGAGGGAGTCGGAGGTTTATACTATTTGGTTTTACCAGTTGCACAATTTAGGAGTTTTTGTTTGGTTTTGCTTTTATTTTTGGAGATATATTTTGTTCTGTAATGCTTCTACTTCATCAAGATATTTCGGTCCATCGGATCACTGCAAATGCTGTCTAGATAGTTGTTTCATTTTGGTTGTGACGTCACATAGGATCAATGAAAATTCTGTCTGTGAGTGATGAGGTTTTTAGACCAGGGCTTCATGCTACCTTCTCCACCGAGTTACTATCCAATTGTGGTTCCAGAAAAAAAAATGGAGGCTTTTTATGCAATCCTGCATGTTAATTTGCATGTGTAGCAACTGATAAAAGACGCCATCTTTCCCCGTTACACTTTTCTTTCCAGTTCACGTCTGGAGGAAGGTAAGTCATTTTACTACAAGTGGGATCACTGTGGATTGCATTGGATTCCGAAAGTCATCTAGTTCCTGAATCAAATGGAATTTGGCAATCGGATTAGCCAGGGATCGATCCAAAATTACAATCTTATCCAAAAAAAAAAAAGAAAATGGGCATAAATCAATAAGAAGCAACCAACACTACTATAGCCCTTTATAGCTTTTTCCTTTTTTTTTTTTTACATAAGAGTCACCACTTATCAAGAGCAGAATAAGAGTTATTGAGTGTACAGAAGTCGATAGTAATCGTTAGTAGTGGCAATTTGGTAAATTAGATTACTTAAGGTAAATGGCTCATCAAAAATTTGTTTACATTGGATTTGAAGATGACCATATTGTAGTCAGCTGGAAAGCAGGCAAACGGAAGAGTTCCACAGGTGTGCAGTTCTAAGAAAGAAGCTGTGTTCATGGAATTCACGTTTAGGTTTAGGCACAGATAAAGAGTGTGGGAAATTATTGATAGTGGTTTCAGCTAGATAAGTGTTTTTCGTGAAAGATTGGCGAGGGGGGACGAGGGATTGGAGCTCAGACGAGCACCTGCCATGGAAATAACGATAAAACAAAGACAGGCTCGCAACATCTCTTCTGTGGGAAAGAAGTTGCAGGGAAGAGAAAAGGGCATCCCCCACTAGGCTACAAAGTCTATTTTGGTACTCTGTCAAGCTAGGATAGGCTATTTTTAGCAGCTCCCATCCAGATATGGCAGCAGTACTCCATCCTTGGGCGTACTTGGCTTTTATATAGATAGAGAATTGCATCAGGAGTGAGATATCTACTGGAGTGGTAGAAGGATCCTTCCATTTTTCCAGCGACCTTGGCAACGGATTTGATGTACGTGTTCCATTTCAGATCAGGAGTAAACATCAAGCCTAGAAGTTGTCAAAACATGAGGCCTCCCCAAAACAAATCATTCATTTCAATTGATGCCAGATAGAGGATCAGAGCGTTGATGATGTAAAGATAGAAACTTGGTTTTAGATGCATTAAAAGTAACCAACCATCTAATTTCCCATTGCACCACGTACTCAAAATCAGAGGAGAGAGAATCAGACAGAACTTGGGCATTTACAGCCTTTGATGTGTTGCCATAGAAGGTAGTGTCATCAGCATAAATGTCTACGAAGGATTTAAGGATGTGATTTGGAAGATAATTGATGTAGATCAGGAAGAGAGTTGAGCCCAGGATGGACCCCTGAGAGACTCCAGCATTAATACTGTGCACTTCTGATTCTGCCCATCAACCACTACTCTTATGAACCTATCAGAGAGAAATGATTTAATAATCGAAAAGACATTTCCACCTATACTGGAGATCTTGTGAAGTAGACCTTTATGCCATACCCTATCAAAGGCCTTTGATATGTCAAGAGCAATTGCCCTAGAAAGAAACCTCTATTGAGAGATTCGGTTATCCTATGAGATATAACTATTAACACATCTGCTTTAGATCTAGCAGAGCGGAAACCATATTGGTTGTCACTAAGAAGGTTATTTTTGCTGATGTGGTTAACTACTTCTCTATTTAACACATATTCCAGCCACTTACTCATGACACACAGGAGACTTATTGGTCTGTGCTGAGAGGGAGATGACCGACCACCTGAATTCTTAAATACAGGGTATACTGATAAGGTTTTCAAGGGTGTTGGGAAGCAATTCTCCTTAAGACAATGCTTAAACAGCTTTATAGGTATGAAACTAGTTCTGGTTGAAGCTGTTTCAGCACTATAATTGGAATGTCATCAGGGCCAGTTGCTTTACTGGAATCAAGGTTTTTGATTAGTTTGGCAACATCACGCACATATATTTGTATGTCGTATAGCGTGTTTTCTGATACACGAGGAAATATGGCGGGTTGATGACCTTGGTCACATAGGGTAGAATTAGTTGCAAAGTTCTTGGCAAAGAGTTTGACTTTGTCTGTTGCTGACGAGATTACCTCAGATTGGTATAAAGCACATGCTTTTGTTCAGGACTATTTGCCAAAACTAGTGGGAACCAAGCTGCTGCTCAGCTACTTTGGACTTAACAAACTGAGCATACAACTCTCTCGCATTCTTTATTACTCTTTTACGGTGGGTGCTGGCAGTCCTGGAAGCAGCGTTAGTCTCAGTACAGCTTCCTGTTTATTCTTTGATCCTCTTTCTTTAAAAAATTTCTTCTCTATATAATATGTGTCTTTATTCCTCTCTTCTGATGAGAAGCATTTGGCTTCGAAATGCCATGACCTAAAGAGTTTTCCCTACCCTAAATACTGTATTCTCTTTTGAACTGATAGCATAATAAAATTTAATTGCAAATTTTTTATGCTATTTTTATCTTAACTTATTCTATAAAGTTGGTTGAGTGTATATGTGAGTATATTAATCATACAAGTGTTAAGCATAAAAAATAATATACATGAAAAGTATTTATAAAAATGCTTGCTGGTATATGGATTTGCAGAATAGATTTCCACATAGGGTTCAAGGAGTCGAGAGTCAGAGTCAGAGTTGAGAGTTGGGGTCGAAGATATCAAAGGAGTCGGAGTCGGCATCCTAAAAATTCTAGGAGTTGGAGTTGGAGTCGGACTCTTACCATCCGACTCCCAACCCTGAATCTCGCAATAGCTGGAATTGCAAGAAAAACCATTCTTTTCTCCCTAGACTATGGCAGGTCTAGATTGTTGATGCCAAATCAAGGGCTACCGACTGCTTGGGATCAGTGTGAGCCGTCACTTCTCTGACATACTCATAGAGACACCAAAGTCGACTACAAATCATGGTTTTCATCACAGTGTGGAAAAAAAGGAAGTTCTTCCCACATGCTGTCCCTGCTGAGTCTATCGTAGAGGGGCAGTGCACCCCGGACAAGTTGCCAGGTCAGAGAAAATTGAGAATTGTTTAAGTAGTTGTGATCCGGTGCCCAACTCCACATATGTAGCTGCTTCACGAACAGATCCTTAATGGCCGCTCCCCACTAAGTCCCTATATAGTCTCTTCCTAGACCGAGCAAGGTTACTGGACCCTGGCAATGCATTTAGCGAAGAAAAGCATCTCCCCTGTCGGTCTACATCGACCTTCAACTGAGTGGTCAGGTATGAGGTTGGGAAAGACGTAAGTAGCACACACCTCCACACATCCCTTCAATGACAAACGATTCGATCTTTGTCTCTACCGCCGACTAATTTTTTTCCAGCTGGAGACCTGGTCCGAACCAAGCGCCAAGGATATGAACCGGGCCATCTGACCAGTCGAATTCACTCGTAAGTGTAGAATCTCCCAACCAGGCTCCCAACTGCAGGCCAACGGACTTACTACAGTTGAGAATGGCCCCTGTGATATTTTCATACTCAGCGAGCACTTGAGTCCTACGGCAACATCGATCACAATCAACCAACCCCAAACATCTGCATGAAAAACGTTCACAGGGTGCAGCTCACTAGCAAGGAGATGCCACAACTGCAAACATTTCTGTATGCTGAAAAGATGTCCAAGTTGTCATTTAGCACACAACAATCCAACGTTTTTATTTATTTATTTTATTTTATTTTTTACTAGCTTTTGGTTACCATAGCAACCAAACCGGAAGATGGAAAGGTTTAAATTAGGGCTAGGCAATCGAAAAGAAGGGATGACTTTTGAAGCAAAGTGTTTCTCCTCTAATGCCGCAATATCTACCTCAAGGACCACGAGATTCATCAGCATGTGAGCAGCCTTGCTTCCGGATCTTATGCCTCTTGTATTTCAACTCGCTAGGTTCAAATTCATAGTGTCCCACAATAATCAGTGTCACAAATGTGCCTAAAGTCCTCTACTGTAGATCCCCGGTACAGGTTTGATCATGTTTCCTTCAGTGAGTGCAGAATATTTGTCCTGGAAGAGCATTCTATAGTCCTCCAGGGTGCTTTGTTGGTGAGGTTCCCAAGTTGGTTGGCCTTGTTCAGTGGGACCTTTCTTTGTGTTTTCTTCCAGTGTTTGGGGTTTGCTTGATACTGGTCAATCTGACCCCTCTTCTACAGGTATTTTGCTGGTGGGCTTATTGATTATAGAGGAGCACCCAATCCCTGGTGTTACTTGAGCTATGGTAAGATCCATAGACTGACACTTTTTAAGGGAGGGGGGGGGTCCTCTTCTGTGGATTTTTTCCTGCAGATCTGATGACTTTGGTGTCTTTATAGTCTTGAATAGTTACCTTTTTCCCATCTTGTAAAAGGTTGTGTGCCTCTGGGATGACATCAATCCATTCTGTCCAGGTCTTGGTGAATTCTTCAGGTAGGTCAGACCTCTTCTTCATCAGATGTGACAACCCCCCCAACAGACATGGACAATGGGGTGCCATGGGGTGTGGCAACCCCATAACGAACACGGACAATGGAGTACCACCATGTATACCCTGCGAGCCTTTGCTAGGGGCACAACTTGGTGCAGTACCCCCCCCCCAACGGACTGGGAGTGCCACATGGTGTGAACATTCTAGACGCATCCTTTGGGGCGGATGTAGGAGCAGACATATTAAAACCCTTAGGCTCACTCAAACCCACTGATTTGGAAGCGAAGGAGACCGTCACCATTTAACCGGTATGTCAGTCTCCAAGGAACCTGCCAGCTGCTAAGGTAGGGTGAGGACTAAGGACGCTGAAAAAGATCAAAATGAAAATAAAATTAGTAAGTAAACAACAGATTGAAAAAGAAAAAAGAAAAAAAAAAAAAAGGTGCGGAAAAAGCCCCAAAAGGAGGCTTAGTCACTCAAGGCTTTTAAAACCAAATGCGATTGGCTGGGAAGCCTATAACGTCGCCAGTCAGGACTGAGTCACAGAACAGGCATATGTGTATACTCAAAAAAAAAAGTACACTGAACACTCCCAGAGCCATAACTAGGGCTATGACAACAGTATATTCGTATCCTTGTTTGCACTCTCGAGTATATATCCCACACAATTAGACACGTGTGTGCGTAGAGAGGGAACGTTTATCAAATTGCGTGTACATAATCACGCACACAGTGTTTGCTGTAAAATTGTGTTCATGAAAATATGTTCAACAAAGCCTGAAAAAAAAATTCTACCAAAAACGAATACCCTTGATTAGAAAATAAAAAATTCACAAAGAGCATAAGTGCTATTAATTGTAAAGATGTCCCACCAAAAAATGAATTCACTTACTTGAAAAAAAAAAAGCCCTACAAAAATATATAACTAGATCAAAAAAAAGTCCCACCAAAAATAAATACTCTTGATTGAAAAAAAAGTCCCACCAAAAATAAATACTCTTGATTGAAAAGAAAGTTCCATCAAAAAATGAATACTTTTGATTGAAAAATGTCACACCAAAAAATGAATACACTTAATTGAAAAGAAAAATGTCACACCAAAAAATACTTTTGATTGAAAAAAAGTCTCACCAAAAAATAAATACTTTTGATTGAAAAATGTCACACCAAAAAATGAATACACTTAATTGAAAAGAAAAATGTCACACCAAAAAATACTTTTGATTGAAAAAAAAGTCTCACTAAAAAATAAATACCCTTGATTGAAAAAATGTCCCAACACAATATGAAGACAATTGAAAAAAAAAGCTCCATCAAACATTCATTTTGTTGGATTTTTTTTCAATCAAGGATATTTATTTTTTGATGCAATTTTTTTTTTTCAATTATGTATCTTCATATTTTAGTGGGACTGTTTTTTCAATCAAGAGTATTTATTTTTTGGTGGGACTTTTTTTCAATTAAGG
>NC_136513.1:94409925-94529925 GCF_053919585.1 Euprymna scolopes
GTTCAATCCAGCATTCCATTTGCTTCCCAGTGTCTGTGATCATCTCTCCGTTCAGGGATTTTAAAGGAGCAGTTTTGCTTTTGGATGGGTCGAGAGCTTTCTTTATGGCATCATTCAACAATGCTGAACTCCGTTACCTTTCTCCCCTTTCTCATTTCAGCATTGCTTAATTTTGCTTTTGCTTTTGGTTGTAGTGAACTACTACTATGATGCTGCTATGGTATGCTTCCCTTATTTCTCTTTGTCTCCCTACTCTTCTACTTTCCCCTTCCTTTCTTCTCTCAACGTCACCAAAGGTTTCAGCCAATTGGAATAGATTTTCCCAGGGTAAAGACTTTTATCAAAGAAATGTACCATCCTCTTTGTACCCCTAAATCTTGGAAATCTTTATAAAACATCATCAATCCTAAAGTCTCGTCGCACTTAATTATAACCGATCTTTTCTTTTCCACAACCGTTCTTTTTCAGCACTCTTGTTCTCTCTCTAATATCAAAGGTGCCCCAAAAAGGGGACCGACCGAAATGGTGACCCTTTTTCAAACGTCGTTAAAATTTATGGTAACCGCCATATGGTCTTGCTCGGTATATCTTTTTTGATTGTAGTTTGGTCTTACAGCATATCACTGTCCATGACATGCTGTTTGTAGATGATGCCACAATCACTGATCACTCAGAGGAAGAACTGTAAGCTCTTCTCAATGCCCAAGCCTGCACAAATTTTTAACTCATCATCCAGTATGCTGTAGACTAACCTAGTGCACAATTGGATATGGTTGTTCATATATATATATATATATATATATATATATATATATATATATATATATATATATATATATACGTATATATATATATATATGTATATGCACACACGTGTGAGCGTATATTTGATCATATAATTAATGACTTTTTGACCTTTAAAATGTCATGTCTACTCAATATCTATTGTAAACCAAATCCAAGAAAAAAGTAAAAAAGAAAAAAATGGAGAAAACAACAGAAAAAAGAAAGAAAAAAAGAAACGAAGAAAAAATGAATGCCGTAAGCCTCCCTCCCCGTCAATGTACACCTTCCTCCCATTTTTTAGTTTGTTCGTCACAATCCACTTTCTTTGGATGAAAAAAAAAAAAAGAATAACAAAAAAAAAAAGAAAGAATAATAATAAAAAAAACAAGAGAAAAAAGAAAGGAGGAAAAGAAACGAAGAAGAAATAATGCCTAACCCCCCCTCCCCCATCTTTTAGTTTGTTTGTTTCAATCTATTTTGTCTGTTTTTTTCCCCCCAATTTTCCTAGCTGCCATTTCTGGCCTCACTTAAAAATCAACCATAACCCTAACCCTAACTTTTGAAATCTGGCCAAACACATTATTAACCTCCTCTTCCTTCCCCCAATCAATCATTCCCCCAATCCTTCCTTCCTTCCCCCAATCTGCTCATTTTCGATCCATCAAATGGAAATCAATGAACGAGAAAAGAAAAAGTCCGGCCAATCGACGGAAGATGATTTTTTGAAATCTAAATCTTGGATCCATGGAACGTTCTTCACAAATTACCGGACACGGAACAACCATTTGTCAAGCAAAAGAATAAAAATTGTTTTCGCAATTAGAAGAGAATCTGAAACCCTAATGGCAGACCACCAAAATTTGTTTTGAACAAAGAATCGAAGAAAACCAAGAATTTTACGCTTTCAACAGCTTTTTTACATCATGTACAACTGAAATATTGCGCCTCTCTATCTTCAGATTATTATGCGTGGCGTTGCTTCCCATGGTTATATGTCACAAAGCCATTCTTCTCCATATGTAACGTCGCTGTTACACCCGAACTGTGCCTGTTGCAGTTCAAATCTTTCTCCGACTCCAACACCGTCTGGTACCGTCGAAAAGGAACAACCAAACAAAAATAAATAAATTTGACTCCGCTTTTTTTTTTTTCTTTTTCTGTTTTAGCAAAAACATGTATTACCATTACTTTCCTGTTTTTTTCTAACTGTTCATTTTGTCTGCAATGAGATTAACAAAACCTCATTGTCTCGACACCAGCTTAAAAGTCTCTTGCCACCACTACAGGGCAACATGTTCATCTCATCCGGCTCGCGTTTTTCTTTCTGCTCCGGCCTTATGCTGGCCATAGCCAACCATTTCTCACCTCCGAATTTACACGTCCATCTTCTCTGGTAAGCACTTCCTAATTTACATATGTGCTTTTACAGTTACTGCTGCTAATATCTTACAACTTCTGCTCATACGTGTTCTGTTACACACACACACATTATATATATATATATATATATATATATATAAAGCTGAACGTGTGTGTGTGTGTGTGTGCGTGTGTGTGTGTGTCACGAATAGTCTCCTATATCGTTTACTATTTTAAAAAACTGATTACATATAATGATAGAAGATGTATCGAGGAGCAGGAATGGGTATGTTTGATTGGCAGAACAGTGATTCATAAAAATTGTGGGGTCTGCGTTCGCGCCTGGCCCCCAAAGTATGGAAATAAAAAATGAAAAAAAAAAAACGTTTACAAGGGGTTTTGATATAGATGTACATAAGAATACTTTGATAAGTATGTTTCAATTTAAATAGGGATGGTATAATAAAATTGTGGGGTCTGTGTTCGCGCCTGTACTCCATGGAAATATGGCACAAACTTTAACAGACTTTTCATATCTATTTGCGTAAGTATACTTTGATAATTATGTTTCAGTTTGAAGAAATATGGTAAAATAAAATTATTGGGTGTTCGTTCGCGCCTGACCTCCATAGAATGTAAATATGTCACAAAGTTTAACAATGTTTTTTAAAAGGGGTGAGGGTCCACAATAACACCTTAACTTTAATCTTAATTCACGTTAGCTTTTATTTATTTTTTTGAGTTGAATCATATTGTGTCGAATAAATTCACCTCATAAATTCACCTTCTTATTAATTTGAAAGCCAAAAAAAAAAAAGACGGAACTTTAGACAGTTCTCGACACAAATTTTGCATAACTTTGATTTTTTCCTTCTCCACTTGCATGTGGCACTCTTTCGAAAATAGATAAATAGATAAATAATAAAAAATAAGAACGTTACTTGTTATTGTGTCAAAGAAGGAAAAATCCTGCTCATGTGATTACGTGTCTTTTTAAAAACATTTACATAACCTTTTTATTTTATTTATATATCTGTTTAAGATTTTTTTTTGTCAGTGTACTAGAAGGAATTCAGTTGATTACAACCCTTTCTGCGTGTTCTTTGCATTACAATAGTACAACCCTGAATCTGACGGCGCAATACTACACCTTTCAATACTGTAAAACTGAAACGAAGCTGTTCTGCTTGAAAAGGGCGCCATTTTCTTCTTATTCATATTTATATCGATTCTTTGCTTTAAGAAACTAAAGTAATTACGTGTTTACTTTTTTTAATATCCCATTTTGCTGTTTCGGATTATTTTACTAAAGTAAGTAAAGCTTCATTATTTTTCAAAACTGTTTTTGTTTCTTTGTTTTTCGATATTTCGTCGATATTATTTAGTAAGAGTGTTTAGCAGAAAAGCCAACAAACGACTACCCGAAAAAATAAATATACAAGAAATAAATGTTACCATAGTCAATAAAAGTTCAGTTCATATTTTATTTTGTTTTGAAATAGTTTTTAATGCTCTTTACTTGAAATAATTTCAGCGAACCGAAATACAAACGAAATTTGCGGCGATAACTACTTAAATTAATTTTTATATAAACTACACATGCCATAATCGAATATTCCTCAAGCACAAAATAACGAAAAACATTAAAATATGTGTATAAATATTCCATACGTTGAGGGAACTCTCTTAAATTATTAACACAGAATGCTCAGGTGCCCCTCCTTCAAATTGAAAACTGGGCTCTCCATTTCAAAGTCGCTGCCATTTTGATTTTTTTAAAAACCGGTTCGTGTATAAAAAAAAAAATTTTTTACAAACTACTTAAAAATGCAAACCAATGAACTTTTCTACCATAAAAGTAACTTTTATTGACTATGGTAACATTTATTTTTTGTATATTCATATTATTATATATATAGCATTTTCTCTTTGTAAGGAAACGTCGTTTTGTTGGTCACTCTTGGCTACGAATGGAAACAAAGTTGATAAAAAAATATATATTCGCGAAAATTATCTTTACTTTCATCATATTTTGCTTCGGGTAAAATTTTTGAGTATCAAAACCTCTCTCTACAACCCCCTCCTTTTCATAGCCTATCATACTTTCATGAATCACAGTCCATTTTCTGTATGCTGTGTTTGAACCCAGTCACCGACGGGTACTTCTGCTAGTATATATATATATATATATATATATATATATATATATATATATATATATATATATATATATATATATATGCATAGTTTTTGTTGTTGATTTTTTAAACAATATTAAGGTTAACGTCTTCACCTTGGAGATCCGGTGCTTTCTTAGAAAGTCGCCCATTTTTTATTTGGACGTATTTTTTATTTATTTATCATTTTTAAAAACAGTAAACTACGTGTACATATATATATATATATATATATATATATATATATATATATATATATATATATATATAATTAGTATCTTTTGGAAAAAGAAATCCAGCAAAGTGCTCAATTATAAGGAAAATCCGAAAATAGGAGCGTGTTATTTTATTTTGTTTACAGAAAGTTTTAGATAAGATAAATCATTGGTACCGTCGGTTTCAAACTCGATAATTAGGACTGTTTTAGAGTCCCATATCAAGCTCTCTTCAGCCAATACTTTTTTTTTATACTTATCTAACCTAAGGCATTAACTTTAATACTATTGTATTTTTTCCTATGGTTTTAAAATTGAAATAGATTGTAAATTACATTTATAAAGTATGATTTTTAAAAATTTATATAATACAATAATTTGAAATCTATAATAAGATAATTTAAAATTACAATTTAAATCTAATTGTACAAGCTAAAATCAATTTTCGAATTTAAAAGTTAAATAAAATTAAGTTTTTTTTGTTTTTTTTTATAATAATTTAGGTTTCGTCTTCTTCACTGCCCCAGTTTATAAGGAGTGCTTTCCTTCTGTGTATACAATTTTTCAAAGCTTCACTCCTCACATTTAAACATCTTATTTCTGGGTCATGAATTGCCTATAGGATATCGTATTTTTCCGCATTACAAAGTGGGGCATATGCTGGTTTATGTTCGATTTTTCTCCATTTGATGGAAAAAGGTGTACCCTTTTCTTTAAGTTCCCACATGTGGGTTACTAATGCTGTTTTTTCCCTCATATGTGCATAATATCTTTGCTTAAATGTCATAGCGATGTATTTTTCCGGTATGCTTGTAGATTGGTCCGCTATTGTAGCTTCATAAACAAGGGATTCTGCTTTACAATTACCCTTTAATGGGCACTTATTTGTGGTCCTGCAAGAGCAGCCTGCGTTGACTATCTTTCCTGGTTCTCTAGAAATGATAGACTTGATGTCAAGTAACTTACTTTCACAGTGTTCCTATTAAAGATTTTGTGCAGTCTGTGCTTTTCTAGGAAATGCTTATCTAGAAGTTTAAGAAAAAAATTTCCTACTCTAGTTTTAGTATTTTAGTGAGAACGGAAGTAAGAACCAAATTATATTTCTTCTCCTATTTTTTTTTAAATATTTTTTTATTTTCGTTTTTATCCTGAATTTGTTGGAATTTTATGTTTTCACTAAATTCACTTTTATGTAGTGCCTCATTATACGAGTAATATGGCGCTGCTTGTTTGAACACTTTTGCGTTTGAAGAAAGTCTTGATATTCTTTTGCTAATATTTGCTACCATATTTTTAAACACTGTGGGTGGGTGGCATGGACTCTTATTTATGTACATGAGTTTTTCATTTAGTTTATGGAAAGGTTTATGAATTTTTTCTCGAAATCTAGAGTTGCATTTAAAAAATCCACTTGATATAAATTTGTCTTTATAGTTAGAGATGAGTATCGGCTGAAGAGAACTTGATATGGGCATCTAAAACGGTCCTAATCATCGAGTTTGAAACCGACGGTACCAATGACTTATCTCATCTAAAACTTTCTGTAAACAACATGTATATAGTCTAAAGAAACTTTGAATAAAAAAAAATGTCAAAATAAAAATAGTTTAAATTCCCGGAAAAAAAGAAAAAAATTAAAATTTAACCTATCGTAGACTTAGCACTGACATAATCTGACTTCTAAGAAGTTTATAATTACAAAAGAGAAACAAAAGAACCCTAACTAAATTTTTAAATAGAAATAGACTTAGCACTTTCATGAACCGACTTCGCAAAAGTCTTCACTTTTAAAAGATATTTTAACTATATAAGGATAAATAGAGAAAACCTTAACTAAAATTTTGTAAATAGAAAACCGGGATCCTCAGCTGCTTACCATGTAGATTTAAAAACAGGACAGCTGTTAAATACATATATATATATATATATATATAATTTAAAGGAGATTAGAATAATAGTCTAAAGAGCTAAGTGTATTTTAATGTAATAGTGAAATTACTAGTTTAATTAAAATACAGGAAATGCTCGTTGTAATTTAGATATATAATAAGCTCGATAGTTAAATGTCCTAGAGCTAATTCAATATTAAGTAATGTGATTTATAATTTAAAAATTTTAAAAATTTTAAAATTTAAAAATCAAAATTTAATTAAATTAAAAATCAGTTTCATAAGAAGGAACAACAACAAAGTCAATTATCTGTACGATCGTTTCGGAAATCCGTGCTTTTTATTTGTGGTATACATGAAGTCACGTAGAACAATTATACATAGTTTTTTTGGTAAGCACGGTCTCCTCATCAGCAAATTTAGGAGGATTTCTATTGAATTGAAAAGACACCAAAAATAAACCTAGCATTAAAAGTAAGGCAGATGAATCTGAAAAATTGAAGTAAAAGGTTTGGATTTAAAATTTATAAGAAAATTAATAAGAAAATTGGTATAGATTAGAGATAGAAATTTTTTTTTTTTTTTTTTTATTACATTTTCACCCCAAACAAGGCAAATTGCCACTTTGGTGTAAGGGGCTACTATCAGGGGCAACAACTACTGGGGTACTATGTAGGGATTTGGGCAGCAAGGTGTCGGTTCACGTTACACTTGAACTTCTGCACGTCAGTACTGTTGGGGAAGCAGGGACCTGGAATGGAATTCCAGAGTCTTGCGGTTCTGGGGAAGAAACTATTGGAGTAAAAAGATCTTTTACATCTAGGGACCTCTACAGTGTGGGGGTGGGATCTAGTAGCCTGTCGGGTTTGTCGAGGGTGCTCGCGTCGTGGGGGCACAAGTGATTGCAGTTCATCAGAGCATTCACCACTAAAATACTTGTAGAAAAGGCAGAGGGATGCAACATTTCGTCGATGGGACAGAGGCTGAAGCTTAGATGCCAGTTCAGGGCCTATCAGGTTTGCGACTCTCTTTTGAACCTTGTCAAGGAGCGAGAGACTAGTAGTAGATGCACCAGCCCAGATGTGGCAGCAATACTCCATACATGGGCGAATGGTGGCCTTATAGAGGTACAGGATACTTTCGGGTGTTAGTAGTTTTCTAGCACGGTAGAGAGAGCCTACCTTTCTTGCAGCGGCGCTGGCAATGCCTTCAATGTAATTGTTCCAACTCATGTTTCCTGTGAACGTTAGGCCAAGGAGTTTGAAAGATGGACTCTCAGATAAAGAGTCGTTGGCCATTGCTATTGGTGGTAGAGAGGGTTTCTTGTAATTATTGAATGAAACTAGTTTAGTCTTGGCAGCATTGAACGCGACCAACCACTTTTGTCCCCATTCCACTACAGATTGGAGGTCTTCTTCTAGTGTTTCTGCCATTTCTTTAGAAATGTGTTCATTCGTCTTCCTGTCGTGTCTGCCATAGAGTGTAGTGTCATCAGCATATATACCCATCTCAGAGGCAATGTTGTCGGGGAGGTCATTTATGAATATCAGGAACAATAGAGGTCCAAGGATAGAACCCTGGGGCACTCCCGCATTTATATCATGTTGTTTAGATGTGCGACCGTCGAGGACTACCTGGATTTTTCTCTTATCTAAGAAGGATTTAATTATGTTAAGTATTCTACCAGTGATACCGTATGATCTGATTTTACTGAGGAGACCCTCATGCCATACCCTGTCAAAAGCCTTAGATATATCTAGAGCTACCGCTCTGCCTTCCCCCGCTTTGTCCAGTGATTGGTATATACGTTCAGAGATCACGGTGAGGATGTCTGCTGTGGAACGGGCTTGTCTAAATCCATATTGTTTGTCAGTCAGTAGTTTAGCATCTGTAAGATGATGGACTAGAGCATGGTTAATTATGGTCTCAAATATTTTGGCAAAAAGTAGGAGGAGGCTAATGGGGCGATAATTTGATGGGTCTGTCCTTTCGCCAGAATTCTTGAATACTGGTACAACAGAAGCAGTTTTCCAACAGCCCGGAAAGCAAGCTTCATTAAGACATTTGTTGTAGAGTTTGGAGAGAACTGGAGCTACTTCGGCTGAGCACTTTTTTAATAGCACAGCTGGGATAAGATCGGGTCCACATGCTTTTGAGGTGTCAAGGTTTTTTATGATAGCATGCACCTGAGCAGGGGTGGTTTTCAGATCGTCTAGTGTGGCGTCTGTCCGCATAGGAAAGTCAGGTAGGGGGTGGTTGGAAGGGTCCAGTGTGGAGTTTGAGGCAAACCGACTGGCAAGCATGTTAGCCTTGTCGGTTGCTGAGGAGACAACCTCGTGATTGTTGGTTAGTGGGGGAATTGTTGATTGCCCATTATTTACTACACTGTTGTAGATTTTCCAGAAGTCTCGAGTTCCTAGTTTTTGTGCTTCGATGCGCTTTTTAGTGGTTTCCGTAAATTCTCTCTTAGCTGTCGCTATTTCTTTCTTAACGTTATTTCTAGCTTCTATATACTTCAGTCTGTTTGAACTGGACTTATGTCGGTTAAACCTACGGTATGCATGCTGCTTTTGAGTAATGGCAGTTGCACAAGTCGACATAAACCATTGGGGAGAGTGGGGCTTACTATAAAATTTCCGCATGGGAACATGCGCTTCGATTGCAGTTTTGAACCAGTCAGTGGTCTTGTTTGCACACTGTTCAGCAGGGAGAGAGAAAATATTTTTCCATGGAGCATCTCTAATTAGTTCCCTGATGGCTTCCCAGTCAGCCTTATTATAATATCTCGAAAATGAGTAGAAAAAATATATATTTTTATTGAATTTACATAATAAATTTGATCGAAAATGAGTAGAAAAAATATATATTGAATTTACATAATAAATTTGATCGAAAATGAGTAGAAAAAATATATATTTTTATTGAATTTACATAATAAATTTGATTTAAAAATATATAGATATATAATTACCTTTTGGTTTTTCTTTTTTTGAAATCAGGAACTGTATTTAAAGTAGTCATTTAGATGTTTGCTATAGCTTTTTATTTTATTGAATGATGAATTTTAAAAGGGCGACGCTCGTGCAGTAAATTGTTTCCGTTAGCGTATTTTGATTTAAAGACGCTACAGTTAATATCTATAGAGAGAGAGTATTTATTTTGCAAGTTTTTAAGGGGAGATAATTGTCATGGCTTTATTTATTATTTGATTTACGAGTCTAAGGGCGGTAATTGGTTTAACTTAATTTACTTAAAAAAAAAAAAGAAAAAAAAAGTAATCTATTTTTACTAATGAGTAATTTTTAATGATTTAAGGTGGTTTATATTTATTAAATTTAAACCAACGTTTATGATTACATGATAGAAGCTCGTGTCTTGAATTTACTAGTTTGGTTGTGTTTTTTATATCTTCATATTTTAAAATTTTTAGGGTTTCTTTTGTACATAATGTACAAAATTTATCTCCTGGTTTATATGATTTGCAAGTCTCAATTATTTGCCATTTTAAGTTGAAAGAAATATTGCTATTTTTTAGTTGCCAAATATAGTTGGATAGAGTAGTTTGGTTTGATAGAGAGTTATTTTTAAAAGAATGTTTGTGCGTTGAAATTCTATGTTTTATTGGGCCAGATGTGGAACCAATATATATTACCTCTTGATTATTATGATTATTTTCCGTTAGGTCTATTGTTGGATTATAATGTGGTGGGTTGGTTAATAATTGATCGGTAGATTGATTTAAGTTGGTGTTATTATTTAATCTGGTAGTTGAGTTATGGCTGTTGATAGGTTCTTGTATATTTGGAGTTTTTGATACTGTGCAGCTATAGATAACATTTTTAATTTTACATGAGCCTTGTAGGGGACATTTATTTTTTCTTCTACAGTTACAGTCCGATGTATTTTGTATAGTTGCATTTTGTAGTTTATTAATTTTATTATTATTAGAGCTAATTATTTTCTGATGAAGGTTAGGCATAGTAGAGTAAGAGAGTTTAATTGTGTTCTTATTGAAAATCTTATTATATCTATGGGGGGCAAGACAATGAAGAAAGAAAAGCAGCGAAATACTACAGACTAAAAACATACAAAAACCCTAAGAGAAACATAGACACTGAAAATTTTGAAAATGACTTAATCAACCTGATTAAAAATATTAAATTTAAGAAAAATAAAAAAATATATCACTCCAACACTTAAAAAAATAAATAAATTTTCAAAATCTATTTCTACAAGCCACCAAAATAAACTCATAGTACCGGCAGATAAAACTGGAAATTTCTACACAATGGACTATATACAATATAAAAATCTAATATATAAAGAACTTAATAAAAATTATAAAACTACTAATAAATCAGCACTAAATAAAATAAATAATGATGCAAAAAACATTTTAACTAAACTTAAAATAGATAAATACACAGAAATAACGGTACCAGGTACCCCGAGATTTACTTTAAAAGACCACAAACACAGCTTCAATATCAACCCTACTATTAGACTCATTTGCCCCTCGAAATCAGATATAGGACTGGTTAGTAAAAACATATTAGATAGAATTATCCCCAAAATTAAATCCATAATAAAATACCCACTATGGCAATCTTCAAACCAAGTAATCGACTGGTTTTCTAATATTCAAAATAAAAATAATATTAAATTTCTTTCTTTTGACATTGAATCATATTACCAATCTATATCACCTATCCTACTTAATAAATCTCTATTAATGGCACGAAAATTAACTAATATAACTCAAGACGAAACTAAACTAATACTTATAGCTAGACAGTCTTTAATAACATTTGATAATAAATATTGGACCAGGAAAAATACCCCTAACCACTTCAACATTTTAATGGGATCGACGGATATTAACTGTAGCGTCTTTAAATCAAAATACGCTAACGGAAACAATTTACTGCACGAGCGTCGCCCTTTTAAAATTCATCATTCAATAAAATAAAAAGCTATAGCAAACATCTAAATGACTACTTTAAATACAGTTCCTGATTTCAAAAAAAGAAAAACCAAAAGGTAATTATATATCTATATATTTTTAAATCAAATTTATTATGTAAATTCAAAAAAAAAAAATATATATTTTTTCTACTCATTTCTATCTCTAACCTATACCAATTTTCTTATTAATTTTCTTATAAATTTTAAATCCAAACCTTTTACTTCAATTTTTCAGATTCATCTGCCTTACTTTTAATGCTAGGTTTATTTTTGGTGTTTTTTCAATTTAATAGAAATCCTCCTAAATTTGCTGATGAGGAGACCGTGCTTACCAAAAAAAACTATGTATAATTGTTCTACGTGACTTCATGTATACCACAAATAAAAAGCACGGATTTCCGAAACGATCGTACAGATAATTGACTTTGTTGTTGTTCCTTCTTATGAAACTGATTTTTAATTTAATTAAATTTTGATTTTTAAATTTTAAAATTTTTAAAATTTTTAAATTATAAATCACATTACTTAATATATATATATATATATATATATATATATATATATATATATATATATAGTAAATAGTAAGTTATAAAATATATATGGCAATTAAGCTACAGAGAATATTCCGCTTTTCATCCATACTAGGATTCATCAGGCCTATGCGAGGATTTTGTGGTTGTCTCACGTTTTTGTATACGCACCTTCTATTGTGTTTTTTAGTTAGCCAATCAGCTTTCTAGTATCCACAGCACCCTTCCTAATCAGTCAATGAGCAGGCACTTACAGGACAAAGGCCCAGTTGATCGCCAGTTCCCCCGTTCCTTTGTGTGTGCTGTTTATAAATTAAGTAATCATATATATATATATACATACATATATATACATATACATATATATATATAAATTAAGTAATCATATATATATATATACATACATATATATATACGTATATATAAATTAAGTAATCATATATATATATATATATACATACATATATATATACATATACATATATATATATATGATTACTTAATTTATATATATATATACATACATATATATATATATACATACATATATATATACATATACATATATATATATATATATATATATATGATTACTTAATTTATATATATATATATATATATATATATATATATATATATATATATATATATATATCAGGTGTTCCAATAAAATGTATACACCCTTTAAATGAGCATAACTCCAACATTTATTATAAATAATTTTTTCATGTATGAATAATGGCTAAACTTACTACTGAGAACATAAGTGAATGGGTTGATTTTCAGATCATCTAGTGTGGCGTCTGTCTGCAAAGGAAAATCAGGGAGGGAGTGGTTTTGTTGGGCCAATGTACAGTTTGAGGCAAACCGACTGGCAAGTATGTTAGCCTACTCGGTTGACGTGCAAACAGCCTCATGGTCATTGGACAGTGGGGGAAGTGTTGATTGCATGTTATTTACGACACTGTTGTAGATTTTCCAGAAATCATGGATTCTTAATTTCTGTGCTTCGGTGTTATTGTGTTATTTGGGTTTTCTCTGAAGACCGAAGTTTACACAGGATAACAAAATCAAAAGCCACATGGATATTGTAATTCTATGACGATAACGTATACCATCTCGTACTGGTTAAGCCCAGCGTCACTTAACCTCAGTGATCAAATGAGAACCAATCAATCAAAGAGATTACAGCATTTTCTGACATTTTTTTTTTTTTTTGGACCCCGACAAAAGGAGGGAGGAGGGTGGACCTGTAAATTCACCCTTGTCCATTCATCTGTTCATCCGTTCGTCTGTCCGCACTTTTCTCATTAACTACGCCTTGGAATTTTTTTAAATGTTGCACAAACATTAAACATGATATGAGTAAAAAAGTAACAAAATAGATTTTCCGGGAAAACTCTGGTCCCCCCCCCCCACCTAAAGATGCCTTTCGGGTTAAAATGGCTAAAATTGACACTTTTGTGCTTATTAAAAAGAATTAATACCTTAGATTTTTATAAAACTTTCTGAAAAGTTGTAACTAAACTGATTTTTATATAATTTTGTTTGTCTATACTTCGTGATAACTCCTGAGTGTGCTCCAGGGGTTCTTTTAGGGCTAATAAAAACACTCCATTTTTGGGACTATTTTACCACATTTGTCCAAAATTTTCTGTGTATGTCTATTTAACAGTTTTGCATGGTGCTGAACTCAAATTTAAATATGTTAAGGTCTTGAGGACTTTTGGGGCTAAATGAGGGGTACAAATGATGGACTTAGTCATTTCTTTTTTTGCATGGTGCAGAACTTAAATTTAAATATGTTAAGGCCTAAAATTGCACTGTTTTTTCATTTTCACCAGGATTTGACGTCCCCTGGGGATTTTGGGGCTGAATGAGGGGGGAGGGCAAATGCTGAACTTTTTTTTATGTCTCGTTCACAGTGCATTCATGGAAGACCATACATTTTTCACTTGTTTTTTTTTTTAATTCGACCCATCTCGCTGCCTAACTCTCAAGTCATGCAGCAAATAGCAACGTGTTTAACATACTTGTAACCGAGGTAACTAAACCATTAATGATCCCTGCATTTCATGTATTTACCCTGCGATAAAATCTCATCGGTTTACACCAATTCTTCTTATCTTTGAATTTATTCATAACACAAAACTTGGTTTGTATATTCTTGTATATGTTTGTATATTTTTGTATATTTTGTATATGTTTGTATATGTTTGTATATTTTTGTATATGTTTGTATATTTTTATATATTTTTGTATATGTTTGTATATGTTTGTATATTTTTGTATATGTTTGTATATTTTTGTATATGTTTGCATATGTTTGTATATTTTTGTACATTTTTGTATATGTTTGCATATTTTTGTATATGTTTGTATATTTTTGTATATTTTTGTATATGTTTGTATATTTTTGTATATGTTTGTATATTTTTGTATATTTTTGTATATGTTTGTATATTTTTGTATATTTTTGTATATGTTTGTATATGTTTGTATATTTTTGTATATGTTAGGATATGTTTGTAGATTTTTGTATATGTTTGTATATTTTTGTATATATTTGTATATTTTTGTATATGTTTGTATATGTTTGTATATTTTTGTATGTTTTTGAGATGAGGATTGATTATTATTTAGTTATTAATTTTTTTTATTTTTTTTTATTAATTGGATAGTTTGGACTATTGTTCTCATCTTGATTGTTTTTCTCACAACATTTCGACCGATGTAATCTCCAACCGTCAATGTGAGAAAAATAAGCAAGATAGGAACAATAGTCCGTACAATCCAAATAATGCAAAAAAACAAAATTTCTTTTTCGTTTTAAACATTTCTGACGAATAAAACCTTAATGTTTTACATTTATTATTAGCGGGACCTGTAGAAATTCCACAGCGACATCTTTCATATGTAATATATTGCTTTTGGGCATTCTGTGGACGTTCAGAATAGAGACCCTGCGATATTATTGTAGCCCTTTTGTTAAAACTGTAAAAGTATTTATCTAAGTAATCTAGAGTCAGAATATATCTGGTTATTATGGTTTATCTCCAATATCCTTATAGGAGTCTGTGACATATTTCCATTGTATATACGCTCAGCGCAAAGGGAAACCCCACGATGTCATTATACCATCTTTAGACAGAACAGATACTACCCTTGGATCCTAGCCAGAAGACCAAGAAGGTATATTTTAGTTTCACATACGGCCCAAAAGCGACATCAGTTTTTAAGTGTTTTTATTTATTTATTTATTTATTTTTTAAATTGGGTCTTCGATGATCGGGAGACCCTATTTATTAAGGAGGATAGAAGATAATAACATACTATGCTAATTTAATTAGCGTATCTATATACTAGTTTAATGTTTGTAGTATGTTATCGGCTTCTATTCTCCTTTTTAATAAGTAGGATCTCCTGATCGAATAATCTATAATCTGGAAAGCGTGACACATGTACGTGCGTTAAAGTTACTATGGTATTAAAATATAGATAATAATAATAACAATAACAATAAAAACACCTGGAAAAAAGACTAGGAGAAATTGGAATCAAAGGGAAGACTCGGACTCTACAGCGGATGACAATGATAAAAACAGCCGAAATCTTAAGGAAAATGCTTGTATGTTGCAACCAATCTACATAAACTGTAATCACTAACCGGCTACAAGAAACAAAACAATCCAAGGTAACTGAAACTGCACTTCATCTTTTTTATTTTTTTTTATTTATTTATTTTATTTATTTTTTATATATATATATTTTTTTTTTTTGCAAGCGAAGCCTATTTACTAAAATTTTTCAATTCTAAGTTGATTTTTACTTACACAACCATTTCGCTTCCTTTTGTAAATCTGCTGCAGTTCAATTCAAATTTCACAAACATTTTATTACATCTTTTTTTTTTTTTTTTTTATATGGAGTTCACCACTTATCAAGGCCCAATAGCCACTCGGGGATAAGGATTATTGTGTGTACAGTACTCAATAGGATAGTGTAGCAATAGTATTGGAGAAGTGATAAGGTGTCATTACTTAGGAGGGCGGTTCATCAGGAATTTGTTTGTGTTGGACTTGAAGACATCCAGGTTGAAGTCAGGAGGGAAACAGGCAAGCGGAACAGAGTTCCACAGGCATGCAGTTCTAAGAAACAAGCTTTGTTCATGGAATCTACGTTTTGATTTAGGCACAGATAAGGAGTGGGGAAAATTATTGACGGTGGTTTCAGCTAGTCGGGTGTTTTTTGAAACATCTATTAAATCCACCGAAAAAAAAAATAACAACAAAAAACGAGGAAAAAAAACACTTCTGAAACATTCTCTTTCAATCCATGTTTACATTTAATTTGCAGAATCTTTAATTTTTTACATTTCTGGTGAAACAAATTATAAATGCAAAATTCAAAAAAATAATAATAAATAATTAATTGCATTTTTATGTTTATTTAATACAAGCGGGGTTGGGGGGACGCCCAGCCTTGTCCGGGCGTAAAATGCACTTAAATATGATATTTTAATTTGTCCAGATTTCGTATATATTATTATTATAGTGTCGTAATTTCAAAAGTGAAAAAAAAAAAGGAAAATATTTGGGTGCCATCATCTAGAATTGAAACCGAAACTGTAGCATTCAAAGTTCGTCACGTTACCATTGTACAAACGTGACACGCATATGAACTGATTAAAAATTATTAAAAAAAACTAAGATGAATGTGCAAAATGTATAACGATTTTTCCAATTTTTACCCATTCTTGACCCCTTAAAATCTATTTTAACCGAGAAAAGACCCATAAAAGAACGGTCCGTAAAAAATTCAAATCATTTGAGGCCCCTAGTGCCGCTCTGCAACTTTTAGTTTCGGAGGAGATAGAGTTTGAAAATATGGAGACAGACAGACGGACAGATAGTCTTTTATATATATTAGATTTGCAGAATTTTTAGCTTTTACATTTCTGCTGAAACAAATTTAGTGGCAAGGCGTAAGTAACTTCCTCGCAGCAGCCTTGGCAATGCTCTCGATGGATCTGGTTCAACTTATGTTCCGTGTGAAGGTTAAGCGGAGGAGTTTGAAAGGAGTATTTTCAGGTAATGTATCTTTAGTCATAACTATTAGTGGTTGAGAAGGGTTAGGGTTAGAGTTAGGGTTCTTGTAATTATAAAATACTGTAGTACAGGCTTGTCTAAATCCATTTGTTGGTCAGTCAGAAGTTCAGCAGCTGTAAGATTATGGACTAGAGCTTGGTTAATTATCGCTGCAGTTCAATTAAAATTTCACAAACATTTTATTAAAAAAAATACTTGTGAAACGTTCTCTTTCAATCCATTTATAAATTTATTTGCAGAATTTTCATTTTTCACATTTCTGGTAAAACAAATTTATTGGCAAGTTGCACAGCTGAAACTTCTCAATCCAATCGTGTCTAATAGATTAATCGAATTGTTCATCACACATACTTGTAGGACTGACCTGAGTCACACCTAAAAGCCAAGAAGTAGGACGAAAATAATACTATTCCTCAAGAAATAATAGTTTCTTAGCCCCCTCTCTTTCTCTTTCTCATAAACCGGACACAAACCAGAAACTGCTATCCAGAGTCCCTCATCTCTCTCTCTCTCTCTCTCTCTCTCTCTCTCTCTCTCTCTCTCTCTCCTTAACCAATCCCTAGCCAGCATGACAGGAGAGTAGGCAGTACACTCTTAGCCCCGAAACCAATGAGATGTATGTTGCCAGTGAACATTATTAACAAGAGGTGTACTCTCTCCAAATGTTGGTTGGTTGGTTGTATTTGTTTTACGGCATATCAACCCTTTTTGGGTTATTTAATGCCGAATCCAAAGATTTTGAAGAAAAAATTTTTAATAGAATATATTTGTTGTTTTCACGTCGGTTTCTATTTAACCCATAGTTGGAACCCTAACAGGTACTACTACTCCAGGTCAGAGTGGACCTGGGAGCAATGGTAATTAAAGGGTGACTCCACACTCCCCAAAGCCCACAAGCTGGGGCCTCACCACTGGATATAGTTTAAGGTCATATCCAGGACTCCCATTGAGGGACTTTTACCCTCTGCAGGGGGGCAGTCAGTGTATTCTAATGCCCTACCGACAGTGCCTCTCTCCAAATATAAAAAGGCAAATGAAGTTCTTTCCTTTTAAAGGTTAACATTTCTATTAGTTTTATTATTCCAACAACAACTAATGAAGTGTTAGATACTTTTAGTTTAAGATTTTCCCTTGAAATGTGATTGTCGGTGTTAGTTTGCCTTTAACTTTGATTTGCTCTCCGTTTACACTTTTAGCAATTTTCTTTTTTTTTTCTTTTTTTTTTTTACACAGTGATCACCACTTATCAAGGCCCGGAAGCCACTCAAGGATAAGGGTTATTGCAAGTACATTACGTTAGTGTGGAGATTTGATGAAGTGTTTACTTAAGGGGGCGGTTCATTAGGAATTTGTTAACGTTGGACTTGAACACATCCAAGTTGTAGTCCAGTGGGAAGCAGGCAGACGGAACAGAGTTCCATATGTTCCATATGAACAAATGTAAAATTAATAATAAATAATCAAAATAATAATAAATAGTTAACTGCGTTTTTATGTTTATTTAATATTTTAACTTAGCAAATTTTCAAGAATTTCATTTTTTTTTTCAGGTTTGGTGATTCTGATAAAACAAGTGACACTACTCAAAAAGCTGCAACCGGAACGAGCACACATTCTTGCACAACTATTCTATCGATGCTTAAAGGAGAAATACTTCCAAATACTTTAGAAAACCTCATCAGTTTATTTAGTAACTGAAGATCGATTTTCTGCATCTCAGTACTAGTGATGGGACGATTCCCAATATTTTTCCCAATTTTGATACAATTACAGATTACGTGCTAAATTCCCAATTCCAATACAATTGCCGATGCCAATTCCAATTCTTTATAAATCTCTAAATATTTAATCATACGATTGTTATTTTCCTCGATCTTCGTAAAAAACACATGTTAAATATCCAGAGTAATAAAAAATACTCAGTCTGTTAAATCCAAAGTAGCTTAGCAGCGACTTGGGTTCCCACCAGTTTTGGCAAATTGCAAACAGGATCCTGAACAGAAGCGTGCGTTCTATCCCAACCATCATCAATGGACCTGAGGTTATCTCGTCAGCATCAGACAAAGCTAAACTATTTGCCAAGAACTTTGCAGCTAATTCTACCCTATGCGACGAAGGCCATCAACTCCCCGTATTTCCACCTATAACAGATAACACGCTATGCAACATACAAAGATCTGTGCGCAAGGCCGCCAAGCTAATCAAGAACCTTGATTCCAGTAAAGCAACTGGCCCAGATGGCATTCCAATTATAGCGTTGAAAAAGCTTCAACCAGAACTTGCCCCCATACTTACAAAACCGTTTAAGTGTTGCCTTAAGGAGAACACCCTACGTACTACGTAATAGATGTACTGAGACTAAAGCTGCTTTCAGGACTGCCAGCAACCACTGTAAAAGAGTAATAAAACATGCAAGAGACCTATATGCTCAGTCTGTTAAATCCAAAGTAGCTGTGCAGCGGCTTGGTTCCCACCAGTTCTGGCAAATATCAAACAGGATCTTGAACAGAAGCGTGCGTTCTATCCCAACTATCATCAATGGACCTGAGGTCATCTCGTCAGCATCAGACAAGGCCAGACTATTTGCCAAGAACTTTGCAGCTAATTCTACCCTATGCGACAATGACCATCAACTCCCTGTATTTCCTCCTATAATAGACAACACGCTATGCAACATACAAATATCTGTGTGTGAGGTCGCCAAGCTAATCAAGAACCTTGATTCCAGTAAAGCAACTAGCCCTGACGGCATTCCAGTTATAGTGCTGAAAAAGCTCCAACCAGAACTTTCCCCCACACCACCAAAACTGTTTAAGCGTTGCCTTAAGGAGAAGTGCTTTCCAACACCCTGGAAAACCTCATCAGTATGCCCTGTATTTAAGAATTCAGGTGATAAGTCATCTCCCTCTCAGTACAGACCAATAAGTCTCCTGTGTGTTATGAGTAAACTGCTGAAATCCAAATTAAATAGAGAAGTAGTCAACCACCTCAGCAGGAATAACCTTCTTAGTAACATGCAATATGGTTTCCGTTCTGTTAGATCTACAGCAGATGTGTTAATAGTTATATCTCATGGGATAATGAATCTCTCGACAAAGGCTTCCTTTCTAGGGCAATTGCTCCTGACATGTCAAAGGCCTTCAATAAGGTATGGCATAAGGGCCTACTTCACAAGATTTCCAGCTACGGTATAACTGGAAATGTTTTCTCAATTATTAAATCATTTCTCTCTAATAGGCTCATAAGAGTAGTGGTTGATGGGCAGAAATCAGAGGCCTGCAGTATTAATGCTGGAGTCTTTCAGGGGTCCATCCTGGGCCCAACTCTCTTCCTGATCTACATCAATGATTTCCCAAAACACATACTTAAATCATTCGTTGACATCTATGCTGATGACATGACCATCTACGGTAACACATCAAAGGCCGTAAATGACAAAGTTCTCTCTGATTCTCTCTCTTCTGATCTTGAGCGCGTGGTACAATGGAGGAAGAGGTGGCTGGTTACTTTTAATGCATCTAAAACCAAGCTCCTATCTTTACATCATCAACGCTCTGATCCCCATCTGGCATCAATTAAAATAAATGGCTCTCATCTTGGGGAGGCTCCATGTTTTGACAAGCTTCTGGAATTGACCTTTACTCCTGATCCGAAGTGGAACACGTACATCAAGTCTGTGGCCAAGGTTGCTGGGAAAATGGTGGGATCCTTCTACCGCTCCAGAAGATATCACACTACTGATGCAATTCTCTATCTGCATAAAAGCCAAGTACATCCAAGGATGGAGTACTGCTGCCACATCTGGGCAGGTGCTGCTAAAAACAGCCTATCCTGCCTTGACAAAGTACAAAATAGACTTCATGGCTTAGTAGGGGGGATGCCCTTTTCTCTTCCCTGCAACCTCTCTATTACAGAAGAGACGTTGCGAGCCTATCCTTGTTTTATCGTTATTTCCATGGCAAGTGCTCATCCGAGTTCCAATCTCTGGTCTCCCCTCGCTAATATTTCACGAAAAACACCTGTCTAGCTGAAACCACTGTCAGTAAATTTCCCCACTCTTTATCTATGCCTAAATCAAATCGTAGATTCCATGAACAAAGATTCTTTCTCAGAAGGGTACACCTGTGGAACTCTCTTCTGCTTGCCTATTTTCCACCTGGCTACAACTTTGATGTCTTCAAGTCCAACATAAACAAATTCCTGATAAACCGCCCCCTTAAGTAATCCAATTTATCAAATCTCCAATACTAACGATTACTATGATACTATCCCATTGAGTATTGTACTCGCAATAACCCTTATCCCTGAGTGGCTTCCAGGCCTTGATAAGTGGTGACCTCCATGTAAAAACAAAAAAAGAAAAAGAAAAAAAAAGAAGATATTTTCCTAAACGTCAAAATACACTTATGGAGAGTGATCTACCGATTTTAGCTTTATTGATAATTTAAAATCAATAAATATTATTTTATCATTATTATCAGCAATGGAAGATTTTCCTTTTAAACAAAATCAAATAAAAAAGACAATTAAAAGAATCGTTTTTGGCATCGGAAAATAGGCACCAAATTTTCCGATTCCAATACCGATTCCGATACCGATTCCGATATCACCAAATCTTCTGATTTTTCCAATTCTGATTCCAATTAATCGTCCCAACACTACTCAGTACAGACCAATTAGTATTCTGTGTTGACAACAGCATATTCTTTTTTATTGTTTTTACTCTTGAGTATATATCCGACACAGTTAATCAACCGAGAACCACATCACTCCATATAAAATCATATAAGATACACACTCGAGAGTCAAAACAATAAAAAGAATATGCTGTTGTCCTAGCCCTAGTCATGAGTAAATTGCTTGAATCTGTGTTAAATAAAGATATTGTCTACCACCTCAACAAAAATAACCTACTCAGTGACAAGCAATATGGTTTCTATCTTACAAGATCTACAGCTGATGTACTGACTGTAATTTTACATACGATCAGTGAATCTACCGATGGAGGTTTCCTCTGAAAAGCAATAACTCTTGAGATAGCAAAGGCATTTGATAGAGTTCCACATAAAGGATTTCCACGATTTCCAACCATGGAACATCTGGAAATGTCTTCTTAACTATCGGATCTTTTGCTTTCGATAGGTTTTTACAAGTAGTCATCGATGGACAGAAGTAGGAAGCTCAAATTATCAATTCTGGGCCAACATCTTTTCCTTATCTTCATCAATGATCTATTTATTATTATTTTTTATTTACAAAAGAGTAACCACTTATCAAGGCCTGGAGACCACTCGAGGATAAGGGTTAATGGGTATACATAAGTAGTGAAAATTTTGTAAATTGGATTACTTAGGGAGATGTTTCATCAAGAACTTGTTTACATTGGACTTTAAGACAAATTGCAGTCAGCTGGAAAGCAGGCAAACGGAAGAGTTCCACAGGCGTGCAGTTCTAAGAAAGAAACTTTGTTCATGGAATCTACGTTTAGGTTTAGGCACAGATAAAGAGTGTGGAAAATTATTGATAGTGGTTTTGGCTAGACGAGTGTTTTTCGTAAAAGTTTGACGAGGGAGGACCATAGATTGAAGCTCAGACGAGCACCTGCCATGAAAATAACGATAAAGCAGAGATAGGCTTGCAATGTCTCTGCTGTAGGAAAGAGGTTGCAGGGAAGAGAAAAAGGCATCCCCTACTAGGTTATGAAGTCTATTTTGAACTTTGTCAAGGCAGGATAAGCTGCTTCTAGCAGCTCCTGCCCAGATGTGGCAACAGTACTCCATCATCCATCTTTCAAATCACATTCTAAGTCCATTCGTTGACATATATGCAGATGACATTACCATCTATGGCAACACTTCAAAGGCCAACAATGACCAAAATTTCTTTGTTTTTCTCTCCTCCGACCTTGAGCTCGTGGTGCAATAGAGCTAAAGGTGACTGGTTTAATTTTAATGCATCCTAAACCAGTACGACTTGCAAATTTTTCATATTATCACCCAAACTTAAGGGTAGAAGTTGGAAAGTGTGTTTTTTATGACTTAACAATGACATATATTATGCTAAAGTTTGATCAGGAACGTGACAGAGATTTAAAACAAATCAAAAATTGGTGACATATCCTTGAAACGTTTTCTGGTCCGAAAGTAGGATCATTTTACTTTATATTTATGTGTGAAACTGGTGTTTTGGTGTTTTTTTTAGTTTTTACCATTAAGTTTTTCAGGCTGTTTGCATGTAATTGCTTAAAAATTGGGGAATTACATTTTTCTTTTCATGGTGTGCAGAGATGTAATATCTTATAAATTTATAATTGAAAATTGGCGAGAAAAAAGAAAAGAAAAAAAAACCCACAAAACAATCGCCAATAATTTCATAAGAAAAATAATTAAAAATAAATAAAAACAATTTTGTCATGAAAAAGAAATACTGATAGCATTTATAAAGAAATTAAATATAAAACTATTTCTTTGAGAATAAATTTAATGTAAAATGAGCTCCTATTTCCGAGATGTTCTAGCATTTTAGAGCAGTTAACCAAATTTTTTTATAAGAGTTAAATTCTGTGTATTTTGGAGAGTGTCTACTTTTTTTAAGTGATTATGCATGGTTTTACGACCTTGCCAGCCAGACTTAGCGTTAGTAGTAAAAAATTTAGTGAACATCCCTAAAACGTTTGAATGGAATGAATGTTTTATGTTAAATTAATATATGAAACTGATCTCCCACTCGGAATTCTAAAATACTTTTGGGAACTATGCAGTATATACAACAAAACGAAATAGTGGTAATATATATATATATATATATATATATATATATATATATATATATATATATATATATATATATAGCAAGTAAATGTTACCAAAGGCAAGATAAGTTATTCTTTTACCTACCTGGATAAGTTTTGTGTAATTTAAGATATTTTAAAGCGTCTATTTAATTAGAAACACAAGTACTGCCGAGTTGGTAAGTTAGAACAATAAGATAGCCGACATCGGACATTCAACTGGAAAGTCTCAATAATCGCTTAAATCATGAAAATTAAACAAAATACCGATAGAAATTCACCCGATAAATGTCACAATGACACTTATTGGGTGGATTTCTATCAATATTTTGTTTATTTCGCCTTTGATAACATTTATTATACATTTGTTTATTTACCACTTTTCATTTTTTTGTAAATACTGCAAAATCCCCATAATTTTAAGAGTGTTGACATTTAATCATAAGACAATTCTCACCTGGAACCGTAGAGATTCAACATCTCTATTCACTACGGTTCCAGGTGTTGCGGACCAGGATATAATACCCTAGCTCGCCACAAGAAAATAATGAAACGAATGGAATTGAAGGAAACAAAGACTCAATTGATGGATAAGATAAACGTCATTTATTTACTGTTGAAAGAATGTTTTAGATATAACATGTGTTCATGTCCGCGCGTGTGTAACCAATGTTCGTTGCGGGACTGGTGTTGTAGAAAGAAAAGGAAATGTGTGTTCATCTCAAGTTCGGGTCACTATCGTTTGTTCGCGTGTGGGAAGAGAAAGGAGTAATGTAGTGAAAATGAGAATGATAGTCCAGCGTGTAGACAAAGACAAAGAATGGAGAGTTGACGTCAGTTAGCAGTCAGCTACGCGAAGGTGTTCTCAGGGACCAGTAGTAGATAGAGAGAGAAATAGTGAGAAATGTGTACGTACGGTCTGTTAGCTTTTTATCCCACATAGTAGCAAGTGGTGTGAGGTACGAGCGGTCGGTCCGTAGACCGACCAGCTCGAAAGCTGGGCCTAAAAGAAAGAAGCCGGTTATTGCTCTTTGTTTTATATTTGTTTCCGGTGGTCTTTTGTGCATGTGCGGATTTCCTTTGAAAGCGGAAGTGACGTCGTCCATGTGTGCGTTCGTGTGCGCGTGTGTGAGTACATGTGTGTACGTTAGCGTGTGTGTATATACACGTGAATGTGAGTATATGTACGCGAACGTGAATATATGTACATGTGTGGACGTGGGCGCGTATGTGTGTGCGTATGTATATAACAAGTAATAAAGCTTGAAATGTGAATGTGTGTTTGTGTGAATGTGTGTTTGTGTGAATGCGTGTTTGTGTGAATGCGTGTTTGTGTGAATGTGTGTTTGTGTGAATGCGTGTTTGTGTGAATGCGTGTTTGTGTGAATGTGTGTTTGTGTGAATGCGTGTTTGTGTGAATGCGTGTTTGTGTGAATGTGTGTTTGTGTGAATGTGTGTGTTTGTGTGAGACTAGGAAAAGGCTCGCACACAGGTGAGAATTGTTTGAAGATAGCTGTTTCAATCCTACCCTAACCCGGCCAGAAATTGAAAGTAGAAAATTTTTTTTTTTTCAAGTCTTTAAATTCAGTCTTTCAACAAAAAGTTTGTAGCGGACTGGTGGATATAATATACATATCCCCCAGTCGTACAAAATAGGAAAAATGAATTGTTTTGAGGAAGAAACGAACAACGCGTTTATTGAAATAAACGAACTAGAATTTATTTCATGAAGAAACACATGAAAGAAAAGGGTACGTGTTTAGTTTGGTGTGTGACTCTCGCTATTAACTGGTGAGAAGGAAAATCTATTGTTGTAGAGAGAGAGAGAGAGAAAGTCAATCCAGGCCATGGAGATAGAAAGTGTGTACGGTGTACGTACTGTCTGTTGGCTCTTGCCCCACACATAGTAGCAGGTGACGTGAGGCGCACAGGCGCGCGCGCCCCAAAAGACAGCGGTTGATCCGTCGACCGCTCAGCTCGGGAGCCGAATCGAAAACGAAGAAACAGCTCAGGTCCCTTGCTTTTGTAGTTGTTTCCGGTGGTCTTTTGCGCATGTGTGGATTTCATTCAAAGGGGAAGTGATGTTGCTCATGTGTGTGTACGTGTGTGTACGTTAGCATGTGTGTGTATGCACGTGTATGTGAGTGTATGTACGTGAACGTGAATATATCTACGTGTGTGTACGTGTGCGCATATGTTTGTGTGCACGTATGTGTATGACAAGGAAAATGGCTTGAGATGTGAACGCGTGTTTTTGTGCGAGACTAGAAAGGGCTTGTACAATACTACCCTTCCCAGGAAAAAAAAAATATGCAGTGTATATTTATTTATTTATTTATTTATTTTTAATTAAACGAACTAGAATTTATTTCGTGAAGAAAAAAATGAAAGAAAAGGGTACAGCGCGTGTTTAGTTTGTCCTGCGTCTCTCGCTTTTAACTGATGAGAAGGAAAGTCTATTGTTGTAGAGAGAGAGAGAGAGTGAGAAAGTCAATCCAGTTTGGCATGCGGGCGCGCGCCCCGCAGGGAGGGGTTGGTCCTTTAAACCGCTCAGCTCGGGAGCTGAATCGAAAAGGAGGAAACAGCTCAGGTCCTTTGCTTTTGTAGTTGTTTCCGGTGGTCTTTTGCGTATGTGTGGATTTCCTTCAAAGGGGAAATGACGTTGCCCATGTGTGCGTATGTGTACGCGTATGTGTGCGTACATGTGTGTACGTTAGCATGTGTGTGTATGCACGTGAATGTGAGTGTATGTACGTGAACGTGAATATATCTAGATGTGTGTGTACGTGAGCGCGTATGTTTGTGTGCACGTATGTGTATGACAAGACAAATGGCTTGAGATGTGACCGCATGTTTTTGTGCGAGACTAGAAACGGCTTGTACACGTTCTTTTCTCTTTTTCCAGGAAAGAAAACATGCAGGTTGCAAGGTTCATTTAAGCTTCTTTTTTTCTCTCTCTCTCTTTCTTCTTCTCTATCTCTCTCTTTTTTTTCTCGAAACAAGCGAAACCTTCAAAAGGTTATTTTTAAAGTTTGGCTCTCCGAAAGGAGTTGTCTTTTCTTCTGCTACTCCAGAAATAATTTTCTCTTTCTCTGAAAGGGTTGATTTCTTTTTCTTTCATTTTTTTTCTTCTTTATTCCTCGAAGAAATGTTCCTTTTTCTCTGAAAAGGTTGGTCCTGCTATTTCTTCATCCGTTTGAAAGGGGACAAAGAATCTCTCGTCAACAGCTTGAAATAATTATAGTAACAGGCTCTGTCACTCTTCTTACGTCGGTCTCCTTTCTCTGAAAGGGGTTGACTTTTTCAATAAATGGTGTATTTTAAAACACCAATTTCAACCACTCAATAAAGGCCTTCCACCCTTAATGAAGAGGTTGAGTGTTTTTATGTCGATGGTCTCGACGGAATTCCAGAAACGAGACTTATACTCGCAAAGTCTTCTCTTTGAAAAGGGGCTCACGAAAGTGATTTCTGGGATTGTTTTACAGGAGCCAATGGCCATCAAGCAATGATGGTGGCTACTACCAAGAAAAAGGGAAAGATGCCAACACAAAGAGAGAGAGAGAGAGAGAGAGAGAGAGAGAGAGAGAGAGAGAGACGCACCCACCCACATTCGCCAGCTGAAAAGGCTTTCGATTCAAGACAACGGGGGGGGGGACAAGATGATGAAGAGGAGGGGGGTAGGTGAATTTTACAGGCTGGCCAAAATGCTGACACCCCCACCAATTCTATTTGCACTGCTGATGGTGACGTCGATAAAAAAAATAAAATTCCGACAAACAATGTAGCAATACGCCAGAGACATTAAAATGGATGGATAAAGAACATTTCAGTTACGCATACATTTGTCATATCCACCCACGCAAATTCTGTAGAAGTAAAAAGTAAACTGTGCCTCTTCGTGCGGACGTTAGACAAGGCAATACCACGTGACAGGGTGACCATTTTCTGTCCAATCAACACTCAAAGAAAACATTTTCGGACCCTTTTCTTCGCTCTCTCCACCTCGGTGGTATTTCTACCGGTATCGACTGGAATAACTACCGCGATAGCACCACGTAGCCGGAGTCCACCTTTTTGACAAAGAACATATCACATTCTCATTAATAAACTTTTTCTGTGTTACATTTTATGAAGTTGTTGCGTTCGTCATTTCAGAAGCTTGTACTGAATTATTTATTTTATTAGGTTGTGCCCTAAAAGCATTTAAAACCCTAAAAGTTAGATTGCCGTTCAGTTCAGTTCAGGACGCAGTATCACGAATGAACAACGCACTGTTTTGACTCCGTCTCCTTGACATAAAATCATGAATATTGATGCCACGCGCCATGCACCTATCTAAAGCCTCTTAACCTTACTGGATTAAGTTTTTTATTTTTTTCATTATTTTTTTTAATCACATTTTCACCCCAAACAAGGCAAATTGCCACTTTGGTGTAGGGGGCTACTATCAGGGGCAACAACTACTGGGGTACTATGTAGGAATTTGGGCAGCAAGATGCCGATCCCCCAAAACATAACTTTTTGTCACATCAGACACATTACTGGAACTAATTAATATAACAAATATTATTTCCTTTTAAAAACAAAAAAAAAAACAAAAAAAACAAACACTTTTTTCTAAAGAAAACATGATTGCCTTAGTCGGAGGAAGTTTTTTTTTTTTTTTTTTTTACACAGTGATCACCACTTATCAAGGCCCGGAAGCCACTCAGGGATAAGGGTTATTGCAAGTACATTAAGTTAGTGAGGAGATTTGCTGAAGTGTTTACTTAAGGGGGCGGTTCATTAGGAATTTGTTAACATTGGACTTGAAGACATCCAAGTTGTAGTCCGGAGGGAAGCAGGCAGACGGAACAGAGTTCCACAGGCGTGCAGTTCTAAGAAAGAAGCTTTGTTCATGGAATCCGCGTTTTAGATATAGAGTGGGGGAAATTTTTCACAGTGGATTCAGCTAGACGGGTGTTTTTCGTGAAAGATTGGCGAGGAGGGACCAGAGATTGGAGTTCAGACGAGCATCTGCCATGGAAATAACGATAAAACAAGGACAGGCTCGCAACGTCTCTTCTGTGGGAGAGAGGTTGCAGGGTAGAGAAAAGGGCATCCCCCACTAAGCCACAAAGTCTACTTTGTACTCTGTCAAGGCAGGATAGGCTGTTTTTAGCAGCTCCTGCCCAGATATGGCAACAGTATTCCATCCTTGGACGTACTTGGCTTTTATATAGATAGAGAATTGCATCAGTAGTGAGATATCTTCTCGAGCGGTAGAAGGATCCCACCATCTTTCCAGCGACCTTGGCAACAGACTTGATGTACGTGTTCCATTCCAGATCAGGAGTAAAGGTCAAACCCAGAAGCTTGTCAAAACACGGAGCCTCACCCAGACGAGAGCCATCCATCACAATTGATGCCAGCTGGGGATCAGTTCTATCAGACTTTATTCAAGAAATATATATAACTAGCAGGGCTACCCGGCGTTGCTCGGGACCGTATAAACAATGAAAAAACAAAAGCAGATATTGAATATATGTTTTATTCTTAGGGGAGAGGAATCTTTCATCTCTATGTATTATTTGTTTTATCTACCCTAGGACTGGTATTGTTCATGTTTTATCCCTAGCGTAGGTAATTTACAGCCTGTATATGAAATTGTTTTACCTTAGGGGGAAGAGAACAGGTAATATACAACATAATGTGTCTATATTACATCCCTGGCAACGCCTAGAAACCAGCTAGAACATGTATTTCAGTCAATCTTTATTACATCCTGGGCTATGCCGGGAAACCAGCTAATCTCTATTTAGTGACTTAACCACCAAAATACCTCCCTAAGTGTGTCCTTTCTTTTGAACTTATTAGATATAGGTATCTAGAAATGTGTGTGAAATTTTGTTGAATGCATTGTTCACTATGATTTTCTTATTGTTCTACACAATATCAACTGTAGCGAAATAACACAGTAAACTTAGTGTAGTGTTAGAATAAATAGCAAAGGAAAAAATTAGAATCATATTCTGTAATTGCAAATCTAAATTTGCTAGCGTGTACCAGTATTTGCCAGGTTGTGGAAATTTGGAATTTATAACATATGTAGTGGCCTTTTCCTAGATATCTATTGCTAAAAATTGCTTTCATTTTGTTAGAAAAATCTCTCTTCGGATGCCCTGCATCATCCAAAATAAAAACAAATATTTTTATAATTGTTTCAGTACATTGCTACACAATGTGACATTTGTTGGCGTTTGTAAAAAAAAATCATGAATGTGCTTATATTCCAAAAAAGAAAATATCAGTGCACAGTATTGAAAGTGTTTGAGATTCAAAAGTCTGTAACATTTCTACTAACTTCATAAGATGTCATGTGAGAAACTGAATTGAATATCAAGACATTATCCGAAGCGTTTTTATTTTGGTGTAACGTATGTGTTTACAGTGAACCTTAACTTTTAATAAACAGCTTGGTATGCAATGACATAGGCTAAGAATCTTAGACAAAATATATATAAATTGGAAAAATGTGTGAACAAATGAAAAAAAAATGATCCGCTCCACTTGATGACATCAAGCACAGTAATATTTTAGTGAAGAAAATATGAAATTGATGTTCAGTGATTAGTTTGGATGAATGAGAAAATGTAATTGTTTGATGCATAAAAAATAACTCATTTGCTGTATTTGATATTAAGCAGCAAAATATAGTGATTTGAATATTAAGGAAAACATCAAATCAGATTATGTAAAAAAAAAAGATGAAATTAGAAAATATATATTTTCTGTTTATGAGTTTTGCCAATCAAAATTTTGTGGCAGAAATTGGGTGATTACCATGCAATTTTATTTTGGTAAAATTCTTAAATTATTTCAATGTTTATTATAATTTCTTATTAGTGACTTGTTATCATCAAAATCCGCCCCAAAGAGCGTCCTTTCTTTTATTAGGTATCAAAATAGGTATCCAGATTTCTACTTCTATACAAATGTGATATTTCAGATATGTAGATAAAAAATTTGTTGCATATATACGTTGAGAATTGTTCTCTCTCATTCTCTCTCTCACACACACATTCTCACTTTTATAGATATAATAGATAAATTATGCTAGATATATTTCCATATGTCTGAATAATCTATATACAAATTTTCAAATCTGTAGATAAAAAATTTGTTGAGTATATAGGTTGAGAATTGTTCTCTCTCTCTCTCACACACACACACACACATTTTCACTTTTATAGATATAATAGATAGATTATGCTAGATATATTTCTATATGTCTGAATACGCTACATACAAATTTTCAAATCTGTAGATATAAAATTTGTTGAGTATATAGGTTGAGAATTGTTCTCCCTCTCTCCTCTCACAGATTCTCACTTTTATAGATATAATAGATAGATTATGCTAGATATATTTCCATATGTCTGAATACACTATATAAAAATTTTCTAATCTGTAGATATAAATTTGTTGAATATAAAGGTTGAGAATTGTTCTTACTCTCTCTCTCTCACACACACAGACACATTCTCACTTTTATAGACATAATAGATAGATTATGCTAGATATATTTCCATATGTCTGAATACCCTATATACAAATTTTAAAATCTGTAGATGAAAAATTTGTTGAATATATAGGTTGAGAATTGTTCTCTCGCTCTGTCTCTCTCTCTCTCTCTCTTGCTACCTCACACACACACACGCAAACATTCTCACTTTTATTATAGATATGAGATAGATTATGCTAAATATATTTCCATATGTCTGAATACCCTATATACAAATTTTCTAATCTATAGATAAAAAATTTGTTTAGTATATAGGTTGAGAATTGTTCTCTCTCTCTCACACACACACATTTTCACTTTTATAGATATAATAGATAGATTATGCTAGATATATTTCCATAAGTCTGAATTCCCCTATATAGGTTGGTGTTGTTGAATAACTCATCCTCCCGTTAAAGTTGTTCCATCCTCTTTCCCAAATTTGACTACTGTGCACTTTTGAACTGTCATCCTCGAGTTGCCTATTGGCCTTGATAAGTGCTAATATAGAGAGAAGAGAAACAGGGTGAGAGAGAGAGAGAAGATAAAGAGGGTGAGAGAGAGGCAGAAGAGAAAGTTGTTCCATCCTCTTTCCCAAATTTGACTACTGTGCACGTTTGAACTCTCATCCTCGAGTTGCCTATTGGCCTTGATAAGTGCTAATATAGATAGAATATATATATATAACAAAATAGGTTATAGGAGTATTTTCATAAGGTTTGGAATGGTTGGTTGGTTGTTTTTGTTTTACGGCATATCAACCTTTTTCAGGTTACTTAATGCCGAATCTAGTTATTTTAAGGAACGATTTTTAATGGAGTATATTTGTTTTTTAAGTCGGATTCTATTTAACCCATAGTTGGGACCCTAACAGATACTACCACTCCGGGTCAGAGTGGACCTGGGAGCAATCGCAATTAAAGGGTGGCTCCACACTCCCCAATGCCCGCAAAGTGGGGCCTCACCATTGGATATAGTTTTAGGTCATATCCAGGACCGAGGCTTGGAATGGATTAGACAATTTACATGTGAAACGTGAAACGCCTTCTAAGATATGAAAGCCAATCTAGAACCAATTAATTTCGTATCTAGAGGTTCCACTTTATATAAATGCCAAAGGAACATATACGACCCTACCTGCTTCAAAAGGAGGAGAAATTGCATGGGAGGACGGTCTCATGACAACATAGCAGATACTACATTAGCCACTACCCCCCCCCCCCAAAAAAAAAAGAAAAGCGAAGTGCAATCTTTGGGAGGATAATATCATGACCAGAGAACAGATACTACACTAACCATCCCCCCCCCAAAAAAAAACGAAGAGACTTATTAAATTTGAGTTTCGACAAAAACCTGTAGGGGTCGTTTTGTTCTGTATATTCTAAGCACATCACTTGGAGAAGAACATTTGAGGCATTTCTTTTGTATTATGTCAGTATAATATGTGAGTTTGGAAAAGTTCTTTTTAGTGTTGGGATTATTAATCAGAATCAGAATCAGGAATAGGAAAACATCGGAACTTTCTGGGGTATGGGAATCGGTATCGGAAGTGGAAAAATTTGTGCCGATTTTCTGATCCCAAAATGGTTCCTTTAATTTTCTTTTTATTTGATTTAAGAAAAATCTACTGCCGGCAGTAATAAAATAAATATTTATTGATTTAAACTTCCAGTAAAACTCAAATCTATGGATCACTCACGAGTGTGTTTTTATGTTTGAGGAAATATATGTACATTTAAGGTGTGTTTTTAGAGTAATCGGGATAAAATGACGAATCCAGTGGAGGGGGAGGGGTGATATCATGTCTACAGCCTCTTTCTCACAGTAGAGACGTTGATAGTCTTTCTGTACTGAATCACTGTTTCCATTGAAAGTATTTGACCGAACTACAATTTCTAGTTCATCCTTTTAAGACGTTCACAGCAAGAACTCTTCTTCTACCGCAGCTGTAAAGAACTTTTCTTTCTTCCACCATCGACCTAATGTCTGGCAGAATTTCCATGAACAGAGTTTCTTTGCAACCTTCAACGTCAAACAAATACTTGTCAGATTTTTTTTATGAAAATTGCTCCAGACAAGGCATGAAGCCCTTTGATGTTAAGATACTTAGGAAAAAACTACTTCAAGGTAAAAAACTTTGCCAACGATAAGTATTAGATTAAATAGATTCTGACCCAGAAGAACAGCAATTCTTCACTCTTTGTGAGAAACATCATTCATGGAATATGAGGACTAAAGGATAAAATAAGGGAAGCGAAAGTTATGTCGCTGCCGAAAGTAAATCGAAGATCCACTTTCTATTCTTTTCTTTTACCAGTTATCATTTGCAATCCTCCCATAACATTCTCCAAACTAATCACAATCCATTTCTATTTATCCTTGAGTGGCTTTTGACCTTGATAGTGTGTAATGTTATTGATATAGAATAATAAGCTCATCTGCCAATGTCTAGGTTAAGATCCAAATAAAAAGACTAGAGAAAAATATTTGCAGGAGAAATGGGTTCTCATGTAGCTGATGTCTCCCTGATTCTATTTTCGTTTTTTTTTTTTTCTCGCTCGCATGCCCCTATTCCGAAATCGTAGCAGTGGGTCAACATCAGTGGACTTTTTTCTTTTTCATTTCTACCAAAACTAATGATTCAACTTTAATAAAAAAAAAATGAAATAATATTGTTAATGACAACAATAGTATTTTATTTTTTATTAAAGTTGAATTATTTCAAATTAATGCACAGTAAAAAAAATTAAATCAAAACAAGAAATCATTTTTTTCTTATTTCGAATTATTTAATCAAGTAAATAAATGCAATTTTTATTGATTTCTAAATTTGAAAAGTTATTCTAGCAAATTACATAATTTAATAAACAAAAATATTATAAAAATTTAATTTAACTTGAAAATACTGTAGCAGTCACAGAGAACTACTTTCTCTTGTGAATCAATGCCCCCCCCCTCTGAGTTCTCCAGCCACAGGCTGACCAATCAGCTAACAGGGTGCATTGATTCATCTGCTCCCTAAAAGTCTTAAGGGAACGTCAGCCAGTCAGATCCGGACTGCCAGCCTAGCAATATCTATCCTCTTTCGTCCCCTGTCCACCGGACATATCGCTATAGCATTAACGGTCTCGATTTGAGACAACTGCTACCCAGCCAGGGACGACATGCTACTGACTGACCTTCGACGACCTTAAAAGAACTTTCTTTTTCTTCTTTCCTTTTAGCAGCCTGACCTGCCAGTTCCTGCTACAAATAAAATACTCTTCATTGTTATTGTTTAAAAAGGAGTTTGTGTTTCTTTTGTGCCTTATTCTTTGCTATAATTTATTAGGAAGATAAAACAATTATCTCACCTAAAACCTCTACTTGCACATCTGCACATCCTGTACCCGATGTCCAGTTTTCACTGGTTGTTGATGCATCAGGCACAGCTGTAGGTGCAGTGTTGCAACAGCAGCACCAACTTTACAAGACAGCTGAAACCGACAGAACAACGGTACAGCACGTTTGGCCGTGAACTCCTAGCAATGTACCTTGCAGTGAAACACTTCCAATATTTACTCGAGAGCCGTCCATTTGTGATCTACACTGATCACCGTCCGCTTACATATGCACTATGTTCTAAGCCGGACAAATATTCTCCTCACAAAACGTGCCACTTGGCAATTTACCAGCAATACTGACATATCTCAGGTGAGCAGAACGCAGCGGCAGACGCCTTGTCCCGCCTTCCCATTAATTTTCTGTCCTCACGATCGGATATCGACTTACAGCAGATGGTCTTAGACCAGCCAAGTCTGGACACTTTGGATCCGTCATCACCTGAATTTGCAACTTGCAAATTCGCATACCTGCCCGTGCCTACCTCGGACACGCAGATCATTTGTGACACTTCAACGGATTCACCTCGACCATTTGTTCCATTGATTCATCGTAGAGTTGATTTTGACACCCTACACAATCTAGCACACCCCAGGTGCAAAGCCACAGTGAAGCTGATTACAGCTAGATTTTTCTGGCCAAATATGCGGTGTGATATCACTGCCTGTGTATCCTGCCAAAAGTCAAAGCTGCACAAGCATATCCGTGCACCTCTTGGAACATTCAGCACCCCAGACGCTCGGTTTAGCCATGTTCACATCGACCTGGTTGGATCTTGACCTGCATAGACCATTTCACATGGTGGCCTGAAGCCATTCCCTTCACAGATATTTCGTCTGAATCCGTAGCACGACCCCTTATATCAGGCTGGATATTGCGTTACGGAGCTCCCACAACGATCACCATGGACTGTGGTGTACAGTTTGAATCTCACCTATTCCGGGAACTGTCCAGGATCTTAGGGATAACACGGATTCGGACCACAAGCTATCACCCAGCTTCTAACGGGATGATAGAACGCTTCCATCGCCAATTGAAAGTAGCATCATGTGCTTACCCTGAACAACAGCGATCGAGCGAATATGTTCCGGTTGTCCTTCTTAGCTGTCGTGCATCGATCAAGGAGGACTTGGGATACTCCCCAGCCGAACTTGTCTATGGAGTAACTCTGTTGTTACCAGGTCAAATGCTGACCCCGACAGAATTAACAACAACAATTCAGCTCTATATGTCGACAGACTGCGAGCTTATTTTAGTAAGCTCCCACCGATGCACACTAGGGAACAGACCATAAGATCATCGGTCCCAAAGGACATTTCATATATTTTTCTCAGAAAGGACGCCGTGAAAGTCCCCCTAACTTCACCTTATACTGGCCCTTATCGCGTGCTTTCACGTACTGATAAACTTTTCACCCTAGATATCAGTGGTAAAACAGAAACTGTCTCTATTGACAGAGTAAACTAAAAAAGCCTTTCTTGTATGCGGAAAAAAAAAAAAAAAAAAAAAAAAGAAGCGTTTCTTGTATGCAAGAAAAAAAAAATGAAAACCATTCGTTGTACTGTGACGTCATTAGATCGAAAGCACGATCGGCAGGAAAATGTTATTGTTGGAAATCGTGTTGCAAACGTTCATGATAATGTCGACTTTTGGTGCACTGTGAAGACGACGGCTGGCAGTTGGTGAGGGTGGGGGAGCAGTGTACTACGGACAGATTAGTCAGAGATGAATGGATTCACACAGTTGTGAGTTGTTTTTTTTGTTTTTTGTTTTTTTTTGTTCATTTGTGAATAAAGGAAATATAAACATTCTTTTTATTGATGAAAACATTGCTTTTTATTTTATGAAAAAGGGAAGCAACTCTTTCTCAATGAAAATCCAAATTGTCTCCCTTGCACCTGAAACTTTCGATCAATCAAAGGATAAAGATGAATTCAATCCCGTGATCATATTACACGTGACTCACGGTAGAAAAGTGACCGGAAAAGCCAGAGCTGGAAGGATTCCTGGAGGTCTCTGTTTGAGAATGAGGGTACGTACAATCAAGAGACCAATCAAATGGATTTAGATGTGGCTGAAAACCATGAAAGCCAGAAATGCGAGAGATAACAGCTGCAAAAACTGAATAGATTCCAGAATTCCAGAATGACAAAACCTCGCATAGACAACCTACACAATTTCTGGCTTAAGCAACTAATAGCACTTCATAGTCATTATAACAGCTGATTCATCAGACTATTGAGGGGTAAAGAGGCCACACCAGCATGGCTGTAGAAAGGTGATACAACGCTCATACACAAAAAAGTGAAAAACAACACCCTAGTAAATACAGACTCATCTGTTGTCTTACTATGGCCTGCAAGCTCTTCACTGGCCTGATTCCAGACGGAACATACCTGGAAAAAAAAAAAAAAAAAAAAACACGATGCAGGAAGAAGTGTTTAAGCACGAATAACCAGTTGTTGATTAATAAAACCATCCTTGATGACTGTAGAGACAGAGGAGCCTAAGCATGATTTGAATTGATCACCAAAGAACATAGTGCTCCTCACGCGTGGCTATTGTGGTGTCTTGATTTATAAATGATCCATCCGCTAGTGAAGGAGATTATAACGATATGGCAAACAACCATGGTATTAAACCACGACTATCGTAATAGCTGATTAAACTGACTTCCCGAGAGTATCAACCTCAGTTTGCAGGAAACGTGTTCAGTTTGCTGAGCATTGTGTACGTGCCACAGATGAACTTGTTTCATCATTTGTACTGTGGAGGTACCCATCATCTCACAATCGATCACGTAAGTTAAATTTTCCAGATAGGATACAACTAGATACATTCATCTCCAAGGAAGATCTTTTGGGTGCTATGACAGATAGGGAATACTGGAAGGGTGTAATGAGTTCCATCTCGGCTGAGGCTGCAGGATGATGATGATGATGATGATGATGATGATGATTAAATCGCACTAACGAAACAATAGCAGTTCTTGACATTAAGATCTGAAGAAATATCTTCCAAAGGAATAATCGGCGGACCTGAACGTGTCCCCCCCCCCCTGCCGTAAAATTAATTAGTTTTCTTATTTTTTTTCTGCAGATTATTGTTGATAACAGACTTAACTTTCATATTAGTAAGAAAATTTTTTTTTTTTTTAAAGTTTATTTAATGATTTTTAACGTGGGGGATTACTTTTCAATTATAACGTTCTATTAAATTGATACCCCACTTTGTGGTCAATCAGCAGAACTTATTTCAGTTTGAATTATCACCATTTAATTTTTTTTTTTTTTTACACCATAGCAGACTCGTGACAGCATAATAAGGAGAGTTGTACTGATTGACATTATAATTGAAAAGTGATCCCCCACATTAAAAGTCATTAAATAAACTTTTTTAAAACTTATTCTCCTACTAATATGAAACTTAAATCTGTTATTGACTATAATCCACAGAAAAAATAAGAAAATGTAAAAATGAATTAGTTTTATGGCAGGGGGACAAGCTCATTCAGGTCCATCAAATAATCTTTATTTTTTTGCCAATAAGTAAAATACTGAAGAAGAGTACCTACGATCTGAGCCAGGACCCCGACAAAAGAATCAACCACCTGCTCTCCATGGATTACCTCAAGTTATATGCCAGTTCCGACGCCGACTTGTACGTTATACATATCAAATGTGCCAAGTGATCTATCAGAGTTAGGAAGAAGATCCAAACAGAAACCATAAAATAAAATACGCATCATGTGCGCTTGAAAGCCAAATCACATCGTAATATTAGGAAAATAAACCAATATTTTACTTGTTTGAAATTTATAACATAAATATATTTCGGAGCTAAACTCCATCCTCAGTATGTTATTTTCTTTCTTTCTTTTTTATTTTTCTTTTCTTCTTTCTTGCCATGTTGCAAAGTTGGAGAAATAAAACGACATACTGAGGATGGAGTATAGCTCCGAAATATATTTATGTTATAAATTTCAAACATGTAAAATATTTGTTTATTTTCCTAATTTTCTTAATATTACGTTGTGATTTGGCTTTCAAGCGCACTTGATGCGTATTTTAGTTTATTCAAATTAAATCAGCGTTTCTGCATGAACTCACACCCTTGAGAAACCATACAGGTTGATGAAGATACTGACATTGAAGACGTAAAAAGAGCAGGAATGATACAAATCCTTTTGCATAGAAGAGGATGATTCAGTTCAGCATGACAGGATGGAAAAACATTGGCAAAGAAAATACATTTTAATGATTATACACTTTAATATACACTTTAATATACATTTTAATGCAAGAAAAATTTGTAAGACAGCAAACAAAAACAAGGTGACTGCCATTAACCAACGATGCGCTAAGATACAACTTTGGCATTGTTGATTGGCCATAAAAGGACATTAACAGAAATTAAAATGCAGACAATATTGACACTGTACAAACTAACATACAGAAATCAGCGTATACCTAGGCTATATCTACCTAGTTGTGCCACTTTTGTGAGCACAAGGCAACTCCCAGAAGATGAGCTCCCAGAATCTAAACCTCAAAATAGTACATCGACATCATGAAACAAGAACCAGCAGAACAACCATCATCAAAAAATTAGACAAACATTTTGGACAAGACGATATTACAAATAAGACAGAATCACAAAAATAAGCACGCTATGCTAATAGCCAAAATAGTTGCCAAAAATACATCAAGAACTCTCACTGAAAAAAAAAAAAAAAAAAAAAAAATTGGAAGAATGGGTCAACCAACTATTTTCAGGATGAATTCACTCAGTAGTCTATAATATAAATCTCACCTGTCTGTTGAAATGTATGTATGTCTGCCTTAAACTTTTGACAGAGGCGATGGATTTTCACGAGATCAGTATCGTTTTGAAGCTCGATCCTTCGGATGACAAATACCGAAAAAATTGGCTAAAAACATTAATTTCTTTACCTTCAACTGGACACTTTTCTACAAGGAGTGGTCGCTTTCTTTACCGATATTTTCGAAAATCATCCCCTCTTTTCGATTGACTAGCCTTAATTTAAACCTTTGTCACTTTTGGTTTGGCGATTGCTGCAACAGCAAAGACGTCACTTTTTTTTCACATTCCTCCTTCACGGTATGGGTTCAAGCCTGCCTATCTACTACCACTTTCTTTTTTTTGCTCAACATCCACACACACACAAACACACACACACACACAAACACACACACCCCTCCAAACATTCAGGCTAGTATATCGATAAAGGCTATATCTATAGACTGGCTAAAATAATGGATCGATCCATTATGATCAGGAGACAATTATAATGAACAATGCTTTTAAAAAGATGAGTAGTCTCAGCAATGACAATAAGTGAAAGTTGTGCAAGGTTCTGCTGGCAGACGACTACTATATGATGCAACATAATGAAGTGTGTAAATGTCTCCACTGGATAATCAGTAAAACGTTGAATATCGAATGCATCAGCAAAACGGTGAATATCGAATGCATCAGCAAAACGTTGAATATCGAATGAATCAGCAAAACGCTGAATATCGAATGCATTAGCAAAACGGTGAATATCGAATGCATCAGCAAAACGTTGAATATCGAATGCATCAGCAAAACGGTGAATATCGAATGCATTAGCAAAACGGTGAATATCGAATGAATCAGCAAAACGGTGAATATCGAATGAATCAGCAAAACGTTGAATATCGAATGCATCAGCAAAATGCTGAATATCGAATGCATCAGCAAAACGGTGAATATCGAATGCATCAGCAAAATGTTGAATATCGAATGCATCAGCAAAATGTTGAATATCGAATGCATCGGCAAAACGGTGAATATCGAATGCATCAGCAAAACGGTGAATATCGAATGAATCAGCAAAATGTTGAATATCGAATGCATCAGCAAAACGGTGAATATCGAATGCATCAGCAAAATGTTGAATATCGAATGCATCAGCAAAACGTTGAATATCGAATGCATTAGCAAGTCCTAGGAAACAAGTCATACATCATCCACTATGATTATGCAATTCCTACAACCTAGAAAACGGAACAATAAAACCTGACAAAGTGATATGGAACAAGAAGGAGAAAGAAGCAACCATAGTAGAAGTCGGTGTTCCGTAATGATGCTGGGTTAAACAGAGGTGAGAATGAAAAGATAACAAAATACCAAAGTTTTATAACAAAACAAAAAAATCTTCTGAAAAATCTGCATCATTCCCGTAATTATAGTTGCTATAACTCATGAAAAAGAATTTTAAAAACTACCTGGCAAATATACGCGATTAATCAAGTATAAGAGAGGTAGAAACTATTGCATTTAAAGGGATAGGTTAGAATCTTAAAAACATCTCTCGGTTGGAGTGTCTGAAATAAAAGGAAAATTTCTGGCATCAGTTAGGATGCCCCATTCCGGCAAAAAAAAAAAAAAAAAAAAAAAAAAAATTTTTTTGACAAAACCAATAAAAAACCCAAAAAGCTGACTTTGAATAAAGAGTGAATTTATTTCCCCAAAGAGTCCATGTGAGGGGGGTGGAGAGGGAGAGGAAATACGTTATTCTTGACCTCTGGGACAGGGAAGCAGCAGTAGCAGCAGCAGCAATTGTTTCTTAAAAAACAAACAATAAAAACAAAAACGTGAATTACATTTTAATCCTCCCTTAACCCCCCCACCCCCACCGTTTTTGTTCATTTTCTCTTGTTCTTTGACCAAGCTTGAACATTTGCTTTGTGTTCTTCGCATTCGTAGATTAGCTTAAAAGGGGGAAGAAAAAAACTTAGAGGCTAAAATCAGTTGCAATGGGTGACACAGACAGAGAGAGAGACAGACAGAGAGAGAGAGCAAGAGCACCATCTCATGAAAATAAATTTACGTCCAAGTATCTGCTCCTTTAAAGGAGAATGTACAGTTTCCAAGCTTTGAAGAATTTCTCGTTTCTACAGAGAGAGAGAGAGAGAGAGAGAGAGAGAGAGAGAGAGAGAGAGAGAGAGAGAGAGAGAGAGAGAGAGAGAGAATTCAATTTGTTTAGAAATCAAATTGCAATTCGCAACCATGCCGCAAATCTGAAAATGCAAATCTTGTCCAAAATACTCAAAGTATACTGAGATAAGTGACAGATGTTGCAATCAACAATAATGCAACTTCTTGAAACACAGAAGGGCCACAGTTTTAAGAAACATGACTCCCACTCTCTCTCTCTCTCTTCTCTGCATAGATTTGACCCAAAATAAATGGAATCCACTACTTTAAAAGTAGAGAAAGTAGAAAGAAAGATTAATTCCTCATCAAAATTTCAAATGTTCAGGATATTTTCAGACAGTCTGAGCTGGTAACACCAGTGGCATCTTTTGAAAATAAAAAAGGGAGGGGTCAAAGGTGACACACGGATTTGGAAATATAGAAAACAAAAATACAAGTTGTACAGACGAGATTTTTTTTTTTTTTTGCTGGGTAAATTTCACACAAATAATGAAAAAGTTGAAAAAAATCTTATGTTTGGCGAAAAATATGGGAATTTCATTTCTTTTTTAAAATAAACTAATGTGTGCAAAAAAAAAAAATAAAAATAAAAAAAAAATACGTTTCTTAAAAATTTCAAATTAATTTCTAAGTTATTTGAGTGTGTGTGTGTATGTGTGTGTGTGGAGAGGGAGGTAACAGATATTGAAGAATTAACATGGCCAAAGACTAACCCAAAACAAAGTTTAAAGAAAGAAAGGATGAAAAAAAAAAAATAAAAGCAAAATAAAAGACAAAAAAAATGATTAAAAAAAAAAATGAAAACGAAAAAAAAAAAAACATGAAAGAAAACAGAAAAAAATGGAAGACAAAAAAAAAAAAAAAAAAACAGAAAAAGGCAAAACAAAAAATCCAATAAACAATTAACACTAACAATGAATATCTTAATTTACTAACCCCCCCCCCCAACAGAATTTGACACAAGGTCCGTTTTTAATGCCAGGGGATCCGGCTCCCCAAAAAGGGGCACTCTGGAGTGGAACAAAAATAAAGATTAAGTTTAGAAGGACTGCTTCTTCATTGAATAAGGATAGAAAAGAAGAAATGAACAGATACTCCACTTTCCTCCCAACCAAAAGGCCAAACAACAATGAATGTTGAAAAAAAAAAAAAAAAAAAAAAAAAAAAAGGCAGAACAATTTAAACTTGAGAAAATCTTTGGTAATCATTTTGTCACGTTGCGACTTTTGTATGAAATTAATTTTGGAAGCCGAAACAAATCCTTTTGTGCATGACTTGCTTGGAAGGAGTTCTCTATAAAAATGCGACCACAAAATAATTTTTTTGGAAAATGAAGAAAATGCCTGCCACACTCTTGACGGATAGAAAAAAAAGATTAATTTTTTAAATCACTCTTTCAAATATAGAAAGAAATGCTGTTTATTTATTTGAAAAAAAGAAAAACATGCAAAAGATTAAAATAAAAAGTTGCCAAGTTTGGATTGGTCAAGTTTTTTGTTTTTTTTTTCATTTCAGAGGAAAATGGAAACGAGAAAAAAAACTTTCAAATTGGCAACAAAAAAAAAAAAAGTTAAAAAGAATGCAAAAGCAACAGAAATTAAGGAGGCGTCATTTATTGCTCAAAATTTGGAAGATTCCATTTTTTTTCCTCGGAGGTAGAATAGAACACATACACACACACAAATGCATCGACTAAGATGAAAAAAAATATTTAAGAATTGAAATGCAAAGAAGTATATATATAAAAAAATTCAAAAAAAGATAAATTAATAGACAGCATCCGAGGGCCGTATATGAGTCATGTGACTCATACTTATGTAAAAACCGAACTAAATGAAACTGAAACAAAATAAATATCATTTACAGCATAAAAAAATGATATCTTGCTCCTCAACTCCCTACATAATATCCCTGCAACTTATCTCCCTGATAGTAATAGTAAATTATTAAATGTAATAAGAAAAAACAAAGCACAATTCTTGAAATACTGGTTTTAGGTAATTTTGTTTTAAACCAAAAAAGAATACAAGTTTAAACATAAAAAAAAAATAATAAAAAAATATAAAATAATCTGTAAAGATTGCAAAACAATTTTTAAAAAATCTTGTTTCCTTAAACAACTTAATACATTGACTTTTTAGCTCCAAAACGTTTTTGATATATATTTTTTGTTATTTCATTTTACTTTAAAGTTCTCAAAAATCGAGGGGCCCTTCCTAGGGGCGAACATTCAATCTCTATACAAGACACATAAACATTCGAATATTTCATTAAAGTTCTCCTTTACCTTTTAAAAACCAAGTCAGTAAAAAAGTTGAGAATATAATTTTCCTCTTCCCAATTTAAATATGTTATAGTATATCTTTCTTGTGGTCTCGACAGATTCCAGGACAAGAATTCATCTAGTCTGATTGTGGATCCAGATAAATGCAGTTACTTAAGATAACATCACTCAAAGGTACACCATTCCAATGTGGGTTAGCAATACCGAGGGGATCTTATTTTGACCACACATACTATGTGATTTGGAATATTTACTTGTAGTGAAAATCCTCTAACCAGGTTGTCCTGACAAATCCTTGCATGGAGAGTATCTAGTAGGTATTTAAACCATGAATTTTAATTTCTGTTTTTAAATCTGTCAAACAACTACATGGTAGACATGGTAGACGGCTGATAAAATTGTTAAATAGAAAACGCGGATTGAAGTTTTTTCTTTTACAGCTATATAATTTAATGTCTTTAATTTGTGGCTTTTCTAGTGGAAAGTCGGCTAATGTTGAATTTGAACTGCATTTTAAAGATTTCTTATATATATATATATATATATGTATATATATATATATATATATATATATATATATATGCATATACACAAACAAGTAAGGTAACAAATTTTGCGAATGATGTATTTATTTCATTTCAGTTTCATTCAGTTCAATAGCTTGGTTTTTCCATCCACAAAAATCACATGATCATCATTGTCAATTTAACCAAAAATAATTAAAGAACGCAAGCGAATCATAAAAATTTGCAGAAGTTCTTTTTGCAATTGTGTAGTTTGATTAACAAAGCAGAAATTGGAAAAGAAAATACACAACAAAAATGGTACACATTTGAATCTTCCACTGACCTGTATAGTTTTAAACTTCTGAAAAGTTTTGTTCATTTGATTTGTTACATTCATTAAACCAGATATATCAATCAAAAATGGCGATCGATTTTTTTTTTTGTGTGTGTGTGATCACTAATATTAGGTTTAAATGATATAATAAAAAATAAATAATAACTTTAAAAAAATGGCTTCCTGTATCACTAATCCTAAGTGAGGGGGTGGTAGTCAGTTGGATTACAATAAGTCTTTTTTTTTTTTTTTAAATCTTTTAAACTTGAAATTAGCACTCATCTAAAAAAAAAACAAAAAAAAACCATTGACAAAATCTGTTAAGCAAAATTAATGAAAAAAAGAATTGAAATAACAAAACTTACAGTTTTAGAACTTTAAAATTATACAAGTCAATTGAGAATTAAATTTTCTAGCATTTGATAAAAATTATTTATTGCATACTTTAATTTCTGATGTCTCGGCTGTTAACCCTACTGATTAAATATCTTTTTTTTTTTTTTTTGGTTACTGAAAGAAAAAAAAAAAAACATACAATTTACACAAAGTTTTTGGGTGAGAAAAAAAAAAAAGTTGCTTTTTAACAGAATAGGAAATTAAAACCTTGGCATTTGTGCATTTTAGGTTTGGAAGACATTTTTTGTTTTCACTTTTTGAACAACTCCACTCGGAACAAGGGGAGACAATTCAAGGAGTTTGTATATTTTATAACTTGATTATTTTGATTTATTATGAAAATTACATTTTCCGAAAGATTCGCTTTTTTAAACGAATACATTTTTATATGAATAGAAAATATGCTTGTAATATATTTCAAAATTCCAATTATTTTATAAAAGCTAACAAAAACTATTTTAATTTGATAAATATTCAGATGTTTTATTTTATGTTGTTAATTTGTTTGTTTTCCTTTTACCAAAAACTTACATAAAACTTTAACTGCTTGAATTGTCTCCCCTTGTTCCAAGTGGAATTCTTCAAAAATAAAAAAAAATTGTACTTTAAACTTAAAATACACAAGTCCCACAACTTTTCCTAATAAAAAAAGAAAATCGCTTTCCAATTTTCTTAGCAGAGTCTTCAAATCATTACATGTCTTTGTGTCTTTAAACCAATTTGAACTCTCACTTCAGTTTTCAGAAAGAAATACCCAAAGAGGGAGCAGAAAGAAAAAGGGGTGAGGCGATGATGGTCACACATAATAAATAAGGACGGTTTATGATGTTTCAATATTTTTTATGCAATTATAATTTGAGGTTGCGTATCGAAATGTCGGTAGAAGAGGAAATTCCATCAATCCAAGAGAGAAACGTGTAAATATATAAATATCGGCGTTCACTGCAGAAACGATGACAAAAAAAAAAAAAAATATGACAACAAAAAAATTACGACTGCACAAATATTTTGAAAATAAAAAAGTGCATTTTGTGATGATGGGAAATTGCGTTGCATCAAGAGATGCATTCAAATAATCAGCAGGTCAATCACGATTAAAAGATAAAGAAGGTGAAATGCAGATGCAGTCACAAGTTGTCGTTAGAAATGGCACGACAATCATGTTGCATGCAAACACGGTGAAGAAAGAAAATCGATAAAAATGTATTTTTTTTTCACTTTTTACACAAAAAACAAAATTTGTTTGGTTTCATTTTTTTTTTTTGGCACAAGATCAGAAAAAAAAATAAAAAAGAAAAATATACAAATTACACAAAAAATAACAATGTTCACAGGACAAAATGAGTTTGTGCCAAAAACTCAAAAACATAGTTTCATTTACAACTGCAAAATAAAAAGAAAAATTTTTACAATTTACAAAAAAAAAAAAAAAAATGTATGTGCGTGGGTGCGTGTGTGGGGGGGATGTCAATGCTGATTTCATTATTTACAAATATCAAATGATTCAATTTTTAGAAATAGTGTAGTGGAAAGTGAGAGGGGTGAAGGGCTTATACCTCTTGGCATTAAATTATGCATGTTGGAAGCATGCACAGGTGGTTGGGGGGGGTAACAAAATAAATAAAGCTTTCATTCTCCTCCAAAACAAATTCAGCAAGAGAGAGAGGGAGGGGAAAAGGGCAGCAAGAGAGAGAGAGAGGGAGGGGAAAAGGACAGCAAGAAAGAGAGAGGGAGGGGAAAAGGACAGCAAGAGAGAGAGAGGGAGGGGAAAAGGACAGCAAGAGAGAGAGAGGGAGGGGAAAAGGACAGCAAGAGAGAGAGAGAGGGAGGGGAAAAGGACAGCAAGAGAGAGAGAGGGAGGGGAAAAGGACAGCAAGAGAGAGAGAGGGAGGGGAAAAGGACAACAAGAAAGAGAGAGGGAGGGGAAAAGGACAGCAAGAGAGAGAGAGGGAGGGGAAAAGGACAGCAAGAGAGAGAGAGAGAGGGAGGGGAAAAGGGCAGCGAGAGAGAGAGGGAGGGGAAAAAGGGCAGCAAGAGAGAGAGGGAGGAAAAAAGGAAATAAAAGTAGAAAAGAGGGAGTGGTAAAAAAGAGAGGGAAAATGTGAGAGAAGGTGGAAGAAAGAGGAGAGAAGAAAGGTTGTTTTTATCAGTTGATAAAGACAAATTAAAGGTCATAATTCATCATCCTATGAAATACCTTAATTTAAACGCTGAGTGGATTCTCCTCTCTTTGGTCGATCACACTTTAGTTGATTTCAAGAAATCTTTACATTTTAAAAACTCGCAAAAATCTACAACAGTTAATGAAAAGATGACAATTTTATAGATTGACATTTCCATCACTTCATGTGCCAATTCAGACAGCATCTCAAGATTTATTTTGGTTTGTCTTTAAGCTAAACTCAGTCGGGTGTTGAACTATCAATGCCGAAACATTAAATTGATCACAAAGTGCCACGCCAAGAAACTGGTTAAGATATCCGTCAATAAACTTTTGTAAATGCTACAAATTGGTCAAAATTTTCAAAAAGGGAATTTTACAGACTTAAAAATTCTAAACAATTTAGTTTTCTTTTCACTTTCAGAAAAAAGTGGAGTTTTTAGGGGGCATAATTACAGTATTACCTATTTGAAAATTCAATTCAGATTTGCATAAAATTTGATTCATAGTCATTAGACACCAATTAAAGCAAGATTCACTGAGCTTCATTTTTTTCTTCAATTTAAGCCTTAAATGTTTTAGACATTTTTTTTTTTTTTTTAAAATCAAAATCACATAAAAATTTTGATCAAAAATAGAATAAAAATCTTTGGACATGAGATTTAATATCATAATGTTGATTTTAATTTTTGTACGAGAACATAAAACTTTAGTTTGGGGAATTAATTTTTCCCTAGGATTCATCTAGTATGTTCATAAAACCAACACCAGAAACTGCCAATCACAAGGTTCGTTTTATCTGATATCACGACACTTTCAGACAACGTGTACAATTATTAAGTAGCACAAGAACATTGTTGATATTTTTGCAGTTTGAGAAAACTGCAGACAATTTCTTGTATTTGTAAGTTGTCCACTTAATTGGTTACAATTAATGAAAGACAAACTTTAAACATTTAAATTAAGCAAAAAAATCTAAAACAATTTTCAACCAAGAAAATAAAACCCACCTTTTGACCAATTATTGTTCAACATTAATAAAAATGCTGCTCGACACGATTTCAAAACACCTCAACATATTTAATATTAGAGAGAAAGAGAAGGGGGTGAAAAAGAGATAGAAATGTGACACTTTTGTCTCAGGCAACACCGGGTAGCCTTGCTACTTAAATATTATGGTTTCATGCCATAAAGCAATACCAAAGAATTTTTGAGTTTTGTTTGTTTTATTTATCAAATGTTTGTCAATCAGCAAATAAATATCGAATACTCTGCACAATGGTTGGACGCCCAGGAATTTTAAATAAAACAGCAGTTTCAATTTTTATAAAAATTAGGAAAGCTTTTTGTTTCTCTTTTTAAATTCTCAATTTTAAAAAAAATTGGTAGAATTTAAGAGCAATAAATTATTTCAAACGATTGTCGTAAAGTGTGTTTTCTTTTGCGGGGGGGGGGGGGGGGTAGAAGGGAGTGATGTATGCGATCTCTGAAACAAAATTAAAAAAAAAAACAAACAAAAAAGATAAAGATGCAGGATTCAAATTTGAGAAAATATGTTGAATTTCAAACTTTAGCAACAATTATAAAAATAGGAAACAAAAAATTCCAAGAAATTAAGTATCAGCTAAAAAAAATTCTGTGTAGTTTAATTGGCACAAATGTTTTCATAACTTACTACTTAGCTCTACTCAATTATTGAGCACTGTTAAAGAAATACTGAAAATCAATGCATAAAATATTATATCTCCTTATAATCTTAAAATATGGATACATATGAAAAAGTGCTCAATAATGTTCGATAAGAGCCAAATATTTTATTTAAATGTTATACATTACTGTGTCCATTGGAGATATATAACATTATTAAAAATATCTGTTCAGTTACACCTTTTTCTTATAATTTCGATTTTATCTTTTTATGTGAAAATCAAAATTATTAAACGTCAGTTCCATAAGTTACACAAACATTTTTGATTCCGTGTCGCAGCACCATTGGGTGATGGAGCAAATGAATGAAAAAGGCTGGAAAACCAAGACAAGAGGAATTTCAATAGATGCATGGGGTTATTATTTGCAGACAGTGGGGCACAGAGTGTTGGAGAGATCGTTAGCAAGCTGAATTCTCGGGTCAAAATTGGGGTCACATGGATAAGGGAATCATTTTAAAATATTGTTACTAGTTTAATAGGCAATATTGGTAATTCTAGGTTAAGTTTTTATGTAGATGTCTACAGGTATTAAAAAACTTTTTTTTAATTTGTTTTAGAATTAATTACTTTTGTGTTACTAAGACTGGTTTTAAATTGAAGGGGGATCGTTATGTTTTGTAAATGTTGATAAATTGCACTAGAATTTACAAGATGCATGGAGAGGCAGCGGAAGTGAAAACTTTTGTGACATCTATGGAATAATTATTTTTGATTTCCACATAAAAAAGATAATGAGAACTAAAAAAAAAAAAATAAGTGAAAAGATATAACTGAATAGAAGCTTCGTAATGCTTATTGTTTAAATGAAAAAATTCTGATTTAAAAAATTCTGATTCAAATATGTTCATGAATCGCTACTTCCAGCAGATAACTTTTTAAAGAAATAGGCAAGAAAATTCTGAAAACTAAAAGAAAAATGTTCTACTCTAGAAAAACAATACATTAGTTTAATGGTTTCAATATGAACAGAAATTATTTTTGTGTACAAAAGGTCGACTTAGATTTTAATTTTTTTCTTCAAATAGAACTCTATAAGATCGATTGGACATTTGTTTTCTTTTTTTTCAAAGATTTTCCCATATATTTCGTTGACAAGTTGCGATGTGAAAATATTGGTTCTTGTCAAGAACTGCTCCTACATTAAAAACAAAAGTAACAAAAATTTGTATGATGTATGTACCCGTAACAAAATAAAGATATCATGTACCAAAAATCATGTAAATTGTTCCAGTTTTATTTTTAAATAAGAAAATCAAATTTTTGAGTATTGGAGGAGTGACTGTCGTATCTGCCATTTTGAAAAAAACAAAATAAATAAAAATAAAAACAAAAAACAAAATAAATAAATAAGTGAGCTAACTCAACAATAATTAAAAATTTGCAAGATTTCTGTTGTAATGCCTACGAATTCCTATTAACTGTTTAAAAATTATTTTCTTTACTAAAATAAAATTACTTGATTAATTTACGAGATTTTAGTAATATATTATTTTCGTTTTGTCATGGTTACATACATCATACAAAACTTTCTTTAGTTTGTTTTTTCTTTTAATGTAATACAGAATTCTGGACAAAAACCAAAATATCTATTCAGAAATGGTTCAACACATGGCAGCATGTAAAACAGATGGCCATCTGAAAATGATGAGAAATATATTGTATCTTGATTTTGAATTGAAAATATCAAGTCAAATTTTTTTTTTTGGTACAAAATCAATATTTGATTTATCAATTCATTTGGTGGATCGTCGTTGCACCATGTTGTTAAGAACGATAAAATCTGATTCTATTTAATTCCTTCCAAAAAATACTCTAACCAGGTTGAAATCATTTTCTTAAGGACATCATCTTAAAACGATGGGTGTAACACTGTACGTGTTAATACATTGCTACTTCCCTTTGTTTAGAAAATAAAATATTTTAAAAACTAAAAAGCATAGTTAAAAACAAAGCAAACAAAAGACGAAGACAATTTTAAATTCTACCAAACAATGTGTGTGTGTGTGTGTGTGCTGGGGAAGATGTAGTCAGTTTTAAACGTGATTAACTCGTTTTTATAGAAAAACAAAAACTGTTTTTTTTTTTAGGATTAATCGTCAGAAAGGAATGCATAAATTTTCCAATAGTCATTCTCATCGAATTTGGAACTAGTAAAATGCAATACCTAAAGCCAGATGTCTGCTGATGCCTAGGGTCAACTCCTTGATTGCATGCCTTAAACACTTAAGTATAAGTCCTAGTACTGAAAAATGAGAAAGTCAGTTTGAATATGATTGAATATTTCCCTCCACCTCTCTAAGCCAGGAGCCACCATTCAGTTATCCTCCACGTGGACTACTGACTAAAGGAAACAGTCTTAAATTTTGTGCAACTGATTACTGCCGAAATACAATGCATATTGTTAACGATTCATTGTGTATGATTAGGTGAACAATTTGCTATTTCATCCCTAACTAAAAGCGGGGAGGGGGTATTATAGGTTCATACCTTTGCAGATGGTATCAGTCCATAATTGAACAAAATACATTTGTAAGGATTTAAACCCAGCAATTTCATTTGGTCAACCCCAAACACGTCAAGATATGGCCGAAGAATCAAAGAAATTCGAAAAACGTACAAATAATGGCAGTCAATTTAAACCCTTTTTTTAAAATTACAAATATAATCATTTCATTTTTTTTTTTTTGCAAACACACCACTGACAGGAGGCACCGCTGCTGCTGCTATTGCGCACAATTTGCCTCATCAGTTTTTCCTTTACCTTCCAAAACTATCAACATATGTTAAACCGAATAATTCTTGCCTTGACATAAATTTTTATTACAAAATAGTAAAAACTTTTATTTTTTTAAAGGATCGCATTCATTTTTAAATTATACAGAATTTTTTCTAAAAATCAAATTTCATTTTGTTTAAAAAAAAAAAAAAAATTAAAAGTTGAGAAATAATTTTTAATTTTCTTTCAACTTTTGCATTATTTCGACTGATATCCTTGTCATGGTAGTTATATTCACAGTGTTTTAACAGCGATAATCTTCTTCAAATGCTTTTTTTCAAACTTGGAACCTGCCAGTCGGGCCTGGGAATCTTTATCTCAGGTTCGAAAAACTGAACGGAATTCAGAACCAAATGTTTCATTTAATCTATAAGTTCCCATGTTTAGCATGAAACTTCCAAGTCCCACCAGGAGATTCTGATATTGGAAAAATATCAAAAAATAAAATAAAAAATGCAGCCGAAGATATTCAGAGGTTACATCAAACAGGAATTCAACTTCTTCCAAAACAAAAATTGTTCTCATCAAATAAGAGTATTTATTGGAACAATGGGGGGAGGGGGGGGGGAGGTACAAGCGATTTGCACTAAATTATGGCATTGGATTCCATAGATGTTGTCTATAAATAAATTTTTTTTTTTTTTTAATATGAAAACATTAATTTGAATTGAATGGAGGGTGAAGATTATTTAAAGAAAAAAAAAAAAAAAAAGGCTACAGGAAAACCGTTGTACATCTAATGATAGCCGTTTCTAGATCAACACTATATACAAACAACACACACATAAAAGACCCACTTAATTGAAGGATATCAACACCAATAAGATATATTACATGATTAAATTTACACAATAGAAATTTTTTTTTTTTTTTTTTACTTTAAGTGACATCTCAAAGTTTTTTTATCCCATAAACAAACAAAATTTGTAAACATAAAAATATTAAACTTGTGCAAAATTACTGTTTTTTGTTTTTTTTGCTATGCATTTGTAAAAATTGGGTAAAAAAAAGAAAAAGAAAAAGAAAACATCAGCAGTGGATGAGAATAGAAATGAGATTTCAATCTTGGTCGTAAAAAAAATAAAAATCGTAACCAATTCTGATTTTATTTTCTATGAAAGACGGATGTAAAGGGAGGGGGATAAATTTTATTCAATTGATTTGTAAGTCTAAAATTGAAAACTGAAGCTGACATATTGGAAAAAAAAAAAAAAAATCTTAAATTCAATGAAAAAAGCCGAGAGAAGTGGCCAATGGAAAACCCTTTCAGACCAACAAAGGGGTTCTTCTCTGGTCAGGTCCTTTTCTTTGCAGTCTGAATGGGAGCAAATCCATCTTTTAGGAAGGCTTAAAAGATAAATAAAATAAAGTATAAAATGGAACAAAAACAGTTAAAAAGAAAACAGGCCAAATTGAAATTCCTATCCACAGCAAGACGTCAACAAAGGAACCCAAGCACCATCGAGGTTGTTGTTAAAATAAATGTCAGTTATGTTAAAGATTGTAAGAAAATAGATTTTAATTTCAGATAGCCATTTTTAGATGTCAAAATAAAAGGAAAAATTGAAAAGGGAAGGAAAAAAGAAAGAAAAGGAAAAAAAAGGAAAAAAAGAAAAAGAAAGAAAAGGAAAAAAAGGAAAAGAAAGGAAGAAAAGGGAAAAAGGAAAGGAAAAAAGAAAAGGAAAAGAAAGAAAAGGAAAAAAGAAAAGAAAGAAAAGAAAAGGAAAAAAGAAAAAAAAGAAAAGAGAAAAAAGAAAAGAATAAAAAATAAAAGGAAAATGAAAAAGGGAAAAGGAAAAAGAGGAAAGGAAAAAGTAGGAAAAATAACATTTTGTATAAAACAAAAATATAAAATTAAATTATGTCATGTTTAAGCAAATCAATTAAAATTTGAAATAAAGATTTAACAAAAAGAACAAAAAAATCTACATTCGCTATTTTAAAAATAATGGAACGACCAATCTAGAGTGATTCTAAAAGCATCCATTTCAATAACTACTACACAGATGTAGCAGAGTGCGCCACTCCTTTCCCAATATTATTCCACTTATCTTTAATCTTGTAATTCTGAATGTTTAGCTAAAAGACATCAAATACCATTTTTTGAGGCTTCAGTTTAACTTGATCGAGGCTTGAACCCCTCCTTACGTCTTGGGGCCAAAGGAGCAAGCATTAACCAAAATAGCATTTCAATTACAGAGACAAAAGTGATTTTGCATCAGACAAGAAATTCTGTTATTGAAATGCAAATTAACATTTATTTTTAATAAATCACAAAATCTCATAACAATAAGAATTAATGAAGTTAAAATTTTAAAAATCTTGATTAAGAAAAAGAAAGCTCAATTCCTAAGATTTACTTTTCTTCTAGCAAGTTTATTGACCAAAATAAATAAATAAAATTTCTATATGCAAAAAACCACATCCAAAGAGAGAAGATATTGGATCTATATATTGTCCAAATGATTGTGAAAAAGCGACTTCAAACCTAGACATAGCAAGCATCATCATGACTTCCTCAGTTTTGTTCATATAGAAATAATAAAATATAAAGACATGAATAAAATTTGCGTTTCATAACAAAGAGTGAAAGACATACCCAATAAAAACGGAATGTTACTTATCTTTTACGAGTGTTGTATTTTAATATTGTACGAACGTCTTGAAAACTTGATTACAATTTTAAAATCAAACAAACAAAAATTACCTTACAAAAAATAAACCGTTAAGTGCAGAAAGTCATGTACAAAGACAGAAAATATTGCAGTTATATACCGTCTGAATGTTTATCGAAGGCGACGTTAAACCTGGATATCATAGGCATCATCACAATCTCATCTGTCAAGATGTTTCAACAAATAGAAACATAAGATGCTGCCTTTGTTTTTTTGAGACAAACGCTACAACGCTACATCAACAGATGACTGCAATTAAGTGCTGCAGTGAAAAACTACTCTAAAGGTTTATTTACATTCCTGTTGATGATGCTTTATGCAAGAATCAGGTCTCCTCACATCCTTCGCTGCTCAAGTGAAGACAGATTTAGTTTTTGAAGGCTTCTTTATAGGTAAGCATGGAGAACTCTTGTTGCCCTCCTGGTTGGAGGCCATTGAAAATGTTCCAGGTGGACGAGATTTTTTTTAAAGCGATTTATTTAGAATGCAACAAATCCTTCGCTTAGATTATAAAATAAAGATGACACTCCCTCCTCCCCATACTCTTGTAATTATACTCTTTAAAAATTTTAAAATACTCTTTTATTAAAGCTTGATTACTTAGATATAAAATCTGAGATGTTTTCCAGTAATGTTTCATAGTTTTGAAAAAAATCCCAATAACAATTTTGTTACAAAAATTTTAAGGATCAAAGAAAATCATTTAAAAAAGATTTTTGTTCTTTTTCAAAGAAGAAATTAGAATTTCATCAATTACCTCAAGAAAAAGTAGTGAAGGAAATTGTGTGTCAATCTTTAGCAATTCAGGTTCTGAGATGTCAAATTATCGACAGATATACTCAAATTTCTGGTTGGGGAATACTTGATTTGTATTGTCTATTGAGAAAGAAAGTTGTAGATTATTTAACTTTTGTTAATTTTTAAACTCTTTGAATATTGAACATTATAAGAACCATTTTAAAAGCTTGATGTTCTTCTATTTCCATAAATACAAACATGTCTTGCAAACAACAAAAACATACATGTAGTGTATGGTGAAGATGCTTTAGTGGATAGAACTGAAGTAGTTTGCAAAGTTTAGAGCTGGAGATTTCAACCTTAACGATAAAGAATGCTCAGGCAGACCACCCTCTCCAGATTGTGAACAAATGAAGACATTGAGGAATAACCTGCACAACACAAGAACTTAAAAGAAAGACTTAACATATCAAAATCCACCATTAATGGGCATTTAATAAAACTTTGATCCAATATTTGGATGTCACAAACTTTCCTAACAACATGATAGAAGTTGAGAACAAAAAGCCAATTAAGACGAGACTAGTGAAAAAAGGAGACTAGTGATAATTTGTTAAAAAAAACAAAACAAAAGGCGTATTACAATTTAGACTCGGATAATAATTAAATTTTTAGTTCATTTAAGCCACCAATTTTATCATTAAGAATCATTATCAGAATCAGGGTATTGTAATGGGAGCCAAGGTAGATAATTCCAAATTTTTATTGCTAACTCACTGTACCTATCTGGTGTTGCCCAGGATGCAGTACTTTTAGTTTTTACTTTTTATTTGTTTGTATATTTCGTAACTTGAGGTAAAAAAACTATTATATTCTTCAGTTCAAAATGAGTTAACACTATTGCTGATTTCTATTAAAAAAATCAGCCATAGTCATCTGAGCCAGACTAAACAATTAAAAAAAAAAAAAAAATTTGTAGCTAAGCACATGATTACCTTGCCAAAAACACGGTACAACAATAACATATGAAAATTGGCTTGTTAGAAGTAAAGTTTGATTTGTCTGATTAGTTGGGTCTAACTTTGAAAATCCAACAAGATAATTTTATATACTAGATTAAAGGCATTTTTCTTTTCCTTATTATAACTCCTGTTATAAAATTTATTCTGTATTGGCAGAAATCTTAAATACAGGCAGTGAAATTGCTAGAACGATTTTTTATTGGTTGATGCACATTGTCCATATCACAACTGATCTCTCCTTTTCAGATGGCCATTTAGTTTGCAATATTTATATCATGCAAATTATTGCATTTGAAAGGAAAACATATTTGTTTTAAGAAATGCCTGGGTTGTTGGTGCAGTGGATCTGAGGATTTAAAGCCTGAAAAAACATACAATGAAATCAATTCGTCACTAATGACCAACCTCGTAGAACAGATCTATAAGATGTATTTTATGATACACACACACACACACACACACACACACACACACACACACACACACACACACACACTGTAACTATGTATTTCTTATATTTTTTAGAATACTCATATATAAGGTTTTTGTTGTAGGAAGAAGAGCTCATTATGTGAATGACTTACAAAAAAGAAGCAGAGATTAGAGTTGCGTTGAGTACCTTCTGTTGAAATGCGATCAAAGTTGTGTAGTTTTGCATATTGCTTTACAAAAGAACATCCCATTTGCTGGCAAACACTTGTACAGAGAATCCTCAAAGATGGTGTCTAGTAAGTAATTCAAATTCTCAGATATACATATATATCTATAGATATATATCTATACATATAAAGTAGTTGCGTTCATGTGTGCGTGTCTTTGTCTACAACTCTCCTACAGCCCATACCACTGGACTGATCACAACCAAACCTGGCATGATGATGGTCCCCCACCTAGGGATGGTGCACACCATTTCCCAGGATAAAGTTCAAAATCATAGCCTATCTATATATACTCTGCTACAGCCCACACCATTGCACCAATCATGACCAAACCAGACATAATGGTCTCAGACCTAGAGACACCATTTTTCAAGGTCAAAGATTAAGGTCATATTTGGTGCAGTTCTTCGTAAACTCCCCCACCTAAAGATGTGCACATCAAGTTGGGGTTCACCACCATCCCGGGGATTACCACTATGGCGCTGGCCAACTTCTTTGTGAATTGTAATCAGATCACTATTTTGAACACCTTAAGCAATAGTTGCTCTTGCAACATCCACTTACTGCACGAGTGCCCGCAAAGCGAATACCCAAGTGTACAGCAAAGTCTCATGAAATGCAAGTATCTTTGCTAGTGTGTGTGTGTGTGTTGTGCTTTTTAGTATCAGAGAAATGTCCAGAGTGCTCAATTACATATACAAGAGCATATATATAATTTTTTATTTCAAATAACACTATGTATTAGTTTGATCAGCCATCGATACCTGCAATTGCAGAAAAACACTGGAAGCCAGTCGGGTTAAAGATAGTGTGTGACTATTCTTCAAGCTAACAGCACACACACAAGCAAAATAATCAAATTTATCATCTCACAAGAAACAATCAATTTGAATGAGTCTAAAAAAAGAAGAAAGAAAAGCATAAAACAATTGTGAGATGATATATTAGTTTGTAAACATGAAATCACACGGTAGACATGACTCGAAACTTGCCACAACAATTTAGTGCCAGAAAACCAAAACTGATATTTTACACTGATACTGACACCTCCCGCTTATAAAATGAACTACCTCAAGCAGTACATCAACAACAATGATGCTAGCTTTGAGGAGTACGACAATACTATAGATAGAGACGGGCCGTTCCTTGTATGCATTACAAACTAGTTACCCAATTTGTAACAATTCACTTTTACGGTAATGAACACTTTTATACAGCTTGGATAATATAACTGGTGATCAAGTCAGTATGTCATGTGGCAGCACATTCACCAATGCCTGGTGAATAGAGGAGGTCATGTTCTCAATACACATTGCGTTAAAAAAAATACATGTGTGAATGCTGATTGATAATCCAGATTATTATTCACATGTGAAAATGCAAAAATTATATTCACAATAAACTGATTAAACTGATATGGAATTTATAAAGTTTGGCCATTTATTGCACTGACAATGAGATTGAAAAACCAAATTTATCTTCACAATAGAAAGAACAATGAATAAACTGATAATGTGTATGTGATCAATATCATAAGATTGATTTACATATTACTTTGCAAAAGATCATCTCAGTAATTAACTATCCATTTTTATTGTTTTCAATTTAATACAACACACAGTTCTATTCGTGGATTTCTTTTTTATATTGTGAATAAAGACTTATTTTTTGGTAAAAAAACTATTTCTAAACAATTTAAGAGTTGCAGTGGTTGGTTTCCTTGATTTTCTGAGATAACACCAGAACATGGTTTGGCTAGTAGTGATCCGATTTTGAAAATCAAAAAAACTTCTTTCACAAAAAAAAAAAAAAAAAAAAAAATGCATTTAAAAATCATTGTAATACATTTCTTACTGTTCACTAGCTGTTTTCGCCCACTTGATATTGCGGCTCAATTTCTATTTCTTATTTGAAATCAATATAATGAAATGAATTGGTAAAGTCAAAATTAAAATCACCAAAATAAGTGGAAATAAAGTTTCTCCAGTCAAACAATCACGACAGTACTGTTATCTTGTTCTCTTTTCAAACATGAAAATATTTTCTAATTTTAAAAGTAAAAGAAATAATTTTTTTTAAAAATTATTATCAGTTATCATTAAGATTAAATCTTTCCTGATTTTATCAGAAAATTAAATTTGTATACATGATTATTGGAGTGAGTGGGACAGACATTCATTTTAATTATGTAGATTAAATTTTACCAAACTAGATTGAACAAGCCAAAGAAAAGACACAAAGATAAAAATTAAGAAATGTTTAGATTTCCTGACCGCTAGAACGCCAACATAGACTTACAATAAATATTTACTATACAATTAGTTGAATTTTGGTTATGGCAATATTTCAGCCAATGTAACCTCTGACTACCTTCCAACTGTCAAACTTTCCAGCCAAACAACCAAGATGAAAATAGTTTCAGAATCCAAATACAATGTATCTTAAACCTTATCTCAAAATTTATGAAACTTTTATTAATGTGTATGGTTTAACTCATTCAATCTATTATTCTCATCTTTGTCGTTATATTAACGATGTTTCAACCTATGTAGCCTTCCACATATTTTGAGTGCAACTTGAAAACTTGGGGCGCTATTAGTCAAACTCAGAAATTAGTATGGAATTTCAAAGTGAGCATGTTACTTAATCTAAATGTTCGGCTTAAAAATGCAAAATTTGAAAAGATGCACCTGCTAAAGATCAGAGGACACATCATTCGAAACATTAATCTAAACAACGAAGATCAGGTACTAGTTTAAATAATAAAAACTTGGAAAATGTTTTAGATTTTTTGAGATGAGGATTCATAAATTATATTTGACATATGTGGACTATCATTCTCATCTTGGCAGTTTGATTAAGGGGTTCCCAAGTTTGGAAAAAAAAAAAAATGCACATAAAGAAGGTTGGCGACTACGTTCATTGAAACAAAAACATCAATCCAAATAAAAATTATTGATCCTGATTGTGAAAATTCCGAAACATTTACTCTACAAATGTTAAAGTTTAAATGCCTCCATTTATATCAATTGGTCCGTCACGCTAGACTTTTAAATAACATATTTATCGCTAAACACACAAATTGTATGGATGCATTGTGAGAATTTCTATTTTCTGTTAATTTATTTTCATGACTGAAGATATTTAACAACAAAGACATTAAAAAAAAAAAATTATGTGCACGTGCTATTAAATATACAAAAAATCTTTTGGAGTGCATCTGCAACAATTACAACGATGGTGCTCGTTGACGGTTGTACTGTGGTGGATATTTTTCAAATGAAAAGTGCAGACCTCCCACATGCAATAACACCGATTTTAACATCACGATTGTATATAATGGCACAGAGGGCGATAGAAATACCAGTGGGTGAAGGGTTTCTAAATTCTTTTTTTTTTTTTTCTACCAGTGGAAAAAGTGCGGAACATCAAACAATGATGGCTGAAATGATGCAGATGGAAGTGAACAGTGAGGAAATAATTTTTTTTTTTTTCAAAAATGCGTGATGGTGGAATGGGGGATAAATAAAAACACTCGACCTGAAGATGAACAGGCCGAGAAGATCAGCAGCAGCAGCATCAGCAGGTGGTTGTGGTAGAAGACGTAGCAGTAAAAATAAAAAAAATGTTCGTTCATAATCAGCAGAGGGTGAGGCAGTTATCTCAACCGCTAACTTGCATGTATGCATGAACACAGAATGATCATATTGTCGTTATCTTTAATGCTGGATGGGGGGGAGGGGTGGTCAAATTCCCCATTTCATAGTAGAAGGAAAAGAAAAAAGAAAGGGGGGGAGAAAAACAGAGAAAAGGAAAAACAGAAAAGAATAGAAGGAAAAAAAAGAGAAAGAGGCAGGAATAAAAAAGACAGGAGAAAAAGGGAAAAGGAGAAAGTGAGAAAAAAGGAGAAAGAGGGAAGGAGAAAGGGAAAAAGGGGGGAGAAAGAAGAAAAGGGGGAGAAAGAAAAAAGAGAAAAAGGAGAGAAAGAAAAAGGAGAGAAAGAAAAAGGAAAGAAAAGAAAACGGAAAAAGGAGAAAAAGGGGAAAGAGAAAATTGATAAAAAAAAAAAAGGAAAACGAAATTAAAAAATTACAGAAAAAAAAAATCTCTCCTATTTTATGTAAGAAGGGGCATTAGAAAAAAGGAGAAAAGAAAAAACTAGGGAAACACTGAAAAAAAAAAACTGAAAAAAAAAAAAAAAAGTGAAAAAAAAAAAAAAACTGAAAAAAAAAAAAAAACTGAAAAACTTAAAGAAAAAGAAACTTGCTTCACTTTTGCTGAAAACTCAAAACAAATTTAAACAGATTTTCACTTTTTTCTCTGACATGAAATAAAAATGTTGTATTGAGAGAATTTGATAAAATAGTGAGAATTAAAAAAGAAAAAGAAAGCACCACAGTAAGAAAGCATGAAGAGTTTTCGTTTCGACACGTGTTACTCTTTTTCCACATTTTCCTCCCACAATTATACATCATTTTGTTTTTAGCCAGAAAGAGAACACGAATCAATTTGGAAATGCATTATTTTTTTGTGTCATCAATTGACTCTTAGTGTATGAGATTCCATAGGAGCCGCAGAGTCATAGAGAGTGTCCGTATCCTGAGTCGGTTCACCTTGTAACTTGCAATGATTGTTTAGAGTCCCTGCTCCACAATCGCAAAAGAAACGATCATGACGGATAAACTCAACTTCATGCCCAGCATGACAGTTCTTTATACAGTTCACGCAGATTGCATTTCGATCAGTTGTATTGCATGTCCGACACCTTCAAAAAGAAAAAATAAACAGATGTTTTACATAAATTTAATTTCACTGATGCTTAAAAAATTTTTACTTGCCCAATTTCAAAGTATCTCTATTATATAAAAGTCTGCGTGTGTGTGCGTGAGGTGTGAGTTCCTTCCTCATAGGTTCCAAGGGTAATTTATATGTCTGACGGTGTACTTAGATATGTTTTGTACAGAAATTCATATGATACGTAACGAAAATCGGCAAAAGTCCGATCTTAAAAATAGTCTTTCTTCTCTTATAGAAGAAAAAAGAAGAATTTTTACTGGTGTAACCTTGGCTGGTGTAATGTAAAATATTCCCATGTAAAAATTATTTTTTATCTAAAAGAGGAAACTATTTTTAAGATCGTCAATCCCAAATATCAGCTGACGTGATATTGTAAACAAACACAGTCAGACTTTGATGAACGATATTATCATTTTTTAATTTTTTTGCGAATTAGTTCATCGACCAAATTATTCCTCGTAATATATAATATTCAATGGAGGATTGATTCTATGATAATTCATACGCTTATTTCTGTTTATTATGTTTAAGCTTAGTGTATGACCAGGCAAGCCGAGCGTCCAGCTGATATATGGATATTTAATAAGTTTCAAAGTAGATATGGATATTTAATATGTTTCAAAGTACGTATGGATATTTAATACGTTTCAAAGTACGTATGGATATTTAATACGTTTCAAAGTACGTATGGATATTTAATAAGTTTCAAAGTACGTATGGATATTTAATACGTTTCAAAGTACATATGAATATTTAATATGTTTCAAAGTAGATATGGATATTTAATAAGTTTCAAAGTACGTATGGATATTTAATATGTTTCAAAGTACGTATGGATATTTAATACGTTTCAAAGTACATATGAATATTTAATACGTTTCAAAGTAGATATGGATATTAAATATGTTTCAAAGTACGTATGGATATTTAATATGTTTCAAAGTACGTATGGATATTTAATATGTTTCAAAGTACGTATGGATATTTAATATGTTTCAAAGTACGTATGGATATTTAATAAGTTTCAAAGTACGTATGGATATTTAATATGTTTCAAAGTACGTATGGATATTTAATATGTTTCAAAGTACGTATGGATATTTAATATGTTTCAAAGTACGTATGGATATTTAATATGTTTCAAAGTACGTATGGATATTTAATATGTTTCAAAGTACGTATGGATATTTAATATGTTTCAAAGTACGTATGGATATTTAATAAGTTTCAAAGTACGTATGGATATTTAATATGTTTCAAAGTACGTATGGATATTTAATATGTTTCAAAGTACGTATGGATATTTAATACGTTTCAAAGTACATATGGATATTTAACACGTTTCAAAGTACATATGGATATTTAACACGTTTCAAAGTACATATGGATATTTAATACGTTTCAAAGTACGTATGGATATTTAATAAGTTTCAAAGTACGTATGGATATTTAATATGTTTCAAAGTACGTATGGATATTTAATATGTTTCAAAGTACGTATGGATATTTAATATGTTTCAAAGTACGTATGGATATTTAATAAGTTTCAAAGTACGTATGGATATTTAATATGTTTCAAAGTACGTATGGATATTTAATATGTTTCAAAGTACGTATGGATATTTAATATGTTTCAAAGTACGTATGGATATTTAATATGTTTCAAAGTACGTATGGATATTTAATACGTTTCAAAGTACATATGGATATTTAATACGTTTCAAGGTACGTATGGATATTTAATACGTTTCAAAGTACATATGGATATTTAATACGTTTCAAAGTACGTATGGATATTTAATACGTTTCAAAGTACGTATGGATATTTAATATGTTTCAAAGTACGTATGGATATTTAATACGTTTCAAAGTACATATGGATATTTAATACGTTTCAAGGTACGTATGGATATTTAATACGTTTCAAAGTACATATGGATATTTAATACGTTTCAAAGTACGTATGGATATTTAATACGTTTCAAAGTACGTATGGATATTTAATACGTTTCAAAGTACGTATGGATATTTAATACGTTTCAAAGTACGTATGGATATTTAATATGTTTCAAAGTACGTATAGATATTTAATATGTTTCAAAGTACGTATAGATATTTAATATGTTTCAAAGTACGTATAGATATTTAATATGTTTCAAAGTACGTATGGATATTTAATACGTTTCAAAGTACATATGGATATTTAATACGTTTCAAAGTACGTATGGATATTTAATACGTTTCAAAGTACGTATGGATATTTAATATGTTTCAAAGTACGTATGGATATTTAATACGTTTCAAAGTACATATGGATATTTAATACGTTTCAAGGTACGTATGGATATTTAATACGTTTCAAAGTACATATGGATATTTAATACGTTTCAAAGTACGTATGGATATTTAATACGTTTCAAAGTACGTATGGATATTTAATATGTTTCAAAGTACGTATGGATATTTAATACGTTTCAAAGTACGTATGGATATTTAATATGTTTCAAAGTACGTATAGATATTTAATATGTTTCAAAGTACGTATGGATATTTAATATGTTTCAAAGTACGTATGGATATTTAATATGTTTCAAAGTACGTATGGATATTTAATATGTTTCAAAGTACGTATGGATATTTAATACGTTTCAAAGTACATATGGATATTTAATACGTTTCAAGGTACGTATGGATATTTAATACGTTTCAAAGTACATATGGATATTTAATACGTTTCAAAGTACGTATGGATATTTAATACGTTTCAAAGTACGTATGGATATTTAATATGTTTCAAAGTACGTATGGATATTTAATACGTTTCAAAGTACGTATGGATATTTAATACGTTTCAAAGTACATATGGATATTTAATATGTTTCAAAGTACGTATGGATATTTAATACGTTTCAAAGTACGTATGGATATTAAATAAAACTGCTTGTAATGTGAGAGTGTGGGAAAGGGAGACATGCAACGGCAAAAGATGAATAAAAACGAAGACAATAATGTGCTAAATATTTTTCTTTAAAAAAAACTTATTTTCAGTAAATCTTTCCCTTTTTGTTGATAGAGTTAAGTTTTTAATATTCCAGCATAAAGAGGTTTTGTGGAGGTTTCTTCTTTTCTGGAAACGGCAAAAAATGTTCTTCTTTTTAAGATAAACATGAAAGATTTACTGAAAAATAAATTGATCAGTTTTTGAATAAAATGTATTACATTTATTGTTTTTGAAGTTTTGAGATGAGGATTATTTAAATTATTAATACTACTGTTCTCACCTTGAGATCTGCAAGGACCTGTGGCACCACAGATAAAGTACTTGGTATCATTCATATGTAAGTGACACTTTTCTTCAATCCTCAGTGCAAATGATCCCAAAACATAAAATTACAAATTACTTAAGATTTCCACCTGGTCATGGCCGACATAACAAGTGCATGCTACCTCATGGATTAAATAAAGGGTTCCATTCGAAATTCCGTATAGATTACGATATTCTACAAAATATACCTGAAGAAGGTCAGAGGTTACATCAACCGAAACATTGTGATAATAATACTCAAGATGAGAAGAGTCATGCGAATAATACATAAAGAAATCACATATTGTCTCCAATTATTTGTTCATCTAATATAGTTTGAATTTTCCACACTGCAAACAGCCTGTATACTTATTTGCCATAATGCTTCAAGCAAACTACCATATTTCAAAAATAAAATAAATAAATAAGGTTGGGGCACTAGAAGTGAAGTGAAACTATTTACATGAACAACAAATTATGTTTTTAAGTTTCTTTTGTTTCGTTGTTTATTCATATAGCTATTTTTATCTTGGTTATTAATTTCACGTCGTTTTGATGCATCTAATTAAACTTATGAACCGAAAATAAGTGATCATTTTAAATTAATTTTATATGCAAAACTGATCCCACATTCTGAATTCTAAAATATTTTTCTGTTTCTTTTTTTACTGTCCAGTTTTTCAGGATGGTTACACTTATGTAATTTCCTAAAAAGTACACTCCCTGGCAGAGCGGAGACTAGCATAGGATTTCCATGAACAAATTTACCGAAAATAAATTAAAAAAAAAAAATGCAAATTATAATGAAAGTCTATCAGCATCTCAAACTTTAAAATAAAAGAATGGTTGCAGACATTATTGACAAACTTTGACATAAGTCAAAAATCAGTAAAATAACTAACATTTTGGAAAACAATTATTTTGTAAATAAATCTTAAAAAAAGATTTACCTGTAGAAATCATGCATTGGAAAACTTGTATAACTTGAGATTTTATATAGACATTGGCCAGAATCGACCGTTTTTTCAACCATGTTGTGATTTCCTGTGATGATGTTATCTGAAGAAAGAGAAAAAAAAAATAGAAAAAAAAGGCACGAGAAACAGTTAGAAAGGATTTAAAAAGATATTTTTAAAACTGCAATAGAAAATGAAATTTCAAGTTTAACAAATAACACAAAAATGTAGTTTTATTCGCATTTCTATCATGAATGGAGATTTGGTATATGTAACTGAAACCATACTATTATTTCTAGTGATTGTACAATTGCATTTTCTTTTAATGCATAAGTCAGTTTACTATTTCAGATGAATCTTTCAATGCTAACCAAAATAAAAAACTGAAACAACAAATTGGCTAGGCAGAATCAAAATATCGATGTGATGCTATCTTGGTATGAAATTTCAATAAATTTATTTTATATTTTAGATACATGGTGAAAAGAACGCAAAACAACTGTTTATCACTAATTGGCCGAATGGTAAGAATCAACGACTATCAACTAAATGAATGTAGGTTCAATCCTGGCTTGAGGCAGATGTTTGTTGAGCCACATTAAAGAACTGTGATACAGTGAAACAGTTTGTCTAGATTATATATATAGGGCTCTACGGAAAAATTTATCTTTAGTTAACCTTTGACAACTAAATATTTTCATTTACTAGTAAAATTGAAGTGTAACGAGCCTAACCCATGAGATTTTTGGAATATGACATTTTTGTTCCGTGACGAGTACTTACATCATAAAGATTTTTCTGTATTTTTTTATTTTAAAGAAGTGTAATTCTAAATATGCACTGAATTTTATTCGTAGATTTGAAGACATAAATATTTGAATTTCTTCAGATGTTTAAACAACCTTCGTTAAAAAAAAAAGTAATTGTTCTATTAAACTTATTGTTTATATAATTTAACTTTGCTGGTTTTATTAAAAAACAAATAACGGTTGAAAAGACATTTTTCATTAAGTAATAAGTCTAGGAAGATTCATGAAAGAAACACAATCGCCAAAAAAATAAGCGTTTTATTATTTCTACTTGGAAAAATCACTCATAAATGTGACAGTTTCACCTGCGTATTACATATATCTCTTTATGACTCATTTAATGCATATATATATATATTAAATGAATAAGTTTATGAACGTGTCCCAGAGTCAAAATCGGCAGTTGAGCTGAAGTTTGGAATAGAGTCGAGCGCAGTTGAAGAGTCACCACACCTCTCTCTTCTCGCGTCATACCGAGAGAAATCAACCTATTTGACTTGGCAGAGTCTGTCAAAATCAACATTGAACTACAGACAAATGTATATAACTATATATATATTTGTATATAACTATATATATATATATTTGTACATAACTATATATATATATATTTGTATATAACTATATATATATATATTTGTATATAACTATATATATATATATATTTGTATATAACTATATATATATATATATATTTGTATATAACTATATATATATATATATATTTGTATATAACTATATATATATATATTTGTATATAACTATATATATATATATATTTGTATATAACTATATATATATATATATTTGTATATAACTATATATATATATATATATTTGTATATAACTATATATATATTTGTATATCTTGAATTTAATGAGTAGAACACAGAGTTGTTTTGTTTTTTTGTATGCATGAAATTGCTTTCCTTCTAGCGCAACAGATTGACGAAGCGGCGACATATCAACCCGATCGCGAAATCAAGACCAATCAAATCGATTGACAGCTCCTGCCACACTAGAATACCTTGCTGACTTATGAAGGACGGATCACAAGGGTAAAATGCCATGTCGAATAATTGTTTGGATTAGAAATGATTATTTTAATGACAAGAAGTATCCAAGTCTGATAGTTCTTGGTGATTATGTCAAAAAGGAATCAGTTTGAAGTCATAAAACCTCAAAATCTTCCAAAAATTGGTATTCAGCATACATGAAAAAAGGAATGGCATGTGCAGGAAGAATTAGTGCTTTACTGTTAGGACGATACAAAGGTATAATGCAAGGGGAGTAATTCTTTACTTCTTTATACAAAGTTACCGCCCCTTGTCCGTAGTCCTAGATTTTAAATTCTCGCGACTTCTTGTGAGATCAACAACCAGAAGTAGAGAGAGTGGGGGGAAAAGAGTGACTTTCAAAATGGAGAAATGAGCATCATTACCGTTCGTTCCTGTTATCATACTTTGACTTTTAATCTTTCATGTGTTATGTTTGAATTGTCGTTATGTATATGTGTGTCTTCATAATAAACGTGTATCGTAATGTAACGATTTTCTTATTTGTTCATAATTGTTCCATTCTTTCACCATGTGCTGCTGGACACCCTGCAGAAGATATTGTATGTTATATTAATCCTAACGCATCCCACAATATAACACTTACAAAGAAAGGAACATCAGCAAATTTCTGGAGGACGGAGACAAAATACTCTTCGCACTGCTGCACATCAAGCTCAGCTTAAACAAGCAGTTCACCAAGGCTCTGGCCAAGGATGGTGACTGCTTCACTTGTGACAGGCTTTTCCAGTACTGACTATGGAGAAGTTGAAAGCTGACATCTTTGCTGATGATCAGATCCGGCGGCTGAGAAATCCAGAGTTTGAAATCCCAATAAACAAATTGGCAGTGTGGAAGACATTTGTTCTGATATGTGAAGAACTTTCTTGGCAAAAATAAGGCCAGAAACTACGAAAAACCTGCCAACAAAATGCTGACTGCTTTCAAAAACTTGGGCTGCAACATGAGCATCATGATGCACTATTTTCACATATGAACCAGTTTCCTGAGAACCTTGATTCAATTAGTGAAGTGCAAGAGGTGAGATTCCATCAGGAACTGAAAGAAATGGAGATCAGGTACTAGGGTTGCTGGGCCGCAGTTATGATGGCTGACTATTGTTGGAATTTGAAGAGAGAACTCCCTGCCGCTGAAAAGAAAATGAAGTTCAAGCCGTGAAGGTTGTACAATGGTGAAAATAACATACAATTTATGTGTATTTACCTTTACCAATGCTTACAATTCGGTTTATAGTAATCAATGTTTTTATCAGGTAATTAATATATTGTGTTGACAAAATACTTTTTTTCTTAACATATTTAGGGTGATATGTGTTGACAAAAACCAGCTGATCATGTCACAAAAATGTAATCGATTTTGTCACAAAATCTGATTTATTTTTTGCAAATCAACACAAAAACCTGGTGGAGAGAAATGGATGCCATTTCAGATTCAGCAGTGCAAAAATACTGTAAATTAGTTGTGAAAATTGCTGCCCAGGGTAATCATTAATAATGTAAGAGTTAATTATTGAAACAGATTTTCTTTAATGTAATATGCAAATGAGGTAACTTTTTTAATATAGATTTCCTTTGAAGACATCATATATATATATATAGAAATGGTAATAGGATAAAAATGTCAGTTTTCAGTTTGAAAATTAATTTGTGAAACAATGTTTTATACATATTAGACAGGAATATGACTTTATTATAATAAAGATTAGGAATGGATTTTTAGAGTGGGGTAACTTCCAAAGATGAATGTTCAATCTGGTCTTCTGTATGCATCCGAGGCATGAATTTTTTTTTTTTTTTTTACATAGGCATCATCACTTATCAAGGCCAAGAGGCCACTCGAGGATAAAGGTTAAAAGTGTATAGTAGAAATTGGACAATATAGTAATCGTTAGTAACGGAAATTCGGTAAATTTGTTAACTTATATGGAACAGCTCATCAAAAACTTGTTTACGTTAGACTTGAAGACAACCATATTGTAGTCAGCTGAAAAGCAGGACAACGGAAGACAATTCCATAGGCGTGCAGTTCTAAGAAAGAAGTTTTGCTCTTGGAATCTACGTTTAGGTTTAGGCACAGATAAAGAGTGGAGGAAATTGATAGTGTTTTTTGCTAGATGGATGTTTCTTGTGAAAGTTTGGCGACAGGGGGATGATAGAATGGAGCTCAGCTGAGCACTTGCCATGAAAATAATGATAAAGCAGAGACAAACTCGCAACATCTCTTCTGTGAGAAAGAGGTTGCAGGGAAGAGAAAAGGAGATCCCCTACGAGGCTACGAAGTCCATTTTGAACTCTATCAAGACAGGATTCCAATTCCATAGCTCATTTACAATGAATGGATCTATTGTTGCGAAAATAAATTCATCAATGGAAGAGAGTTGAGGATAATTGATGCAGAGGAAGTTATCTGAAGTAGAAGATTGAATTGGTTTGGTCGTGTGCAAAGAATGTCGTGAGATGATCTGAAAAAAAGTAGTCTACAAAACGGAGGTAGATTTTCAAGAAATTGGAAGCAGTTACGGCTGAAAACATGAGAAAATTGGGATTGACGAATGAAGACATGAGTGATAGAAAATTGTGGATAAAATGGAAGATAGAAGTTTTATTCCATCAAATGGAAAAGGCACTTGAAAACGAGAAACTTTTCTCATAAACCGTTTTAAATCATAAGAATTGTTTGCAATTAATCAAAGTAAAAAAAAAAAATATTCACCTTTCAAAATGGGTTTGACTCCACTGGCGAGGCAGAGGCCACCAAATTTATTATTAAAAATCTTGTTTTCCTCCAGAGTAGCCGAGGCGTTGTTAGTTATTTCAAGACCGGCTGCAAGTCCATCAAAAATACGATTTCGACGTAACGAAGGTTGACTTTGCGTGCTAATGAGAACTCCAGCTTGAACATTCTGAAAAATGTCGTTCTCTTCAAGAATTCCTACAAAGAAAACCACAGTTGTGGAATAATTGGTTAAGTCAATAAGAAAGATGGGGGGGGGTAAGAGACAGATATAATGGGGGAGAGAGATAAAGAGAGAGGTGACAGAGATAAAGAGTGGATCTATTGTTGCAAAAACAAGTTCGTCAATGGGAGAGTTGCAAGTCATTTATGCGGAGGAAATTATCTGAAGTAGAAGATTGAATTGGTTTGGTCGTGTGCACAGGATGTCGGGAGACATGGGGTTGGGTGGAGTGGAGAAGACACAGGCAGAGAGAGAGAGAGATATGGGGTGGAAGAAAGAGAGAGAGACACGGGGTGGGGACATGGGAGGGAAGAGAGAGAGAGACATGGGGGGAACACGGGGAGGAGTGGAGAGGGACACGGGGTGACACAGGGGGGAGGAGTGGAGAGAGACACCAGGGGGGGGGAGGAGGAGACACGGGGAGAGATATATCTACCTTTTCCACCATTAAATATACAGATGCCACCATCTCGTCCGTCATGGATTTTATTGTTCCGTAACACTGGATTACTGTCCGTCTTTATCCAAACGCCAGCCATTGCATTATCGAAGATCTCATTGTGGGCAATCATACCCAGCCCACTGTTATAAACAAGGATGCCACCATTTTGGCCACCCCAGATTTTATTCAGACGGATCAACGGATTACTACCAGTCCTGCGTATCAAGGAAACAAGAATCAAAGGTTTACAATCATCCAAAGAAGATGTGGCTAAAACTGTTTGAAAAGGAATGAATTGTATGATTTGTGCCTAAACAAAATGGCTGAATGCATGTAGGTCTTACTCTTAATGCCTAGCATATACCCGAGAGCTGATACTGATTATTATCTAATGCTCATCAACATTCAAGAAATTTTTGCCCGTTAACATAAATTGCCACACTTGTTGATCTAACTTTTCGTCATTTTATTTTATTTTTTTCATCAGACTTGGTTTAATGTCAATTTTACATGGTGATATGCATTGACCAGCCTTAAGAAATTGATTTCCAAACTAACTCATCTCTGGCCAGGTCTTTATTTATCCTTCTCTTTCAAGTCCATTCTTAACAGTTTCAAGCATTTTTATCTAGGCCTTCGCCTGTTAACTGTACCTGCTATTTTAATTGTTATACATTTATTAACCCAACAACTATCATCTATTCGTTCAACGTGGCCATACTATCAAAGTCTCCTGTTCTGCACACATCTCCCATATTGTTCAGATTTAATCTTCCCCTTAGCTCATCAGATTTGAGCCGGTGTTTAAGAATCACATTACACATAAATTGTGTCATTCTCGTATCATTTCTATCCATGCAATGCATTCAATGTTCATTTTTATTTGAGTATCTGAAATAATTACAACAATCTATAAAATAAACATTCTAGTTTAAATGTAAACATTTTCATAAATATCTGAAGTCCATATTTAGATTTTGTATAATCTTTACGATTCTGAATGTTGCGACTAAATCATTTTTTTTTAAACTAAACAAATACTTGTTTACATATTACATGGGGGGATGAAAAATTTTTTTACAAAATTATCTATTTTTACATTTATTATTCTTTAAGTGTAAAAAAAATAGAGTTAATAAGATTTCAACCATAAACATTCTATTTTAGATATAAGGATTTCGAATTTATACAATTAATAACACAAGAAATATTTAAGATATTTTAATTAAATTAGACAAAGAAAATAAAAAGATTAATGAATGCAAGAAATGTTTATTGTGATTGGTAGAAATTATGCAAATGCGAACAAGTTGTAGAGAATCAGCAGCAGTTGTCAGGAATCTCTATCTCTACAAGCATATAAATGTGTGTGTGTGTGTGTGCGCAAGTTCGTTCCTTACAGACTCCGAAATAGCTGAACAGATTTTCTTTAAAACTTTAGTATATAAGTCTGGGAGTTATCTTCGTTAAGTTTTGTCTCAGAATACTCCTGATAATTACTAATAATCGAAACCTTATTTTAATTTATCTATCATCGGTAAAGCCATATTTTTTCCATGTCATTGCTTAGCAACAATGATAGAACAACGGGGCCGTGAAAATCCTACTTTGTGTAAGTTGATAGCAGGTTTTTTCTTTTTTGCAGGACATGGTTTGTAGGTTCAAACTCTGCACGTAAGTTTCTTAATTTTTTTTCATTAACTGCAAAGCATTTTATAAGACATGAAAATTTACATGTTTTTAACAGTGCAAAAGTAAATATGTACCCGTTTTTGAACATCCATTGAACAAGCAACTGATTCTGAAGAAATTGTAAAACCGTCTACACACACATTTAGTGAAAATGTGATTCAGAGGTCTCTTATATGTCGATTTAACAAAACATTGGCCTCAACAACCAAGCACAAGTAATATGCCCGGCAACATAAATTAGGGAATTTTTCAACAGTTAACTAATCGTAGAACTATACAGCGACAACCACATAAATTCTTCCAACGAATAGGTAGTCGATGTTGATCGTGTGGTTTCTTTCGCATACGGATCAAGAAATCATGGCCTCCAAAACCTCGCCAAAGTAGTTGGCTTGGAGCTGGAAGAATAGCTGCTAAGGGGACAAATCAGAGAAATTGGATTGTTGCTGGCACGTTGCATCCACTGTGTGGGGGCTACGTTGATCAGTAAGGTGTCAATATAACCAAAATTTACTAAAATAATTTTAGGATTACAAAATATATTTATTGGAATTACCAAAGATACAGATCAAAATAAGCATAAAAAAGGCATCAAAGCAACCCTCGAGCAAGGCGAGGTAATACTGCTAGTAAACAATAAAACTAAAAAAAAATGTGACATCTTATAAAAGCCAACATATGAAAAGTAATAGCTGCAAGTGTGATTTTGTTCTTGCTTAATGGCAGAGAAAGAAACAACAAGTAATTGTAAGTAAATGTTATTTGTTATTTTTATTTCAATTTTATAATTTGCCAATAAAGATTTCTTTTTATCCAGAACGAAACATTAAAACCAAATTAGAAGAGCTTGAGAACATAAACTGTTGAAATGAATCAACAAAAACAAATTTTGATGGATAGCATTAGTGCTTATTTTTTGTTCAATTTTTGTACGGTACCGGTATTATTTTCAGCCTTTCACCATGCTAACAAACTACTTGATTATCCATCATAGCACTCCACCCAACTTCCCTTTTTATCGACATCCACTAGCACTCTTTCTCTACATAAACACACAAATAATCCAAAGAAATTAATTTATCCAAAAAAAACAATTTTTTTTTTTTTTTTGTTACCTTATCTGAACTCCTGAATATAAATGATTGAAAATATCATTATCCTCAAGGACACCGTGGCCGTTATCGTAGAAATAGACTCCGACCTGCAAACAAAGCCGTCAGCATTGAAAAAAGTGAAAACAATCAGAACAAAACTAAAATCCGGTATCGTCACAATTTTAGAAAAACAATGTTTTGCATGCAACAAGATTTAGTCACGTTAATAAAAGATTACAAAGTTGTGAAAGATGTTAGATGTGAGGCGAAAAAGCTTTAAAAATATTTGTTTGTTATTTAAAAAAAATTTTTTAAACTCATGCTCACCCAAAACAAGGTATATCGCCACTTGGACGTAAGTGGCTACTATTTGAAATCATGTTTATGGAAAATGAACAAGATAATAAAATAGAAAAACAAAGGTTTTCATGATTATGAGGAAGAAAAAAGGTAATCACATAATTAAATAAACTTTTAAAATATTAAATTACATAAATTAACAAATCCAATACCATAGGTGTCCTACCATTTAAATGGTCTAAAATTAGTGCAACAAACATGATTTTGTGTTGATAAGTTCGAGCTTGAGACGATGGATGACTGGAAAGCACGAGAATATTGGCAGAGCACAATGATTCGTATACAATAAAAAATATATTGTAAATCTTAGCTGCAACTCAGTGTTCCATGAATTGCTTTAGAGCCACGAAATGTGAGAAATGTGACTAAAATGTGGAAGCAGATCATAGCAAGTGTTCTGACTATGTCCGCACAATCTCAATTCATTGAGAAAATGCAAAAATAGTTGTAGCAAGATCCAGGCATGGTAGTGTGGTAATTGGCGAGTGAGAAGAGCATCAGAGTGGCAACTATGAAGTGCTGAACGAAGAATTTCGACACTCCTCATAAAAGAGGAGCAGGAGTCATCTACTCGATATCAATGTGCAAGAAAACCACTTTACAAAATCCAACAAACTCCTCAACAACATAAAACAATCAGTCAAGTCGGTAATGTTCTGATTTTTCTCAAGAACAATTACACAATGTATAGAACAGGTAATTTTTCTCAAGAACAATTACACAATGTATAGAACAGGTAATTTTTCTCAAGAACAATTACACAATGTATAGAACAGGTAATTTTTCTCAAGAACAATTACACAATGTATAGAACAGGTAATTTTTCTCAAGAACAATTACACAATGTATAGAACAGGTAATTTTTCTCAAGAACAGGTACACAATGTATAGAACAGGTAGTTTTTCTCAAAAAAAGTTACACAATGTATAGAACAAGTAATTTTTCTCAAGAACAATTACACAATGTATAGAACAGGTAATTTTTCTCAAGAACAGTTACACAATGTATAGAACAGGTAATTTTTCTCAAGAACAATTACACAATGTATAGAACAGGTAATTTTTCTCAAGAACAATTACACAATGTATAGAACAGGTAATTTTTCTCAAGAACAATTACACAATGTATAGAACAGGTAATTTTTCTCAAGAACAATTACACAATGTATAGAACAGGTAATTTTTCTCAAGAACAATTACACAATGTATAGAACAGGTAATTTTTCTCAAGAACAATTACACAATGTATAGAACAGGTAATTTTTCTCAAGAACAATTACACAATGTATAGAACAGGTAATTTTTCTCAAGAACAATTACACAATGTATAGAACAGGTAATTTTTCTCAAGAACAATTACACAATGTATAGAACAGGTAATTTTTCTCAAGAACAATTACACAATGTATAGAACAGGTAATTTTTCTCAAGAACAATTACACAATGTATAGAACAGGTAATTTTTCTCAAGAACAATTACACAATGTATAGAACAGGTAATTTTTCTCAAGAACAATTACACAATGTATAGAACAGATAATTTTTCTCAAGAACAATTACACAATGTATAGAACAGGTAATTTTTCTCAAGAACAGTTACACAATGTATAGAACAGGTAATTTTTCTCAAGAACAATTACACAATGTATAGAACAGGTACACAATGTATAGAACAGGTAATTTTTCTCAAGAACAATTACACAATGTATAGAACAGGTAATTTTTCTCAAGAACAATTACACAATGTATAGAACAGGTAATTTTGCTCAAGAACAATTACACAATGTATAGAACAGGTAATTTTTCTCAAGAACAATTACACAATGTATAGAACAGGTAATTTTTCTCAAGAACAATTACACAATGTATAGAACAGGTAATTTTTCTCAAGAACAATTACACAATGTATAGAACAGGTAATTTTTCTCAAGAACAATTACACAATGTATAGAACAGGTAATATTTCTCAAGAACAATTACACAATGTATAGAACAGGTAATTTTTCTCAAGAACAATTACACAATGTATAGAACAGGTAATTTTTCTCAAGAACAATTGCACAATGTATAGAACAGGTAATTTTTCTCAAGAACAATTACACAATGTATAGAACAGGTAATTTTTCTCAAGAACAATTACACAATGTATAGAACAGGTAATTTTTCTCAAGAACAATTACACAATGTATAGAACAGGTAATTTTTCTCAAGAACAATTACACAATGTATAGAACAGGTAATTTTTCTCAAGAACAATTACACAATGTATAGAACAGGTAATTTTTCTCAAGAACAATTACACAATGTATAGAACAGGTAATTTTTCTCAAGAACAATTACACAATGTATAGAACAGGTAATTTTTCTCAAGAACAGTTACACAATGTATAGAACAGGTAATTTTTCTCAAGAACAATTACACAATGTATAGAACAGGTACACAATGTATAGAACAGGTAATTTTTCTCAAGAACAATTACACAATGTATAGAACAGGTAATTTTTCTCAAGAACAATTACACAATGTATAGAACAGGTAATTTTTCTCAAGAACAATTACACAATGTATAGAACAGGTAATTTTTCTCAAGAACAATTACACAATGTATAGAACAGGTAATTTTTCTCAAGAACAATTACACAATGTATAGAACAGGTAATTTTTCTCAAGAACAATTACACAATGTATAGAACAGGTAATTTTTCTCAAGAACAATTACACAATGTATAGAACAGGTAATTTTTCTCAAGAACAATTACACAATGTATAGAACAGGTAATTTTTCTCAAGAACAATTACACAATGTATAGAACAGGTAATTTTTCTCAAGAACAATTACACAATGTATAGAACAGGTAATTTTTCTCAAGAACAATTACACAATGTATAGAACAGGTAATTTTTCTCAAGAACAATTACACAATGTATAGAACAGGTAATTTTTCTCAAGAACAATTACACAATGTATAGAACAGGTAATTTTTCTCAAGAACAATTACACAATGTATAGAACAGGTAATTTTTCTCAAGAACAATTACACAATGTATAGAACAGGTAATTTTTCTCAAGAACAATTACACAATGTATAGAACAGGTAATTTTTCTCAAGAACAATTACACAATGTATAGAACAGGTAATTTTTCTCAAGAACAATTACACAATGTATAGAACAGGTAATTTTTCTCAAGAACAATTACACAATGTATAGAACAGGTAATTTTTCTCAAGAACAATTACACAATGTATAGAACAGGTAATTTTTCTCAAGAACAATTACACAATGTATAGAACAGGTAATTTTTCTCGAGAACAATTACACAATGTATAGAACAGGTAATTTTTCTCGAGAACAATTACACAATGTATAGAACAGGTAATTTTTCTCAAGAACAATTACACAATGTATAGAACAGGTAATTTTTCTCAAGAACAATTACACAATGTATAGAACAGGTAATTTTTCTCAAGAACAATTACACAATGTATAGAACAGGTAATTTTTCTCAAGAACAATTACACAATGTATAGAACAGGTAATTTTTCTCAAGAACAATTACACAATGTATAGAACAGGTAATTTTTCTCAAGAACAATTACACAATGTATAGAACAGGTAATTTTTCTCAAGAACAATTACACAATGTATAGAACAGGTAATTTTTCTCAAGAACAATTACACAATGTATAGAACAGGTAATTTTTCTCAAGAACAATTACACAATGTATAGATCAGGTAATTTTTCTCAAGAACAATTAAACAATGTATAGAACAGGTAATTTTTCTCAAGGACAATTACACAATGTATAGATCAGGTAATTTTTCTCAAGAACAATTAAACAATGTATAGAACAGGTAATTTTTCTCAAGAACAATTACACAATGTATAGAACAGGTAATTTTTCTCAAGAACAATTACACAATGTATAGAACAGGTAATTTTTCTCAAGAACAGTTACACAATGTATAGAACAGGTAATTTTTCTCAAGAACAATTATACAATGTATAGAACAGGTAATTTTTCTCAAGAACAATTACACAATGTATAGAACAGGTAATTTTTCTCAAGAACAATTACACAATGTATAGAACAGGTAATTTTTCTCAAGAACAATTAAACAATGTATAGAACAGGTAATTTTTCTCAAGAACAATTACACAATGTATAGATCAGGTAATTTTTCTCAAGAACAATTACACAATGTATAGAACAGGTAATTTTTCTCAAGAACAATTACACAATGTATAGAACAGGTAATTTTTCTCAAGAACAGGTACACAATGTATAGAACAGGTAGTTTTTCTCAAGAACAATTAAACAATGTATAGAACAGGTAATTTTTCTCAAGAACAATTACACAATGTATAGAACAGGTAATTTTTCTCAAGAACAGTTACACAATGTATAGAACAGGTAATTTTTCTCAAGAACAATTACACAATGTATAGAACAGGTAATTTTTCTCAAGAACAATTACACAATGTATAGAACAGGTAATTTTTCTCAAGAACAATTACACAATGTATAGAACAGGTAATTTTTCTCAAGAACAATTACACAATGTATAGAACAGGTAATTTTTCTCAAGAACAATTACACAATGTATAGAACAGGTAATTTTTCTCAAGAACAGTTACACAATGTATAGAACAGGTAATTTTTCTCAAGAACAATTACACAATGTATAGAACAGGTAATTTTTCTCAAGAACAATTACACAATGTATAGAACAGGTAATTTTTCTCAAGAACAATTACACAATGTATAGAACAGGTAATTTTTCTCAAGAACAATTACACAATGTATAGAACAGGTACACAATGTATAGAACAGGTAATTTTTCTCAAGAACAATTACACAATGTATAGAACAGGTAATTTTTCTCAAGAACAATTACACAATGTATAGAACAGGTAATTTTTTTCAAGAACAGTTACACAATGTATAGAACAGGTAATTTTTCTCAAGAACAATTACACAATGTATAGAACAGGTAATTTTTCTCAAGAACAATTAAACAATGTATAGAACAGGTAATTTTTCTCAAGAACAATTACACAATGTATAGAACAGGTAATTCTTCTCAAGAACAGTTACACAATGTATAGAACAGGTAATTTTTCTCAAGAACAATTACACAATGTATAGAACAGGTAATTTTTCTCAAGAACAATTACACAATGTATAGAACAGGTAATTTTTCTCAAGAACAATTACACAATGTATAGATCAGGTAATTTTTCTCAAGAACAATTAAACAATGTATAGAACAGGTAATTTTTCTCAAGGACAATTACACAATGTATAGAACAGGCACACAATGTATAGAACAGGTAATTTTTCTCAAGAACAATTACACAATGTATAGAACAGGTAATTTTTCTCAAGAACAGTTACACAATGTATAGAACAGGTAATTTTTCTCAAGAATAATTACACAATGTATAGAACAGGTAATTTTTCTCAAGAACAGTTACACAATGTATAGAACAGGTACACAATGTATAGAACAGGTAATTTTTCTCAAGAACAATTACACAATGTATAGAACAGGTAATTTTTCTCAAGAACAGTTACACAATGTATAGAACAGGTAATTTTTCTCAAGAACAATTACACAATGTATAGAACAGGTACACAATGTATAGAACAGGTAATTTTTCTCAAGAACAATTACACAATGTATAGAACAGGCAATTTTTCTCAAGAACAGGTACACAATGTATAGAACAGGTAATTTTTCTCAAGAACAGGTACACAATGTATAGAACAGGTAATTTTTCTCAAGAACAATTACACAATGTATAGAACAGGTAATTTTTCTCAAGAACAATTACACAATGTATAGAACAGGTAATTTTTCTCAAGAACAATTACACAATGTATAGAACAGGTAATTTTCGTAAAATCAAGTCTTGTGCTTCATGTTGAGCATGTACCCTCAAACTGTGATGGTCTTTGAGAGAGTTTCTAGCATAGGTCACGTCATACCACTTCACATCTTTGAAAAGAGATTCAGACATGATGCAGATAGTTATATTGAGTTGCTGTTCACTGCTGTGTGGGTAGGAAGAGAGGCTGTGAGACTTGGCTTCATGTCACACCTTTACAGAAATGGTTGAGAGTGTCCACGATCTCAAACACCCGTCCACACCCCAACTAGCATGAATTAAACCCGATGGATAGTATGAATCGGGTACTGTTGAGAAAGACACCGAACATACTGCCTGTAATACCAAGGACAAGCTAATTGCCAGATGAAACTGGTGTTTAAGTATTTCTTGAGGGACACCATGAAGGTGCGTTCTAAGATTTCACCTAAAGTCTGTGTTAGAGGCTGAAGACAGCTCAGAACAGCTTCCTGAAGTTCGACAAAAGATCCGAGAGACGCACATTGAATGTTGAGAAACATCAATTATTAGCCAGGATATGTTTTTTTTTTTTGTTTCTTTCCAAAATGTGTAAAATATCTCCTATATATCCTGTACAATGACATTTCAATTCAGATGTGAGGAAATTAAACAACATTAGACGTTAAATAAATGAAAATATGTATTTTTGTTCTGAAAACTTATTAAAAAAAAAAAAAAGGTTGAGATGTGTGATAAAAAACATGATTTCAGTTATCTTTCAAAACATTTTACAGATCAAAATGTTATTCCATGTCAATTCAAATATAATTGGCTTAATTTCGTGCAAAAATCTGAGAAATCAAACATTTGTTAATGGTTTGTTTGTTTGTTTGTTTGTTTAACCAGCATATCAACCTTCTTTGGGTTAATTAACGCTGTATATAAGGTTTTAAATTTTTTAATACTTTCAGAGTAAATTTTTACTGGGTATATTCGGGCAACGTTTTGATATAGTCTGTTATTAGTTGGTACTTATATTTTATGGTAAAGCTTTGCTCTTCTTAGGAAGTTTAGAATGGTTTTAGGGTTTTCTTTTTCGAAGAGTTCTTTTAATTTTACGGCCTTGTAGTAGTGTTGATGAATTTGTGTGAGATCATAGCAGTCAAGTAAAAAGTTTTCCACTGTATAAGGTTCGTGACATGGTATACATTTGGGAGGTTCTTCACTTTTTAGTATGTAAGAGTGAGTTATGTATGCATGTCTTATCCGGATACATGACAAGACTACTTTTTTGTGTGATTTTCTGAGATTTAGTAGTTTTGTTTTTTTTTGTTTTAAGTATAGGCATAATTTGGAAGAGTTTGTTGTTGTGACAATTGTTCCAGTTTTCTTGCCATTTCTTTGTAATAAAAATGTTTATTGAAGGTTTGTAGTCCGTGTATGGGACCTTTATATCACTTATTTGGAGTTTTAGGGAATTTTTGGTTACCAGATCAGCTTTTTTCTTTCCGCGGAAACCATAGTGACGAGGAATCCGACAGAAGAAAGTTTTGTGTTGTATGATAGAATGGATCCTTTGTAACAGCTTGATTAGTAAATGATTGTTTAATCTTTTATTTTTTAATGATTATAGTACTGATAATGAATCTACAAATATTATGAATTTCTTGGAATTTTCGTTTATGATAATATCTAGAGCCAGGTTTATGGCTGTAATTTCTGCACTATAGATAGAGGAGTTATTTGGTAACCTTTTTTGCTGAATAATGTTTTCTGAAATAGTAACACATCCCACTTTGTTTTGATCTTTGGAACCATCCGTGTAAATGTGCGTCCAATTTGGGTAAGAATCCATAATGTTGTTTAGTTTTTCTCTATAGTCTGTAGGGTGAGTATTGGATTTAGGATATATTGTCAGGTCTAGTATGACTTTAGGTTGATTTAACAGCCAGGTAGGGAGTTCTGTGAAATTTTCCTCATGGATGCTGGTTTGATCTATTGAGTTGTCGATAAGTGGTTTTATTGTTTCTTTCATGTAGAGACCAAAGGGTTTAATTGCATTTTCGCTTTTTTTGAATAGACGTGTGTAGTTGGGATTGAAAGTGCATTGATAGGCAGAATTTTGGGGGTTTGATTTGAGTTTTAGATAATATTGTAAGCCTAATTTTTCACGCCTCAATTTTAGTGGGGGTTCATAGGCTTCAGCATATTAGCTTTCTACTGGGGAGGTTTTGAATGCACCCAAGGCAAGTCTTAATCCTTTGTGATGGATGGAGTCGAGAGGTTTAAGATAAATTTTCTGGTTAAACCATATATAAAACTGCCATAATCTAGTTTGGCTTTTATCAGGGTTCTATATAATTTTAGGAGTGATGAGCTGTCCGATCCCCACGCAGTATTTGCTATAACCCTTAATAGGGTTTTTTTAAATAGTTTTTTTTTTTTAAATATTAAATATTTTTGTTTGAAATATTTTAAGTGAGCGATGAAGGAGAGTTTTTGTTAAAAATAAGTCCCAGAAATTTATGTTGGTCAGCCATTTTGATTTTTGTTCCTTTTAGGTTGAGAGTAGGGTTATTGTGCATTTTCCTATTACAGAAATGGACACAGTTTTGGTTGTTGAAAATTTAAAGCCATTTTCTGTCGTCCATTGTGTTAGTTTATTTATGCACATCTGTAGTTGGCAGTCTGAGGTATGACTATTTTTTGATCTATGGCAGATTACAAGGTCATCCACACATAACGAGTCATTTATCTCATTGTTTAGACAATTTATAATATTAATTTTTATATTAAAGAGCGTAACTGATAAAATACATTCTTGTGGGACTCCTTCTTCCTGCATTTTTGTTTCTGATAGGGTTGGTCTGATTCTTACTTCAAAACTTCTTCCAGATAGAAAATCTTTTATTAGGATGTGTAGTTTACCTTTTAATCCAAGATTGTGTAGGTCTTTTACTATACTCTGTCACCATGCTGTATCATAGGCTTTTTCTAAATCAAAAAAGATAGCAATTGCATGTTCTTTTTTAATGAAAGCTTCTTTGATAAACGTTTCCAATCAGACTATGTTGTCCATTGTTCCTCTTTTGTTTCTAAAACCACTTTGTATGTTGGCAGTTGAGTCGTTGGTTTCCAGATACCAGTTCAGTTGTTTATCATTTTTGCTAATCAGATGACCACATCTGTTAAATGTGCGTGAAAGGTGAAATTTCATAGCTTATTATGGTGATTGGTAAGATGTCACTACAGTGAAAAAAATCAGGTTTTATCCATTTTAAAATTTAATTATGTTGTCCCGTTAACTAAAAACTACAATTTTAAATACATTTCAAAATGTGACATTTGAATTGCATCAGAAAAAAAAAAAAAATGATTGTTGAAAAGCAGAAATTGCAAGCAATACAGACAAAAAACAGCAATAGCAATGAAAAATCTGATGAGCAGGGTTTCTCATAAAGACCAAACACCTCCTGGTAGTATGAATCAATGATGACAATATAGTAAGCATGAAATATCCTCCCCCCTTCTGGGTTATGCGAGAATGAGACATGTGAAAAGAATCCCCTTCGAAGCTGAGCCTCAAAGCTCAAATGTTGACTCTTCAAAATATGTGCAGCAAATACAACTTGCCGAAGGTGTGGGCAAGATAACTGACCATGCGTTAGTAGACTGCCACTGCATCTATATGAACCTCCAACCACCAATCGCAACTCATGTTTTCAATTCAGACCCTGGTCTCATCATAAAGACAGGGTACTTCTTCGTTATTTAAGCAAAATTCAGAAATTGAAAATCAATTTTCATTAAAAATACAATATCTACTTTATATGTCCATCTGTTATAGAAATCTCAGTGTTGAAGAATCAGATCTAATAATATGATTGAAAATTAACTTATAGATGTGAGGGCATGTTGTGACTAGCTGATGAATTGGATTAGGCCTGTCCGATCTTTTGTTTTGCCAAAGTAAGGGCTGAAATAGATGCATACTATGGCATTGTAGGTTGCCTCTCACTAGCAACAAGTGACCCTATTTTCATGGGGTTTTACACCTTTGCGTGGGATTGTGTTCGATGAATTGGTGGTCTTGTCAACAGGTTACAATCTGCAGAGACTCGATTCCTTCAACAAGAATATGTTGAAGCCAGTAACGCTTTCTTGCAGTTATCTATTGTCTGTCGAGTAAAAAAAAAAAATATATACAAGGTCTACAACCAACCTGTTTGCCACTATGGATCCTATTTTTCCGCAGGATTGGTTGACTACCTGTCGTGATCCACACACCTGCCAATGTATTGGAATAAACTTCATTTTCTTCGATTAAACCTTCACCTTTTTCGTGCTGAAAAAGAAATCAGACACAAAACAATGATAAAGAAAAAGCAATTGCCATATCAAAGGTTTGTGAAAAACTTTTACAAATAGTGTTACAACTTTGTGTATATATTCAGAAAGACACACAAACAAAATATCCTCATGTCCATAGGTAACGTAAAATCAAATTTATACAATTCAGATTGATTCGACTGAATCATTTTTCAAAAGCAAAGATGAACCCTAATATTCAAGATTCAAATATGCAATAGATTTTTTTAATAAGATATTACATTCACTATTACATCATTCTAGGATTCAACAAACAAACCAACTTTTACACGTTTCTGGAGAAGGTGCGAGGCAATTACAATTTAAAGAAAAAAAAAATGAAACTTGATTTTTCTTTGCTAAATGCTCAGCATTATACAGTGAGGACGAAGAGTAAATGGAGCAACCCAGGGAATGGTGTCCTCCCCTACCTCTTGGTGTTGTAGCCAATAAAGAGGGAGCCTTCAGTTATTTGTTTTATTTATATTGGAAGAAATCCATTTTATTTAAAAACTGAGGGGAGGGGGGTATCTGACCTTGCCCGGTCATAAGATATGCTTAAACATATTTTACTCCATGCAGATTTTGTATTTATTATTACAGAGCCAATTCTCCATTGAATATTATATTGTACCTAATATATAGTAGTGATCTCAAAAGTTAAAAATGAAATGACTTGTGTGTCATCAGTTAGAATCGAAACCAAAACATTTAGCACTCCAGCTGCATATGCTACCAATGTAGCTATCGAGAGATCGGTTATATTGGTAATTGAGACACTCATCGATAGGTAAGAAAAATTTAATATTAAATGACTTGAAGAAATAAATTGGATTTAGGTATGCACAAAGTAAAAATATATCGGCAAGTTGAAATGAATAGTTTGCATTTCAACTCAATAATAATATACGCATGTGTACGCATTTTAAATTAAAAAGATTTTTCTCGTTATAAACCATCATTGATGTATCTTTATTTCCTGTTAATTTCAGTGTTATTATAGGACTAGTAGTTTAAGAGTTTATTGGTTATATATTTACACACAGGAGATGGACACACATACATACATCTGTTTTATTTATATTGAAGAAGACTTACCACATAAATACCTCCATGTTGACCATGATGGATTTTATTGTGCCGTACAATTGGGTTACTATTTGTTCGGATCTGAATCCCTGCTAAGGCATTCCCTACAGAAAAAGAGTAAAGAAAAAAAATTGGACTTCAAGAGATGTGGAAAAGTTCTAGTAAATAACATTAAAAAATCTTTTGGACCTCGAAAACCAAAGTCTCTTTTCACCATCAAAGCTCAACTCCTTGTTTTACCTCGGTTAAAATGAAGACATCCCTTGCTTTCATAAACTCCTAGGAGTGACTTTTACCTGAAACCCAATATTAATATAATTGCAAATTACTGAAGACTTCAACCCGATTATTGCTGAGAGAACAAGAGCATGCTATCCTTGTGGATTGAATAAAGGGTTTTGTTTGAAATTCCATACAAACTCCAGAGTTTTACAGAAAGATTCCCAAGCTGGATAAGATACACTTCACATAGGTCAGAAGTTACATCGACTAAAATGTTGTGAAAATAACACTCAAGATGAGAACATGTGTTCGAAGAATTCAAACAATATACTTCCTGAGATGGAGTCCTGTTGCTACATTTAGAAAAGGTGCAGCTTGGAGTACTCTTTCTTGCCTTGACAGAGAACAAAACAACTTTGAAATCTAGTGGGCGATATCCTTTTGTCTTCTATAGTTTCTTTCTCTGCTCTATTGATATTTCCATAGAACTGAGCTCCAATCTCTGAAAAAAGCATTGGTTGTGTAACTCGTATAAAAGAAAGAACTCCCTTCATTGTTCTTCAAGAGATTTTTCTTAACCCATTATTATCATATTCAATTTAACGTCTATTTTACACAACATCACATAAAACAACCATTGAATCAGACATACAAAGAGCTTTGCTTTTTAGAGGAAAATTTCATTTACTGTAAAACATGTTCTATAAATAATCAAAAAAGACAATTGCTCAAATTTTCAACATGCCACTTGCAACGTGCTATACAGAAAAAAATATCAGTCCTGTCTGAATTGTTAGAAATATATTCCTTACATATAATTTGCAAAGTAAAATAAAATTATAAAATATAAATAAATAAAATAATTTGTCGCTAATGTTAATTTTTATGAATTAAAAGAACGTTTTTTTATTGGTTAAAACTAAAAGCTGTCTTTTGCTCTTGTATTAAATAAGCAAACATTTATTTAAAAGTCAATATATATAAAACATTTATTTAAAAGTCAATATATATAAAACATTTATTTAAAAGTCAATATATATAAAACATTTATTTAAAAGTCAATATATATAAAACATTTATTTAAAAGTCAATATATATAAAACATTCTTTAAAAGTCAATATATATAAAACATTTCTTTAAAAGTCAATATATATAAAACATTCTTTAAAAGTCAATATATATAAAACATTTCTTTAAAAGTCAATATATATAAAACATTTATTTAAAAGTCAATATATATAAAACATTCTTTCAACAAAAGTTTTTCTGAAGGAAAGACAGTACTTTAAAAAGGCGTCGCTATTACTAATGTTTTGAAAATGAAGAACTTACTTCAAAACAACTATCTTTCGAAAGAAAAGAAAAGACCAAAGCTAAGTGTTGATTTAATTGTACTTTATTTGAGTATATATGTATCTATACCAAAAACATTCTTTCAACAACAAAAAGGCAAAAAACGACTTTAAAAAGGCATCGCTATTACCAACGTTTTTGAAAATGAAGAACTAACTTTGAAACAACTATCTTAAAAAGACCAAAGTTAAGTGTTGATTTTACTGTACTTTGAGTATCTGATATATATATATATATATATATATATATATATATATATATATTTGGCAAAGAGTTTTTTTTTTTGTTTTTTTGTTTTACAGAGGAATCACCACTTATCAAGGCATGCAGGCCACTCGAGGATAAGTGTTAATCAGTATACATTAGTCAATGGGATTATAGCGTAGTAATCATAAGTAGTGGAAATTTTGTAAATTGGATTACTTAGGGGGACGGTTCATCAAGAACTTGTTTACATTGAACTTGAAGACTATCAAATTGTATTCAGACGGAAAGCAGGCAAACGTAAGAGAGTTCCACAAACATGCAATTCTAAGAAAGAAGCTTTGTTCATGGAATCTACATTTATGTTTTGGCTAGATGAGTGTTTTTCGTGAAAGTTTGACAAGAGGGGAACAATAGATTGCGGCTTTGAAAATGTCTATTTGTTTCTTGTACAGGTTCAGCAAAAATTGGAATACACCCTACTAAAACCTGATTGTCGCAGTTGGTGAATTTCAAAATTTTTATTTAAAATAATTTTCCCAACAGAATATGCCTATTCTACAAAAGGACTCAAAACTAAGTTGGATAGTCAACAGGCAAAACATTGCAGGCATTGTTAAAAAATAATTATTGGATCAGCAAGGAAGGAATATTGCCATGAAAATTTGAATCTATACATAATTGAAAGAGATTGGAGTTCCAAATCTCTTAGCAACAAAAAGTCGTAGCATACAGATTGCAATAAACAAGTGAGGAACTGATAGCTGGTACGGCAGACAAATCTCATGAATGGTTACTTATTTCCCATTTATTGGTGTGCTCGTAATCTGCAGACAATGCCATCTCAAGCACTTTGTTATTTATATCATACTTTTTGATCTTGTTACTTTTCAAGCAAACATTCATTTTGCTGCAAATAAAAGAGTATGTCGACACAAGAAGCAGAGGAATTGTGACATCGAGCCACTCTTTAGCTTATTACACACTTGATTGCTTTGGTCTGATTTGGTTTGCAGTATATCAACCACCTATGAGTTATTTAAATGGAAAATAAAGTTGTCAAATATAATTTTATTGATAAGATAATTATTTATATTCATAGAACATATTGTTCTCAGGATACTTTGCGCCCAAAAAACATTGCACTTAGAATACATTACTGCAGACAATTGCTACTATGAAACATTTTTAAATAAACACCTAACTCTTTAAATTGATGAATACAACAGGAGTTGTCTACCATAATTTTAAAATATGAACAAACAAATAAAAATTAAAAACTAAAATGCCTTTAATGAATCCTGAGCAACGCCGGGTAGGTATACCTACTAATAAATGAAACAAAATTTGAAAAAAAAAAAAAAAAAAAAACATTCAAAGCTTACCATAAATATCATTATATTCTATTAAACCTCTTCCCTCTCCAAATATGTAAACACCGCCTTGATGACCATTGAAAATTTCATTTTTTCTTTAAAATAAAAAAATTAAAGAAATGAGTTAAAAAAAAAAAAAAAAAAAAAAACAGAATGAGGTTAAAAAAAAAATTTTTTTAAATCATTATAAACCTTATTCAATTTGGAAGAGACTGTTAAATGAAGGGGAATTTTGGGATTGGTTTTACCTTGTTCAAAATAACAACTTAGAATTATTCCACGCTATGCTGTTACATCACAACACCATAGGGAAATAATCAGGGTACTAAAGAAGGCAAACAGCAAATAAAATCCTTCATTTTTTATGCATCTTGTTTCGTGCCTTAACATAATTTTCATGTTACTTTTTTTTTTTATTTACTATTAATTGAATATTTATTCAAATGAAAAATGCAAAAGTGTAAAATACTAAAAACTTTTGCAAAAATCCTATTTAAACAAATCAATTACAAAATTAAATCCACTACAATGTATTTCTAATTGTTCATTTTAATCTTTTGTTAATAATCTGGAGGAGCGAGAGAATTAATAACTTTGTGACCCTTCAAAATTTGAAAGGAATTTGGAAGAATTTAAACTTGTGAATAGAAAATAATTTCAATTGATTTTAAAATTCCTGGCAAATCCTCATGCGGTAAAGATTTACAGTTTTGGAAGCGTTTTACATCTAATCATTTTATAATTAGAAAAGCTAAACATACATTAACAACAACCAGTCATAGTTTCATAATAACTTGGTTCAATTAATAATTTCATGACTGAATAATATTATAATACTTATATGTAATATGTTTCTGAATTTTTGAGATGAGGATTGATAATTTGTATTATTCAGACTACTGGTCTCATCTTAAATGTTATTCTCACGTTTTGGCTTATGTAACCTTCTTAGAAATCTGCATGGAATTTTGAACGGCTTTTTTAATCTATGGAGGCTTGCTGTCATTCTACCAGCTATGACCTGGTAGAATCTTAAGTAATTCGCAATTGTATGCAGATGATACTAAAATTGCAAATTACTGAAGACTTCTACTCGGTTATGGTTGATGGAATGAGAACATGCTACCCTTGTAGATTAATAAAGGGTTCTGTGTGAAATTCCATGCAAATTCCCCCAGAGTTCAATAAGATACACCTGAACATAGTCGGTGGTTAAATCGATCACACCATCATGAGAATAACAACGAAGACAAGAAACATACTTTGAATAATCAAAATATAATAATTTAAACTGGCCTTGTGTCTAACGTTGCCCTTTAAATCTTAAAAGACTTTTTCTTAATAAAAATATCAGTAAAAAAAAACAAAAAAAATATTTTTTTTAAATTTGTAAAAATTTTTTAAAAAAAGACAGTCTTAGTAACAATTATCAACTAAGCATAAAATATGATCAATTTAAAATTTTAAGTATTTTCAAACTCCTTACCTAATTGAAGGATCACTGTTTGAAGTGATCCATACACCAGCAAAATTGTTGGAATGAATACGATTTTCAAGAAACTGTCCCCGGCCATTCTCATGTACGTATATGCCGCCTGTTTGACCATGATGAATTTCACACCGCATGACAGTTGGGTTGGCCCCAGCTTTCACTTCAAAACCAGCAATACGGTTGTTGTGGATATCATTACTCTCAAAGAAACCCTTGAAACGAAACGAGAAGAACAGTTATCAAATGGAATTTCCATCCAACATTAGATGAATGAAACAAAAGTTCTTTGTCTTGAAGTGAACGAAGAACTAGAAATTAAAGCACAATCAAGTACTTTCCACAGAAATAATAATAGAGTAGAGAAAGACTAGTAATAGGACCACGCCTAAGACTTAAGTGTTGCATCTGTTTTGGTACTATACTTCAACTATTCTGTCCTCAATCATTTAAAAGGGGAAATCCTGCTAAACTAAGACAATTTAAATTTTTGGTCAATCCAAAGTGTATCTTCTCGTGGAGTTGGATTTTCCTACACATTAAAAACCTGATCTTGTGTCTAATCCTAACCCTTATCAAATAAATAGGGACTAGCAACATCACTTCTGTAAGAAAAGGGGTTGGAAAGAAGGGGAGAGCTCATCCACCACTATATTACGAAATCAATTTTTTTTTTATCATGGTAATCAAGAGTGTTCTGAGCAGCACCTCCCCTGATGCGTCAGCAGTACTCCATCATATGACGTAGAAGATTGCATCAGGAATCTGGTACTTTCTGCAATTGTAATCCGATTAATGTTTGTTTTTTTATTTAAACTCTTTTCAAACACATGCCAATTATAACTTGTATTATCCATCAACTGATAATCATTCCAGTCATTTAATAAATTTTTTCTTTAATTGAGGAGTGTCATCACTTATCAAGGCCAAGAGGGCCACTCAAGGATACAAGTTAAAAGAGAATGTCAGTTGGACGATGATTGCTGTCACAAGAAGACCATAAACAATATGTGGGATGGATAGAAGATTACTAAGATGAATTGATTATTTCAAAGGACAGATCATAAAGCATTTGTTTACATTAACCTTGAAGATGATCATGCTGTAGTTGTTGAGAAATGAACTCTCATCTTGTTCAAAAGATGGGATGTTCTAGGAAAGAAACTTTGTTCATGAAAGTTCTTTTTGATTTTTAGTAAAGAGAGAGAGGGGGGGAGTTCTTTGCTGTGGTCATAGCTAGATAATTTCTTGCAGTGAATCTTTTATGAGGTGGGTCAGGAATCGGAGTTCAGTCGAGCACTTATCATGAAAATAACAATACAGTAGACACAGGATAGCAACATCTCTTGTATGAAAACGGCTATAGGGACAAGAGATCATCGCCCATTAAATTTCAAAGTCAATTTTGTACTTTCTTATGGTGAAAAAGAATACTCTGAGCAGCATCTTAGATTGGATCTGACTCTTATACGGTAGAGGATTACATCAGGAGTGAGGTACTTTCTAGAGTGGAAGAATAATCCAACTATTTTCTCCAGCAACCTCAGCAACAGATAATATGCAAGTTTTCCATTTCAAGTCTTGGGTGAGAGAGGAAGTAATAAAGAAGGACTTAATCAGAAATGGATTAGTTTGAAAGTCAATTTCTAAAAGCTGTCCAACACATGCCATCATGAAAATGAATGTTAAACCGACCAGAATGATAAAGATATAAATTGAGCTATAAATTAAAAAAAAAAAAATTTTTTTTTCAAAAGCGAGAAAGAATGAGAAATTGTCTTACCAATCCGTTATCAAATGTGAATATACCAACATCTCGGCCATGATGGATGTGATTTCGTCTCATTACTGGATTGGCATGATTTTTTACCCAGATCCCTGCCAAAGCATTTCCACAAATTTCATTATCTTCATACGTGCCCTGAACGGTAATAAAAAAATAATCCATTACAGTAAAAATTGATTACATTAACGCCAAAATAACAAATATCTACACATAGATTAAATTATTGTCTGAATAAGAAAACAAAAATAAATCTCAAAAAACTGTTTTAGATAGTCTCTCAGCACCTCCTCCTACTCCTAGTCAAAACATTCCTCACAATGGTTGGGGGGCAGTGAAAAACGTGTTAATATCAGAGCTATACCTTTTGGAACTTCAGCTCATGACAAATGGGAGGTTACTGCGAATGACATGTCTGTAAATAGGATTCATCGTCCTCGGATTGTTTTATACAAACAGCAATTAGCGAAAAGTCAGTGGAGATGAAAAACAAAAAATACAACAGTCGTGCTCACCTGCGCATGATCTGTGACATAAAGTCCGACATTTTCACAGTCTTTAATGATACAATGTTTGAGATGAGGGTCTGCACCCATGCCAGACACACAAACAGCCGCACCAACTAGAAAAAAGGGGAAAGGTTTTGCAATAGATTTAATTTATCATATAAAAAAAAACAACAAAAAAGAAAAAAATGGAATAAGCAGAACGCTTATAAATTATATAATGAAAGTTAAAAAAAAAAAAGAAAAGAAAAAATTCCAGCAAAAAATTTAGTGATATGTTGTCTAAAATGTTAGCAACTTGTATATAAATGTACATACTAGTGTATATATACATCAAGATGGATATCAAAAAACAAGAATAAGAGGGTGTGTATATATATATATATACATAAAATTATGGGTGAGTTTTAAAACATGAAAAGAAAAAAAAAACCTGTTAATTGGAGACATTCTTAAACAATGGCCGAACGCAAAGTTATAAAATGTAATTATAAATAAGTCGAAAAAACATGAAAAGAAAAAAAACCTGTTAAAATGTAATTATAAATAAAACCTGTTAAAATGTAATTATAAATAATAATATTATAAAAATTAAAATGTAATTATTAATAAACCTGTTAAAATGTAATTATAAATAATAATATAAAAATTAAAATGTAATTATAAATAAACCTGTTAAAATGTAATTATAAATAATAATATTATAAAAATTAAAATTTAATTATAAATAAACCTGTTAAAATGTGATTATAAATAATAATAATATAAAAATTAAAATGTAATTATAAATAAACCTGTTAAAATGTAATTATAAATAATAATATTATAAAAATTAAAATTTAATTATAAATAAACCTGTTAAAATGTAATTATAAATAATAATATTATAAAAATTAAAATTTAATTATAAATAAACCTGTTAAAATGTAATTATAAATAATAATATTATAAAAATTAAAATGTAATTATAAATAAACCTGTTAAAATGTAATTATAAATAATAATATTATAAAAATTAAAATGTAATTATAAATAATAATAATATTATAAATAATAAATAAGTCGAAAAACATGAAAAAAAAACTTAATTGGAGACATTCTTAAACAATGGGCGAACGCAAAGTTATAAAATGTAATTATTCATACTTTCAAATAATTTCAGGATTGTTCGTTTGTTTAACCAGCATATCAATCCTCTTTGGGTCATTTAATGCTGTATAGCAAATTTTAATTTTTAGATACTTTCAAAGTCGATTTTCGCTGGGTATATTCTCGTAATGTTTTGGTATAGTTTGTTATTTGATGGTATTTATATTTTATGGTAAAGATTTGCTCTTCTTAGGAAGTTTAGAATGGTTTTAGAATTTTCTTTTACAAAGAGTTCTTTTAAGTTTGTGGCCTTGTAATGTTGATGAATTTGTGTGAAGTCATAGTAGTCAAGTAAACAGTGTTTCACTGTTTAAGGTTCGTAACATGGTATATATTTGGGAGGTTCTGTACTTTTTCATATGAAGGAGTGACTTACATACCCTATTCGGGTATGTGATAAGACTTCTTCTTTACGTGATTTTCTGAGATCTAGTAGGATCTTTTTAAGTATAGGCGTAATTTGGAAAAGTTTGTTGTTTCGGCAATTGTTCCAGCTTTCTTGCCATTTCTTTGTGATAAAATTGTTTATTGAAGGTTTGTAGTCCGTGTACGAGACCTTTATGTCGCTTATTTGGAGAGTTTTTTTTTTTTTTTTTACAAGGTGGTCACCACTTATCAAGGCCCGGAAACCACTCAGGAATAAGTGTTATTGTAAGTACAGTACGTTAGTGTGGAGATTTAATAAAGTGTCTACTTAAGGGGACGGTTCATCAGGAATTTGTTTACGTTGGACTTCAAGACATCCAGGTTGTAGTCAGGTGGGAAGTAGGCAGACGGAACAGAGTTCCACAGGTGTGCAGTTCTAAGAAAGAAGCTTTGTTCATGGAATCTACGTTTTGATTTAGGCAAAGATAAAAAAAAGTGTTTGACAGTGGATTCAGCTAGACGGGTGTTTTTCATAAAAGATTGGCGAGGGGAGACCAGAGATTGGAGTTCAGACGAGCACCTGCCATGGAAATAACGATAAAACAAAGACAGGCTCGCAACGTCTCTTCTGTGGGAGAGAGGTTGCAGGGAAGAGAAAAGGGCATCCCCACTAAGCCACAAAGTTTATTTTGTACTCTGTCAAGGCAGGATAGGCTGTTTTTAGCAGCACCTGCCCAGATATGGCAGCAGTATTCCATCCTTGGACGTACTTGGCTTTTATATAAATAGAGAATTGCATCAGTAGTGAGACATCTACTGGAGCGGTAGAAGGATCCCACCATCTTTCCAGCGATCTTGGCAACAGACTTGATGTACGTGTTCCATTTCAGATCAGGAGTAAAGGTCAAGCCCAGAAGCTTGTCAAAACATGGGGCTTCTCCTAGACGAGAGCCATCCATTTCAATTGATGCCAGATGGGGATCAGAGCGTTGATGATGTAAAGATAGGAGTTTGGTTTTACATGCATTAAAAGGTAACCAGCCACGTCTTCCCTCACTGAACCACGCGCTCGAGATCAGAGGAGAGAGAATCAGAGAGAGCTTTGTCATTTACAGCCTTTGATATGTTGCCATAGATGGTCATGTCATCAGCATAGATGTCAACGAATGATTTAAGTAGGTGTTTAGGGAGATCATTGATGTAGACCAGAAAGAGAGTTGGGCCCAGGATGGACCCTTGAGGGACTCCAGCATTAATACTGCAGGCCTCTGATTTTTGTCCATCAACCACTACTCTTATGAGCCTATCAGAGAGAAATGATTTAATGATAGAGAGAACATTTCCAGTTATACCGTAGCTGGAAAGCTTTTATGCCATACCTTGTCGAAGGCCTTTGATATGTCAAGAGCAATTGCCCTAGAAAGGAAGCCTTTGTTAAGAGATTCACTAATCCTATGAGATATAACCGTTAGCACATCTGCGGTAGATCTTGCAGAATGGAAACCATATTGCGTGTCACTAAGAAGGTTATTTCTGCTGAAGTGGTTGACTATTTCTCTATTTAATATGGATTCCAGCAACTTACTCATGACACACAGGAGACTTATTGGTCTGTACTGAGAGGGAGATGACTTATCACCTGAGTTCTTAAATACAGGGCATACTGATGAGGTTTTCCAGGGTGTTGGAAAGGACTTCTCCTTAAGACAACGCTTAAACAGTTTCGTGAGTATGGGAGCAAGTTCTGGTTGAAGCTTTTTTAACACTATAATTGGGATGCCGTCAGGGCCAGTGGCTTTACTGGAATCAAGGTTCTTGATTAGCTTGGCAACCTCATGCACAGATATTTGTATGTTACCTAACGAGTTCTGTGTTATAGGAGGAAATATGGGGAGTTGATGGCCTTCGTCGCATAGGGTAGAATTAGCTGCAAAGTTCTTGGCAAATAGTTTGGCCTTGTCTGAAATTGACGAGATGACCTCTGGTCCATTGATAATGGTTGGGATAAAACTCACACTTCTGTTCAAGATCCTATTTGTTATTTGCCAAAACTGGTGGGAACCAAGCCGCTGATCAGCTACTTTGGATTTAACAGATTGGGCATATAGCTCTGTTGTATTTTTTATTACTCTTTTACAGTGGTTCTGGCGTTCCTGAAAGCAGCTTTAGTCTCAGTGCATCTATTACGTTGGTAGCTATGGAAAAAATGATTTCTGTGTGTGATGGCAGCAGCACATTCTGGGGAGAACCATGGCTGGCTGGTAGGTTTTTGTTGGAATTTTTAGATGGTATGAACCAGTCTATGCCTACAATTAACCATTCGGTCAGGTCTGATACTATAGAGGACACATCCTTTTTAAACATGGAATGCAGAGGTAGATCAGATATAAATGTACGGAAGCTATCCCAGTCAGCCATGGAGTATCGGTATACAGTACGGTGGAGGGGTACGTCTGGGGACATTACATTTCATTTTTATCTTAACTGATACGACGGAGTGGTCGGAGGATCCTAGAGGAGAAAGAACGAAACATGAACATAGCAGGGGAAGTTGAGAGAAAAAGGTCTATGTATATTGACCTCTAGTATCGGGAACACGGGTGGGCTCACAAACAATCTGAGTGAGGTCATAAGCAATGGCAAAATCATGACAGAACCTCCCCTCATCGTCCGTCTTATTTGAGTGGGTCAGCCGTTCCATGTTAAGGACGTTGAAGTCACTACAGATGTGGATGTTAGCCGAGGGATGTGCAGACAGGATGTGGTCTATTTTCTCAGATATGCTCTTTCGATTGATGCCCAACAGGGATCAGAGCATTGATGATGGAAAGATAGAAGCTTGGTTTTAGATGCATTAAAATTAACCAGCCACCTCTTTTCCCATTGCACTATATGATCAAGATCAGAGGAGAGATAAGCAGAGAGAACTTGGCCGTTTACTGCTTTTGAAGTGTTGCCATCAGCTTAAATGTCTACAAATGATCTTAGGATATGATTTAAGAGATTATTAATGTAGATCAGGAAAAGAGTTGGGCCCAGGATGGATCCCTGAGGAACTCCAGTATTAATACTGTGAACTTCTGATTTCTGCCCACCAATCACTACTCTTATGAATCTATCAAAGAGAAATGATGCATGCTCAAAAGTTAGTCGATTTACTTCTGCCAAGACGAACCTTTTTTTTTTTTTTTTTTTTTTTTTCAAATTTAACCCCCTTATCAGCTATTTTTACAGGCTAAAATCCAAGGTCCAAATACCCTAAATATCAAGTTTGGTAGAAACGTTTTGCACACACCAACAAGGTTACTTACATAACATGTCAGTGTGCTAGAATGTTTTCATCCTGAATTCTGCACATTTATGCACAATGTAGAAATTATGCATAAAAAACTAAGCAATAATAGTTAAACGAAACCAATCATCTTTTAAGAAAGCATAAAAATAATTAATGAATGTTTTTTTCAAAGAAATATGCAAATTAGTTAACCTTCATTAAGTCGCACACATATCTATGACAGAGTATATTAAGTTTGTTTTAATAATTTTTAAATAGAAAAAGCAAACTTTTTATATCAACATTAGAGCATGAAAAAAAAATCTAGATATACTAGCCAAATAAGGATAATAGTAATTTTAACAGTAATACAAACAGTAGTAGAAATAATCAGAACAGTAATCGCAGAACAAAAACGAATACTGATAAAAAGACTACTACCACTACTACTAATAATAAAATAATACATCAAAATAATAAAAAAAACAAAAATATGAAGAATGTAGAAAAGCGAAATAATACTATTAGCAAAAATATTAATAATAACAATACTAAATCCACCCAAAACATCATTGTAGGGTTTTTTTTTTGGGGGGGGGGGAGACTGATTATCCCCCAGGTCAAAAGTAAGTAAAAAAAAAAAGATAAATGTTTAAAGTAAAAATTATTGTTCTTCCCTATCAAATCTTGCATTTTCCAAACAAATATTTTTTTTTTTAAATCCTTTTAAAAAAAAATTAATTCACAAAATTACATTCACCATATGCACTGTATTTAAATAGGACAACACTAAAATCAAAGCTAATTTTTAAGGATTTTTTGAATCAACCAAAAGAATCCCGGGCAATGCCAGGTCTGAACATCTAGTAAAACTTGAAAAACTCTAAACGTAACTTACCCACTGAGGTACTTTTAATTCGACAATGGTCGATGGTTGGTGAACAGTTGTCTTGGACTTCAAGTGCGTAATGTTTATGATGAGGGACAGATGAGCCACTATCAGGAGAAAACTGCGGAGAAGAGGATCATGTTAAACTTTGGAAAAATTGTCACATCAAACATTACAAAAAATTTCATGACAATTTACAAAATTGCTCAGCAATACTTTTGATGACAAAGCAGGTTTTAAATAATTTAAAAAAGCAAAATGTTTATGAATTTTTAAAAAGACAATGATTTGTACTATTCACTCTACTTATCTCACCTCAGTTATTATTTTTACGTTTTCGTTGTTGTAACCTCTGACAAGTCCATCTTTTTGAATTTGTGAATCTTTGGATCATTCAAATTATTTTTCTCATTTTGAATGTTATTTAACTGATGTAACTTCCCATCTTCTCCAGGTGAGTTTCGTCAAACTTGGGAATCTGTATAGAATTTTAAACAAAACCCTTTATTTAATCCGTGGGAGTAGCTTGCTTTCATTCCATCAGCCATGACAAAGTCTGAAGTAATTCATAATTGTATTACTATTACTAATACAGCCTGTATTGAGGATTAAACCTTTAAAAGGTTGTCGCTTACAATTTATGTTGTGCCAACGGTTTGTGAGCATCTTTCTGTTAAATTAAGGAACCTGTATGGAATTTTAAACAAAATTTGTTATTCAATCTACGAGGGTAGGTTGTTTATACTCCATCAGCACAGTCATCAACAAATGTATGAGTAGGTCCTTTTAATACAGGCTGGTACCTGTGTACACTCTAAGTTCTAGCAGAAGGGCACTTTATGGGGTACTTCAAACCCTTCTTCATGCCTCACAAAGTATGCATACTGTTTGAGAGATCAACCCATATCAATAAACTAGACACAGCATTAAGCAACACCTGCTGTTTGATTACTGATTGCCTGAAACCTACTGATTTAAGCACTGCATTTCTTTGCAGGCATCAGACCTACTGATATGAGAAGAAAAATTACTAATAGAGTAGAAATCACAAAGACTACCAGTGATGTATGCCATCTTCTTCATGAATGTGAACCCTTGGTTCAACAACTAGTCAAGAAGCTTATTCAATTATGTTCAGCTCCAAACAAGATAAAAAAAAAAAAAAGAAAATGAACAGACTGCAATTATGAAGCAGAAGACTAGTGAATAAATTCCCTCCGATTGAAATGAGAATCCCTACTCTGAAGCCGTTCCTTCTGGCTTAGAAGCATCATGAGTCCGGTGGGAGATGCTAAATCGCTTGAGAACAGGAAAAATGATGAAAAACTGTCAGATGATGCTACAAAACCCAATTAAACTATTTGTGAACATGGAGAAAACCATACGATGAAGCTTTATCGGCTCTCAACTGCTGAACCAGTGCAGCTTGAACGATCTTGCAGAATTCAATGATAACGAAAAGGATTGTGTGAAGAGACGAGAAGTATCGCTGCATGCTTCAAAGATATGAAAAGAAAAATGTCTTGCACAATAAGCTATATTTTCCAGCTTTTGTTGGTGGGGATATATCATTTCTTTGAGCATGAAGCCAACGCTGGCCTGTTAATGATTTAATTTTAGTTGTTACTTTGACAAAAGATTGAGTGGAGTAGTATGCTTTCAAATTCTATTATATACAAATTAGAGAAAAAAAATGGAAAAAAGATGAAAAAAAAAAACAAAATAAAAACAGGAAAAATGGGAAAAAGATGAAAGGTGCAAAAAAAAAAAAAAAAAAAAAAGAGGAAAGCTGAAAAAAAAAAAGAGGAAAGCTGAAAAAAAAAGAGGAAAGCTGAAAAAAAAAAGAGGAAAGCTGCAAAAAAAAAAAAAAAAAAAAAAAAAAGAGGAAAGGTGCAAAAAAAAAAAAAAAAAAAAAAGAAAAGAAAAGGCAACAAAAAGAATGTGTTGTTACTCACTTTAACTGTCATATATCCAATGTAAGCTTCTTTTGCACCTTCTGAAAATACCACTGTCGATTTGGCTTGACGTTCAATTATAACATGATCTATCACATTCCCAGGAGCTGAAAAAAATGGTTATGATCAATAGAGGAATTCAATTTAAATTCTGTAAATTAGAATTTACAACAATTTATTACTCGACAAGGAATACAAGTTGAAAAACTAAAAAAAAAAAATTTCTTTACTCCATCTAGTTTCAAAGAATGGATCTTATCCTCATTATTCTTATATTATTTTTTAAATTATTTTATTTAATTTTATTTCTAATTCAATATTTGTAGATATGTGTATGTATACCAAGTTTTTTTGTACATTTGTGTAGCTGTGTGCATAATCATATGTAAATGTGTACATATTTATATAGCTATTTATGTATATGTCTATATATGCCTGTGTATATATGTATACAGTGCCTTCATGGCCATAAAAATGTGGTGATATGACATCTAGTCCTTTTCCGCCTACTCACTTTCATGTATCAGATTAGACAATCAAGGTTTCCTCTCTCCCTGCTCTAATTCTATGTCACCTTGCCATCTTACACTTAGTAACTAGTTGGATTTTGTTCTAAAAATAGAACCCATCCTTAAAATGTTATCACTTTCTGCCTTTAGCTTTCAGTATAATTCATTTAATTTTTCTTGCACAATGAGAATTAACAGGATTCATCTCTCACCTTTCACTGGAAAAATCTTCCACAATTTTAAGATGCCAGCTTCGCATTTGGAATTTAATCATTTTTATTAATCAACCACTTGGATTATTACAATTACTACTTCAACTTCATCTCTACATCTAAACAATCAACATTTCTCAACTTTCTATTCATTCTAGCCTGGACTTCATTTAGTATATCCTTTCAACCTACACATTTGTGTATTATTATTATCAACTTTTATACAAATATAACTTTTGTCATGATTTGTACTTTTCAATTTATGTGTTAAAAAGCAAAATTCTAGCTTGGCTACAAATATTATTTTGCTGTTTTCCTTTAAGGATAAGACTCACTCTTGGAAACTCCATAGAATAAGGAAAATTTTAAGTTTTCCAACTTGTATTTCTTGCCAAATAATAAATAATTGCAAATTCTAATTTACAGAGTCTAAATTGAATTCCTGATAGCAATGCTCTATCTTAAATATTGAGCTTTTTTTTTTTATCTGGTTAGGATTGTTCTATAAATATTAGTATTAATATTACTCACTTGAAGTGTACAAAATTATTCAATTTGTAAACTATAAATTTATAAAAAAATTTATATATATAATGAAAATAAAAATAAACTTTAAAAATTGGTTGAATAAAACAAAAAACAGTGAGATGCTAAATCATAGGTTCTACAATCGCTAATTACAATAAAAGGAATTTATTTGCAGCTATACACCATGGTGTCTATTATGTGTACCTAATTTTTACCAAGCTGGTTATGCCAGGTCTGGGATAAAAACTGACTTGTAAAAACTGACTCTTTAGCACCATTTTCAGTAATCAAATATTTCTGAAAAGTTCAACCATTTCCACTAGCCAGTTTCTACTTCAGATCTGGCATGACCAGATCGATGAAATCGTGACAACTCAACAGACACTGTAATGTATAGTTTTTAAATAATATATATAACAAAGCATGTTTTCTTTTTGGTTTTTATTTAATTTATTACAAAAAAATGAAATAGATTTAAAAGTAATTGTTATGCTATTGTTTGGCCATTAAAATCATTAACTGAATAACATTGTTATAAAACTAATTTTAACAGAGGATATCTTTCACTTTACACAGCAACACACAATATTGCATTTTAATAAGTTTTATTAAAAGATGAAAAGATGTTTTGAAATTTTTAGACGAGGATTCATAATTCAAACTATTCTCATCTTGGCTGTGATATTTTCACAATGTTTTGGAAAAGAAACCTTTCCAACCTTTTACAGATGCATCTTTTGAAACTTGCCAATCTTTATGTTGAACTTTAAAACCTTCACAGAATTTCAAACAAAACCAACATTGTCTTTGTTCTGGCAGCCATGATTGGATAGAAGAAGTTGTTATTATTACCTGTAGTAAAGATTTTAAACCTTCAATTTACCAAAAGCCATCACTTAAAGCAGATTGTTTACCAGCAGTTTTAAGGATTAATCATATACATACTTCTACCCAGTCATGCTAGATGGAGCGAGAACAATCTACCCCAATTAAGTAAATGAAGAGTTTAGTTTGAACTTCCAGTCAAGTTTGTGAATTTAACTTTTAGATTCACAAGTTAAAAAAAAATTTTAAAAATGCACCTTCTCAAGCTTAGGCATCTTCTGGTCAAACTTCGAAACCTTTACAGAATTACAAACTGAACTCTTTATAAAGGGCTCATTTCAAAATTTGGTATAGGTTCAGAGTTTGATAGAGATTCCCAATTTGATATTATATTTTGCAATTTCATAAATTGTTTTATTTTATCCAATTTAATGAAGATTTCTATTTGGTCATGGCTAATGGAAGAACAATCTACCTTCATGGATCAAATAAAATTCAGTTCAAAATATTATATAGATTTCAGAGTTCCACAATACACATCAGAAGTTAGAGGTTGTCTCAACTGAAACGCGAGAATAAAATCCAAAATGAGAATGGTAGTCTAAAAAAAAAAAAAAAAAAAAAAAATCTAAATCATACAAATTATCACTTGTCATTTGATTGATTCTGAAACATAAAATTGAAAACAACATTCAGGAAATAAAAGAAAAAGGCAGATTATTTACCGGCTCCAATCACAGATATATTGCTTTCAATAGCAAGGTATTCTCCCTGGTAAAGACCAGAGTGAAGAAATATCAAAGGGATAACTTGGTCAACATATGAAAAGGCCTTCTCAATCGTATCAACACACTAGAAAGGAAAAGATTGCAAGATCAGCTGTTACTAAAGACAAAATTAAAGCATTAGTTTGTAAATATGACAATGTTTGGCTTTGGTTTCTTCTCACAGAAAAAGAATTTTTAACTTTAATAAAATATTTTTTTTTTTACTGAAATTTTAAATAAACCTCAATTTTTTTTAAATGATTTTTTTAAAAATCAAAGAAATGGAATCAATTAAACAGAAACATTTTAAAAGAATACATCAAAATATTTATTGCTCAATTAGTTAACAAAATAAAATTTATTCTTGTATAGGAATTGAACTGTTACTTGTAATGACTGTCACCCTTGTTGGGCTGAACTGGCTTCATACCAAATAAGTAGACTCTTTGACCATCACAACCTACTTTTGTGTTAGGTCACGCATACAGCTAAGCAATACTGATTCTATAGTCAAAACTACTTATGAGTTTGATAGTAAAACTGATTTTGTTTATCACCCAAGTCTTCAATTGTCTACCAGCACATTTGCACTAACCCAGTAGAGAAGAGAGGAATGCGTGGGAATGGAAATTCCCAGCCAACTGACACAAAACAGTACTCCCAGGATAAATTGGATTATCGCCCTTTAACTCTGGTGACACCTGCTTGGCCACCAGAGGGCAAGATATACGTTACTTCCTGTTTCTTATATTTCTCTCTCTTTCGCGCTGGACCCTCGAGCAGCCAACATTTAACGAAGAGTTGCTCCTGTTGGTGGCCGATGCCACCAACAGCGATCTTGACTATCATCAATCGCAAATAACAAACTCTTATTCTCAACGAACTCTTATTCTTTCTATCTTTTTTAATATTTCTCATATGAATTTATGTAAAAAAATTGCATTCTTTCGCGGATTTATACCGGTATGTTTTCATCATCATTATGCAAACTTTTGCTTTTTCAATCCTTCTACCATCCAATACTTTCACCATGCACACGGGGACGGGATCCTCTATAACACAAGCAGACTATCCTGTTCCCTCTACAGTGGTAGACGCCAACGTGATGTTTTTTTTCAAGAATGGTGACCTAATGAACATTTCTCATAAAATCTTAACAATCTACGTTCCAAATAACATTTATAAACGTTCTCACTGTCACAAATGAAACACATACTGATATATCGTTAAATAATCAGCAAAATATATAAAAAAAGAAAAAAAAAAAAAGCTTTGACGATACCAACGGACTACTATCTTCACGAACATTTTGATTTTTCTCGCAAACGATGCACTTCGCCGTTACAATCCAAAGAGGAAAATAATTTTAATTATGTCCTGAATACAAAGTGCACTCTGAAATATTCTTAGACGTTCTTTTCTCGTTATTTAACTCGAACCGTCATGACCGAAGCAAAATATGACTTCGCGATTCTGAAAGGTAAAATTTTCCTGTTGCATTCCTTCTTAATAACCAGTTTGTTCAACTAAACTATTTTTCTGAGGACCAGTTCTTGTTTACCTCAGTTGAGAAACACTTTGCACGAACAAAACATGATTACGCACGTGGAACGAGCACCTGCAACGAACGAACGTCACACTACAGCACAGACGTAACTCCAGTGACATGCGTCCACTGCTACAATGAACGAAAATAACTTCTTTATTTGAACAAGAATCCTAACAACTTCAATAGCATTTTCAACACCAGAAATTATGTATAAAATTTGCTGTGAATGACAAAGTCTAATAAACATTCCATCACGCACGTGCTTTATATTTATAGATTTTGCTGTGGACAACAAAGTCTCAAAACATTCCGTCACTCACGCATTCTACGTATCACAACTTTAAACTTTCACTTTATCTAAATATTTTTTTTTGCCATGTGCAAATATAAAAAAATATTTCAGCTTTCAATTTCATCATAGAGAACATGCAGCAACAAGCCCACTGAAAAACTCAAATAGCAACTCTCACGCTATTTCAACTCCAGTTTTCCCAAATTATGGAAAGGAAAAAGCGACAACAAGCCTTTTCAGCAACATGTTACGGCACAACAAGCCTCTCCATGGCATTTCAACCTTTCCAGCAACACCTTACAGAATATCAACCTTTTCTAGTCACAGACACGACAACCAACTCAAAGATGTTCACCAAACATTGTACACTTCTGGATTTCATAAAGACTCACCTCATCTCACCTGACTGAAGTTCCCCAGCCAACATGAGTAAGCTGCATCATGCACACTAAGACACTCATCCCTGGACGTTCAGACCATACCGACCCACTGAGTATGTCGATCACTTGAACAACGTTGACACAGCTCTCTATGGACGGACCAATTTTCTCGCAGACCCACTTGTGACCGTAAGCGTGTAGTCGACGCATTCGCAAACCAACTTCAATCCACCGTGCTGACCCTTGCGAACGTTTCATAGACTCCGCGGCAATATAGTCTATGACCGCAACACTTGCACTCCATAACTCACAATGTCGTTCCTGTGACCATCCCACAGGTGTACAAGTTTTGAACACATTTCTGCCTGATATCCTTTAACGCCGCAACTCCTTTTTCACCTTGATACTTAATAAATAAAAAATTCTTTCTCGTTCTCTATACAGTGGACACACACATGCATTTTTTTTTCTCCAATTATCTTTTTTCTCTAGCTTCCAGCTAACTAGGAAGGGAGTATTGTGGGAGTGAAAATTCCCAGCCAACTGACACAAAACAGTACTCTCAGGATAAACTCTATTATCACCCCTTAACTCTAGTGACACCTGCTTGGCCACCAGAGGGCAAGATATACGTCACTTCCTGTTTCTTATATTTCTCTCTCTTTCGCGCTGGACCCTCAAGTAGCCAACATGTAACGAAGAGTTGCTCCTGTTGGTGGCCAATGCCACCAACCGCGGTCCTGACTAACTCGTCAGCCTACTATCAATTCGCAAATAACAACTCTTATTCTTTCTATCCATATCCTTTATATTTATCATGTAAATTTATGCAAATAAATCTGCATTCTTTCGCTGATTTATACCAATATGTTTTTATCGTCATCATTATGCGATCTTTTGCTTTTAAATCCTTCTACCATCCAATACATTCACCATGCACATGGGGACGGGATCCTCTATAACACAAGCAGACCATCCTGTCCCCTCAACAACAGATGTTGTGGATGAGCTCTCCCTCAGATCTGCGTACCTACACTATCCAAGGCATTGTTGTGGAAAGACAGAAGGCAAAGATAGCGATTCAGTTGTTGATGAAAGTCCTTGATCCACATGGCAGCAGAGTAAAATGCAATGAAGCAGGCAGTCATTGCCATAATCAATGGCGTTGTTATATAAATAAATATATAAATGAACAAGAATTACATTCTATGCCAAATGAGTGGCAACATGATAGTTTCAGAGTTATGGCATCTGGAACTCTTGTTCGTAGGAGACAGGTTTGATACTAAGCTGTATTAAGGCTGCAACTCGGCTAACAGAGCTCTGGTAAAAATCGAAGTCGAAGAATCAGTCGTTCTCTGGTAGACTTCTTCCTTTACACGTGACAAGCAGACGTGAAAGTGCAAATCGCTAGAGTGAAAGTGACAATGTTGCTTCTGCATTATTATTTTGTGGGTTCTGAACCAAACCTTCCCCGACTTTGCATGCAACCACTGAACCTTGCTGCTCTTGGTGTTAGGTATAAAAACCTGCAATCGTACAGGTTAATTAATAGCTGCTATTGATGTGGAGGATTTTATATGGAGCAGACAATCTTCAGGTACAATCTTTGTGAATAGAAATCTGACTTGCTTAAACATGCAAATGCGCTTTTGACACGTAATGCAGAAAGCACTGTACACAACGTGTTCATTATCTTTTTTATTTATTATCTCATTCGTATACGCAATGCACCTACTCATGGTTAAGTAACTCAACATGTATTAATAATGAGAAATAACTCATATTGTATGATAACAGAAAACGTCTAACCTCTTAACAAGAGGAAAATGATGTTAAATGAAAAAAAAAAGCAGAAGATATAATTATTGTTTGATTATTTTTTTTTTAAATCATTCTTTTGAAATTGAATTTTTACCTTTAGTTTTGTAACATTAATAATTTCAAATGTGATGTTCCCAAATATGAACAGAAAAAAAACGACATTTCTTTTTTGAATGATGTAAAAATGAAAAATGTAAATTATCTTTTCAAAATGTTTCGGAAAATTATTTCACAATAGAATGTTGCTTCTTTATTGACGAAAATTTTTTTTTAAAAGACCCCACCCCCACTCCACCTGGTTACAAAGCTGTTCAATTCCAACTTACCAAAATGCTTCTTCCCTTCAGACGTTTTCTTTTAGGATTATAGAAATGTAAGTAACCAGGCCGAACATGAATTCCATGATACTGAAATGAGATAATTTGGGGATTTTAAAAATATCACAAATAACTTGTGAGCATTAATGCAGTTTCCAGTTGGCAGTGAGGAAACTGAATATTTTTCAAATGAAAATGAAAAATAGGTTGATTGCAAAGAATTTATAATTTAACAGCTAAAAAGAAGATGGACTTCCCTTTGTAGTTTCAGACTGTTATTGTTCAAATCGATGACAAAATAAGAGTTAGAAAAATTGTGTTTAACATCCCTCACTCTCTGAACGAATCAAATGAAAAAAATAGAGAAAATAGTAATTTAAAAAAAAGAAACGGACAGAAATAAAGAGAAAAATAAAAAGGAGAAAAAGGTTAGGTTGATCGTTTTGTTTTACAGCATATCAACCCTTTTTGGATTATTTAATGACGAATCCAGTCATTTTGGTTCAAGATTTTTATGGTTCAAGATTTTTATATCTTCAAATATTTATTCATGGTGTTTAGTTTGGTTGTTTTGTATAGAATTTATTTATTTTACTTTGTAGAACATGATCAAGTTTTTCAAAAGGAAGGAAACAAAAACATAAATGTTTGGTGCATTTTAGGCCAGGAAGCCAGTATCTTCAGACAGCCTGATCTAGCAGCACTAGGAAAAAAAAAATTATGTAAGGTTTATATGTTTTTTAGTTTCTGCTTTTTCATCAGCCATACAAACAGATCAAGATATATTCTGCTGATACTAACATATACAAACCAAAATAATTATTTATAATTCAGCCGTGTGAGCAACCTATGGTACAACTGGTTGAAATCAACTCCTCCCCATGTGTGTATGGAGAGAGGGCAGTGGAAAAAAACAGTTGAAACAATTTGGATAATGTGTTAGTGATAAAATACCATTTAAAAAAATTTGAAAAAAAAAAAAAAAAATGTTTAATAAAATGAAAATCTTGCTAAGCAAAAAAAAAAAAAAAAAAAAAAAAAAAGTCAAATTCACAAATATCAATCATCAGACTAAGTGGGCTGATGACAAGTCAATTTTTTAGTTTGTCACTTAAACTTTACTTTCACTTTTTGCCTGTGATTATTAATTTGTTTCAATCATTTTTTTTAACATTTTCCAATTAAAATTATAATCAGTTTCAACTAATTTCAAAGTTAAAATTAAGAGAAAGATATTGAGTGTACATGTGGAGAGAAAGAAGTCAGTTTTTTTTTTTTAAGAAAAAAAAAAAAAAGCCATCTAATTCGTTACTCAATAAATCATTTGGAGTCTTAAGTTTCATGGTAAAATTAACAATTTTCAGAGAGAACTGGCATAAGAGGGAGAAGAAAATAAGAAAAGAAAATTATAAAGCAAGAGGGAGAGGGAGAGAGAGAGAGGAGATAATGAAAGAGAAATAAAGTCCAGGTAGAAGTCCATACCTCAGATGAAATAACAAAAATGTCAAAGATAAAGAAAATTCTTTATTGGTGCATACCTATCATGAAAAAGAAAATATACACCAAAAATTATGTAAATTGACCAAATAGTTTTATTAAAAGAAAAAAGAAAAATCAAATTTTATGGTTAAACGACGATTGACAATGTCTTGACGCCATTTTGTAAAACAAGGGAAACAAGTCTAAATAATAAAAACTGGGAAAGCCTTAACAAGAGTGGAGGAATTGGAAAGCTGAAATTTGCTTAAAAATAATTTTCTTTATAAAATATGAAAATAAAATTACTTGATCAATATATAAAATATTTTCTTATTACAAGAACGTACATCATAAAGATCTTTCTTTAATTTTGTTTTTCCTTCGAAGTAGGATGAGAGGAGGGATAGAAAAGCACTAAAATCCAGTCAGATAACCAAAAACATAAGAAGGTAAAGTTCTAGCAATTTAGCAAAAATCAACCCTTTTTTTTTTTTTTTTTTTTTTTTTTAGTGGATTGCTATCAAAAGGCAGAGAATAAAAATTTTTTTTAAAAAAAGCAGCTATGGGTGACTTTAGCAATTGAAGCTAAACTTTACTTGCTTGCAACAACAGATATAGATAACTATTTATAGTACTAAATGAATGAAGCTCCAACAAGTTCTGATTATTAAACTTACTAAATGTCGGAAACTTTCTTTCCAAGAATTTTGGTTTTCCTCTTCTTCTGGGGACACAAAGTAGAAACTTTTGGCATCAGGATGTAAGAGAGGTTTCTCATATTCAAACACATCTTTATAAAGAATCCTCCTGAAAAAGAAAAATGTGCACGGAGACGTGAATAAAGTCCTAATACATAACCGATACTTGTACAGTTTAGTCAAGACATTCAAAAATGAAAATATTGAAAAAAAGGTTATATTGTACGTATCTGTTTTGGACTGAAGATCTCCGAAAAATAATTTAATTTGATTGAGTAGTTTTTATTTTATAGCAAAAAAACATGTTTTTATGAGAGCGCGTTAAAGTCAACAATTACAAAATTTGTTGAACACGCCAAAGGGAGATAACTCCAATTAAAGCGCCAACACTCCCTCCCATCTTTATTATTAGCTTTTCTTCCTAAAAATCGAACCTTTTGCTCGGTATCATAAATTATTTTTTCGCTGTAAAATAAAAACTACTTGATGAAATTAAGTGAAATTTTTTTTTCAGAGAACTTCAGACTATAACAAGTACGTACAATATAACTTTTTCATTTCATAATATTTTCATTTTTTTAATGTCTTGACTAAACTGTATAAGCGCCACATAATCAAACATTTATTAAACAATGAGGATATAAAGGAATCATCTGGAAAAAATGACTGTGTAATCATAGGAAGATGAGTGGTGTAAAAAAAAAAGGTAAGGATGCAACCATGCACAGTACTGCATGTTTTGTTGGTGCATATGAACAGCACGTGTTGCAGGTGACAGGTGCTCAGCCAAAAAAAAAGGGGGGGGGCACAGTAAATTGGAAATATGTCTGATTGGAGTCCAGCCACTCAAGAGATGTTTTCTTTGTTCAAAGCTAAATGAGTATCTCATTGAACTGTGGATCATACTGAGACCAATCTGTTTGAGAAAAGTGATGTCCATGATTGTCTTAATGTCAAAGTAGGTGATCAAACCAGGGAAGACTTTTTATGAGGAGGGAGAGCTTGCTGAAAGGAGGATATTCGCTATCATATATGGATGATCGCATTCGTTGTAACAAGATTGTATATTTACTTCAGTTTTTTTTTTTACAAATTGCTTTTTTATTGAGATCTATATATCTATAAAAGTGAACGTGTGTGTGTGTGTGTGTACATTTCCCTATGCAATAACTGTCAAATTTAAGTCTACAGACTCGAAATTTGATATACAGGGTACTGAGATTTGGGAAAATCTTTGTAATCTGTTGGCTGTTAAGAGGTCAAAGTTCAACGATTTGACCTTTGAGAACTCTACCAAACTCCTCTGCCAATTTTGGGTATAAACAATTGAAATCTTAGATATAGGTACCTTGGACATGGATCTAACTTAACTTGATATGAGCTCAAAACAATAAATGTTAAGGGGTCATAATAGGGGTCAAACTTTAAAAAAATTTGACCTCTGCGGTCTCTACCAAATTACTTAGACAATTTCTGGTCTAAACATTTGAAAATTTACATAAAGGGTATTCAGAGATAGGGCAAGCTTTTTAATCGGTTTGGGTCGAAAATTTCAAGCTACCAATATATAAATGTATGTATGTATGTATGTTTGTATGTCTGCCTAAAACTTTGAATAGAGGTGACGGATTTTCACAAATTTGAAGCTCGACCCTTCAGACGAAAAATACCAAAAAATTGGCTAAAACATTAATTTCTTCACCCTCAACTCACAGAGGGGGGGGGTCGCTTTTTTCGCCAATATTTTTGAAAGTCATCCCCTCTTTCCGATTGTCTAGCCTTAATTAAAACTTACGTCACTCTCGGTTTGACAGTGGTCGTAACAGCAAAGACGTCACTTTCTCCCCCTGTTCTTTTCCTCCTTCACGGTACGGGTTCGAGCCTGCCTGCCTTCCTACTACCACTTTTTTTTTTTTTTTGCTCAAAATACACCTCCAAACACCTGGGCAACGCCGGGCTGAAATGCTAGTATTCTAAAAAGATAGAAATCATCATCTTTGGTTTAACGTCCATTTTACATGTCAAAGTTAGACTCAAACAGCATTTAAACTAACAAATCAAACTTTGCCTTTAATTAGTCAATTTTAATTTGTTATTATTGTACCATGTTATTGAGAATAAAGTACTAAGCTATAATTTATTATTAAAACTGCAAATGTTAAAGGTCACAACCAGAGCAAAATGCAAGAAAACTTCTGTATGTTGTTTTTCTTGTATATTATTAACTGAAGAATCATTTGAATTTAAAATGCATTTTGTATTATACATGCAAACTTGTGAAAATCATGCTTGAAATTTGTCAGCATTATCTGAATAAGCAGAATCACATAACATCAGGTTAAATTCAATCACCATCTTGTTTTGATTTCGCTACTTCAGGTGATATTGACACATTTCAATCATGATTTTCTCAAGTTTACATGTGTAATACTAGATGGGTTTTAAAGTGAAATGATTGCTCATCTAATAATATATAAAAAAATACAGCATAAAACCATGTGGAAGTTTTCTTGCATTCTGCTCTGATCGTGACCTTTAACATTTACCTTAGAAATTTAGTCCATCTTAGACAACTGCTAATATGGAACATTTTTAAATAATCAGATAAAAATAAAAAAATCAGTGAGGGGAATAACTTGTTTTAAATTAGTGAATATAATAATTGTTTACCTAAAGTTTTAAAATGTACAACCACAAGAATTAAAAATTAAAATGACTTCATCCTGGGAAATGCAGAGTAGGTACAGCTAATATATAAAATGTAGTTGAGGTCTGTCTGTCCGCAAATTCCTTGTACAGTCTTGGATATAAATCCAATAATCGTATATTCTGAAACTACATTATCATAAGCACTTGTATATTTTATTTGGAACAAACAGGATAGAAAATTAAGGAGGGGGGGGGGGCTCTGTGTTCCTGTGTAACATATTTTCTTTGATTTTATTTATCTAATAGAAAAAAACCTAGACTGGATTCTTGGCAGCATTCGAACATTCTCATCTCCGACCTGTTCAGTCCGGTTCTCCTGAACTCAACTCCCGACATCTTCACTGCCGGCCTTATATGCCCTCATTCCAGTGTCTAGCCTCATTGATATGCAAATTAAGATGTGATTGAACCTGATCATTTGTCGCCTTTTCGTGTCCTATCGGTCGGGTTTCAAGTTCTGAGCATTGTACATGCTACCCTTGGCAGCCTGCCTCCGTGACTGCAGTCACACTACAATTTTCCCTACAATTTATAAGTTGAAAATTAATTTTAAATAATAATAAAAATAAGATGTAGTTTGCTTGAAGCTTTACAAGTATTAGAAAGCTATCATAATGCAAGAAATGAAATGTATTTTTTGGCATTTTAATATTCCTCTATAATAAAAATGTTCAGCGATTTGTGGATTGAAACAGAAGTAGAGTTTGTGATTTCTCGAATGTGTCTCAACGGATTTATTTCAATATCACTTTACTTACACCAGCAATCACTCCAACGAATGGCAAGAACATTATGTTTTTTTTTTACATGGAAGTCACCACTTATCAAGGCCCGGAGGCCGTTCGGGGATAAGGGTTATTGCGTGTACAGTAATCAATGGGACAATATCATAGTAATCGTTAGTAATGGATAAAGTGTCTTACTTAAGGGGGCGGTTGATCAGGAATGTGTTTATGTTGGTTGGTTGGTTTACGGTATATCAACCCTTTTCAGGTTATTTAATGCCGAATCTGGTGATTTTGAAGAATGATTTTTTAATATAGTATATTTGTTTTTTAAGTCGTATTCTATTTAACCCATAGGTGGGACCCTAACAGGTGCTACCACTCCGGGTCAGAGTGGACCTGGGAGCAATGGCAATTAAAGGGTGGCTCCACACTCCCTAAGGCCTGCAAGCTGGGGCCTCACCATCGGATATAGTTTAAGGTCAGATCCAGGACCTGTTTATGTTGGATTTGAAAACATCCAAGCTGTAATCAGGTGGGAAACAGGAAAACGGAAGAGAGTGCACTTCTAAGAAAGAAGCTTTGTTCATGGAATCTATGTTTTGATTTAGGCACAGATAAAGAGAGGGGGAAATTACTGACAGTGGTTTGAGCTAGACGGGTGTTTTTCATGAAATATTGGTGAGGGGGGGGGCAGAGACTGGAGCTCAGATGAGCACTCCCCATGAAAATAACGATAAAACGACAGGCTTGGAACATCTCTTCTGTGGGAGAGAGGTTGCAGGGAAGAGAAAAGGGCATCCCCCACTAGGCTACAAAGTCTATTTTGTACTCTGTCAAGGCAGGATAGGCTGTTTTTAGCAACTCCTGCCCAGATATGGCAGCAGTACTCCATCCTTGGACGTACTTGGCATCTACCTCAAAAGTTACGCAAACCAGAAAGACTCAATTCTAAGTCCATAGTAAATGGTGTTAAGTCAAAACTGGTTCCTGATATTAAGCTTCATTGGCAATATAACTTTTAGTGAGATTTTCAGATTTGCTGTATTCGGTAGTTTCATTTTCTCCATATTTAACTGTTAGCAAGTGATACAATTATTCATAGTATAGTACAAAAACAAAATCATCTTAAATTTTATTTTCCAAAATAAAACAAAACAATCAATTTGACATTTTCCCATTAAAAAAACAAAAACATTTTATATTAAAAAAAATAAATAAAAAATAAAAAAATGAAACCACTTCTGTAAAATATTTTTGTAAAAGAAACTTCAAATAAAAATTAGAATTTGTATAAAATTTTTCATGCTTTTCTTTAATACATATTTGATTACTTAATTCTATCCAAAACAGTTTTTAATAACAGGAACCCATTTTGTCCAAACACCATTTGCTGTGGACTTTGAATTCGGACTCGTTCTGGTTCGCTTAAAGTTAAATATAAAATTTCAAAACCAAGTGTTATGGGCTGAGTACAAAAGTACAGTGTTCCTCATTTAATCCCGACGGACAACACCATGTCTTCTAGTAAACAAGTAAAACTGTAGAAACTTCTATTGAGTTGCAATTAAATATTTTTAATTTTCAAAAAAGAGGAAAAAAAAAAATTTCTTACCACAATTCACTGTCGTTACTAATGGTACGGAATCGTTTGCAAACTTGAGCAGCTCTACACAAGTCAAACTCTAATAAGAAACTGAAGATTTTCAACATCACTTCGTCCGGCAATTTATCTTGTAAATACTCCTTCCCTGACGTTGCTGTGAACAGAAAACATAGAAATAATTTCATGTACTGCAAAACCCATTAACAGAAATGAAAAAATATTGGATGTCTCATTTACTTTGTTTTCTGACAAGAATTTAAACAATTCAATTGAAGAATTATCTGGAATTATGATTTTTTTTAAAAATACAGGATGATTCCCCTCCCTAAAAAAATGCCAGCATGAACTCATTAATAAAACTCACACCTCTTCCTTTAATACATTTTATAGTGCAAATAAACTTTGATCTAGGCCTAATTTGTCCACCAAGGTTCAGTTATGAGTATCCAACAGTCTTTGCTTCATTGCAGTTTGATGATATGCCAGTATATTTTGGTGATCATCAGTTGGTGTGATTCTAAATAGGCTTCACACTCACCGGACCATTTTTTTTTTTTTTTTTAAATCTGTGGGATTATCTCAAAGATAATATCTATCAAAACAATCCAAGATATATTCCTGAATTGAAGAAAGCAATCACAACTAAATCGGTGTAGGGTCAATAGAAGCGCGAGTGTGTGAGGGTTACTGATAATTTTGCATGTTATACTCAGGTGTGCTTATAATTGAGCACTAACAAAACAAAGACTGTTGCATATTTAAGAGTGAAACCTGGTGAACAAGTCAGGTATCAACTAAAGTTTATTTGTATCAAATATGGTTGGACTGTAGAAAGGATTGTGAATATTATAACTCTTCAAGGAGCAACATTTTTTTTTTCAAGTGGAACTGCTGACCCTGTATTTTTCATCCTGCTTGCTTCAAACAGATTTTAAAATTTTTTTAATGGTTTTCACAACTGTATAAGGTTGCTGTAAGTTCAGTTTATTCAACAACTGCACGATTACACATGTATGCACGTACGCATGCAGATAGAGAAAAGTTGAAAAATTAGCACATACTCGTTTCCGGAATGCATGTGACTTTGGATTGTTTCCTTCGCTTAACTGCAACGTGAACGGCTGATGTTGGCGATTCCGTACAGTCACTAGTTTCTCGTCTTCGAAGATGATAGCGAGCAACACATGGTTGACTTGCACTCGTATCAGAGAACTCCTCGGTAAAGCTGGCTTCAACAGCATCTTGGACATTTCCTAGAAAAAACAAAGCAAAACATACGTCTAATATATAACTGTATGACTTGAATGTCATTCATCAGATCAAAGTGTTATAAGCAAAGACGTTGGTCATGTGCAAAACTGTGCACCTAACGTTGACGCTCACGTGCATACTTCAGGTTGGATTTGTATGCGAGGATATATACATACACCCACCCCAACTTTTGAAGATCGTTTGGAAAATGCTATCCAAAAGAGGAGACAAGATTTAAGAAACGTGTTCAAAATAATGTCTAATATTAAGGTGATATCTATTCCTGCTTTCCTTTGATTTGGTTTAATGTTAATTTTACATGCAGCATCTATTTCAAACAATCCATATGGAACTCTCTCTCTCAATAATTCTAAGACACAAATGAAAAGCAATAAATTCAGCAAAGAACCCTGATCTACATCTATTTTAACATTAAAGCTGTCACTAAACATGTTTATTCTAACATCACTTTCAACATTTCTGTACATTGCTTGAATAACCTTCACCAACCATTCGTTTGCCCTTACTTTATGCCAAGCCCACCAAACATCTTTTGTACTCTGTTAAGTTTTTTTCTAGATCCACAAAACAAAATACAGGTTCTTTTTCCTACCAAGATACTTTCCTTGTTTGCTGTTCAATCATACTCTCACTTTTAGGAGCTGATCCATCAATTTTGAGCCTCTGTAATTACTTCTATCTAGTGTTTCTCTTTTACTCTGGTAACAATTCACAATTGTACAAAGTTCCCAGTCAATGTCATCTGAAATTTCAATTTTCACTGGAGATTTGAGGGGAATAATTGAACACAAATAATGTCAAGATAAATCAATATATACTAGAGAAAGGGGAGAACCTGGATCGACATCAGAGCAATGCGGTCCTGGCTTTCATGCTGGATAGACCATAACAAATTAAATTTTATTGTTTAATATTGGACTAATTTTTAAGATATCTCAGTACGGTGAAAAACAATCTTGCAGAATCTTCAATAAACTTAATTTATTTTAATTTATTTAGAATACTTTCAGAAATTTTAATATAATTTGAGACGTTGCTTGTTTACATGGTTTGGTGATGAATATGTATTCAGGGATATAAATAATCCCTCCACCTTGGACTTTGAAGCTCCTCTGAAAAATACCATCAGTAGAGCCACATTAAAGAGGAGATGAGATTCTTTTTAGAAAAAATAATGCCCACTTCAGGTGGACATCTCCTGTAGACATGTACTTTTATGTCTAAAATGCAGCCTAGACACAGAAAGAATACTCTCTATTTCAACGTTGCCTGGAAGTTTATACACAAGGATAAAGTTTATATAAATTCTCAGAAAGAATCTAACTGGTTAGCAAGCAATGAGACTGATTCAAAAATTTTTTTTTAGTAAACAGACTGAAAGGAAAGCTCCGGGCAAAAAGTATTGGTAATCGCTATTAGGAGCAGTCTACATTTTTCGTACTATCAACCAAGTGAGAAATTGCTTTCTTACTAGTATAAAATATAAACTATGAATTGTCAAGAAATGTTCATTCCAATAATAAAAGTTCTTAATCATGTGATACTATTGGCATCCCCCAATCCTCAAGGGGATGAGGAGACCATAAGTGAGCGAGAAAGAGAAGGGAGCAAAACAATGGATTGGAAATTGATCACCAATATACACAAAAGATAGCTGAGGCAGGATTGTGAACCAGGGTGTGGTGATGAACAGTAACAAAAGGACCAGAGACATATTTAGAATTAGTTTGCGGGTAGTTTGAGGAGTGGCAATGAGTTTTACGATAGTTAGGAACAGTTGGTGTCAGTCTCGGGTTTTGTGACGGTTAACAACAGTCCAGGACAGTTGCAAGTTTAACTTGAAGGCAGGTTGAAGCTTCAACAAGATCAGAAATACTTTGGGAGATAAAGATAAGCCGACATCAACTGACGAGCTCAACCTCAATAAAAAAAAAACTAAGATATGGATGTTAGTGCTTAGAGAATTGTTTTCCACAATGGTGTCACACACACATAGCTAGAGCCCAACTGACATCCAAAGAATTTGTTTTATCTACATATTTGTGAACCATTGTGCACCCCTCGTCAGTTGCTAATGTGAGAGACCACAACACAGCCAGAAGATGGTGACGACAGTTATTCCAATAACACCATGTTGTTGTGGATGAAAGATTTTTTTATTCCATCCAGCTAGATATGCATTAATTTGGGATAGAACACACAAAAACAACCACGGAACACACGTAATGCCGCAATGACAATCACTCAACCTGCATATGTAGTGTGATGATAGTCATACCTCAATGGTTTCAGGAAATTTTAGTTTTGTAAAAAGGTAAATTTTATTAATAAAAAAGTGCCTTAGTAATTACAACTTCAGAATATTTCATACACAAGATAAATCTTGCATTATTGTATCAGACATGACTGGGTAGAAATGGTAATTAGCATTTCAACCCATGCTTAATTTTCTCACTTGAAGTAAATAATGTTCAAATGGAAATTTCATACAAGTTCCCACTTTTGACTACAAGGTGCTTCATAAAAGGTCAGAGGTTGTTACACTAGTAAAAATGTGAAGGAAGGTGGGCTCTCTCTACCGTGCTAGAAAATTACTTACGCCTGAAAGTATCCTGTACCTCTATAAAGCCACTATTCACCCATGTATGAAGTACTGTTGTCACATTTGGGCTGGTGAATCTGCTACTAGTCTCTCACTCCTGGACAGGGTTCAAAAGAGAGTCGCCAACCTGATAGATCCTAAACGGTCATCTAAGCTTCAGCCTCTGTCCCATCGACGAAATGTTGCATCTCTCTGCCTGTTCTACAAGTACTTGTACCTCCTCGATGTAAATAAACCTGACAAGCAGCTAAATCCCACCCCTTCACAGTAGAGGGTTGGATTTAGCTTCTTAAAAGCCTTTTACTTCAATTAGTTTCTTGCCCAGAACTGCTAGACATTGGAACTCCATTCCAGGATTCCGTTTTCCCAACTGTACTGACATGCAGAAGTTCAAGTGTAATGTTAACAAACATCTTGCTACTCATCTCCCTTCATAATATTCCCTGTTAACTTTTATAATATAAATTACCCGCAACTTACATCCCCCGATAGTAGCCCCCTACTTCAAAGTGGCATTATGCCTTGTTTGGGGTGAAAATAGAATAAAATTAAAAAAAGAAAAAGAATCATGATGACACAAAGATAAATATTGTCCATCAGTAAATTATAACGTTTTTTATTAACCAAACTTTCAATGTCTATGGTGTAATGTGGTATCACTTGTAACAGGAACTTGCTAGAGATTTATGTCCTTATATTTTCTCATTTGATTTAGATTTTTCTTTCTCTCTATCTTTCCCTTTTCTTTTTTTTCTCTTTCTCTCACGCTTTGTCTGGTTTTGCTTTGCCTCCATTTCCCTCCTCTCCCTTGCCTCCATTTCCCTCCTCTCCCTTACCTCCATTTCCCTCTTCTTTCTTACATCTAGGGATTTCTACTGTGTAGGGGTAGGATTTTGCTGCTTGTTGGTTTATCGGGGGGAGGGGGTATTTTCGTCAAGAGGGCACAAGGGATCGTAGTTCGTCGACGCATCTACTATTAAAATACTTGCAAAACAGGCAGAGGGATGCAACATTTCATCGATGGGACAGCAGTTTAGGCCTAGCTGATAGTGTGTGACCTATTAGTTTGGCAACTCACTTTTGAACTCTAAGAGGGAGAGACTAGTAGCAGATGCACCAACCTAACTTTTATTCAGAAAAAGCAGAATTCTGCCTTTTCTGAAGTACTGAAAAACAGAACTCGCATTCCTGATGTCTATATATTAATACCGGTGTACCTTTAATGTACATATGTGTGGCATAGTTTCCAGATCATAAATTATTCGATCGGGAGATCCTATTTATTAAAAAGGAGGATAGAAAGTGATAGCATACTGTGAACATTAAATTAGGATATCGATATATCGAT
>NC_136513.1:94534925-94562425 GCF_053919585.1 Euprymna scolopes
CAGGTCAACCTGGCACGAGGATACATTTCTCTACAAGTAAAACTTGATGAAATATTCAAAATCACAGGAAATATTCGTAGCCCAAATAAGATCTTCTCAGTATGGATAACCCATGAGAAATGGTGTACTTTCTCCAAGTGATGTTACCTCAAGTAACAAAATGAAGCTGGATACTTCACCAGACTAGAGGAATTCTTGTCTTGGAATCTGATAAAAACCAAGAAAAGTATACTATATTTAAATAGTCAATTGGGGAGAGGAAAATTATATCCTCAACTTCTTTATTAACTCAGTATTTGAGATGTAAAAGATAACTTTAACGGAATATTCAAAAAATGGAATATTCATAAAAGGTCACTCATTTTAATGGCACCACTCCCACTTTCATAGCTCTTCAACATTTTAGTTTTTGAGGCTTTACTTTTGGAATGACCATCTTACGATTAAAATTATTTTCAAATCATATTCCAAAGAAAGACTACACACAATGGTATCCAACAACTGTTTCCAGACGGTGTTCATTTTTAGTTGTAGAAAATAACGTTGTTGATAAATCTTTGTTAACTCTTTTAGAGTCAACAATTCATTTTAAATGTGTTGAAACCAATCATGTTATAGTCAACTGGGATGCAGCCCTGTGGTATTGTGTTGCAAAGACAGGCAGTTCTAGGAAAGAAACTTTGCTCATGGAATTTTTGTTTAGTTTTAGGTACAGACAGAAAGTAAGAAATTGTTGGCAGTGGTTGTAGTTAGGTGAGTGTTTGTCATGAATGTTTTATAGGAGGGATCATAGATTGAAGTTCAATCGAGCACCTGCCATGAAAATAATAATAGAGCAGAAATATACTTGCTACATCTCTTCTGTGAGGAAGATAGCAGGAAGGAGAAGATAACATCTCACACTAGATTTCAAAGCTGATTTTGTGCCCTGTCAAGGCAGAAAAGAGTGCTCTGAGCAGCTTCTCTTGAGATGTAGCAACAATATTCCATTGTAGGATATATTTGGCTCATAAAAATAGAGGATCAAGTTGGGTGTGAGATACCTTCTGGAATAGTATTTTTCCAGCAACCTTAACAATGGATTTGATGTAAGCCTTCCATTTAAAGATCAGGAGTGAAAATTGCCAAAGCATGGTCTTTCTTCAAGGCAAAAACCATTCACTTCAATTGGAGTCAAATGGAGATCAGAGTGTTAGTGGTGATAAGTTTGAAGTTTAGTTTTAGATGCATTAAAATTAACTAGCCATGTTTTTTCCCTGCTGCAATACATGCTCAAGGTGAGAAAAGAGAGCTTTGGTCATTGCAGGCCTGTGAAGTGTTGCCATAGACCGTAGTGTCATTTGCATAAGTGTCAACAAATGATCTAAGAATGTGATTTGTGAGATCGTTGATAAAGATGTAGCCAGTCAAGCTTTTGTTGTGAATATGTTTCTAACTGACTATTTATAATTCTACTAGCGGGGGTACCCGGCGTTGCCCGGGTGTTTGGAGGTGTGTGTTAAAAAAAAAAAAAAAAAAAAAAAAAAAGAAATGTTGGCCGGGTGTTTGGAGGCGTAAAAGCAAAAAAGTTTTAGTAGGAAAGTAGAACTGAACCCTGAAGCCTTGACACGAAGGTGGAAAGGAAATGGAAAAAAAACCCAGAGACCTAGCCATCTCGGCCACGAGGGGAGAGGAATTGATAAGCATGTTAAGTTAACATTTATAAAGTGAAATATACAGGTGCGAGGAAGGTAAGTGGCGTGATGTTTGACCTAGTTATGCGCTGTAAGCCAGTTACTGTTTCGCCCGCCCCATCATTTGCTTTTCGAAGACGTGGCGATCAAAAATAGCTGGTAAAAGTCGGGCAAATTAAAGATAGCCGCGACCCCCCGTTCTTAAGTCGTAGTTATTAGGATTTAGACGGGATTTAAAAAGTTTTAAGAAGGAGCGAGCCGACCCAGAAGGCCAACGAAAAAAGCCTTTCGCGGACATACAGAAAAAGTGCACACTCATACATACAAACATTTTCACTTTTATATTTATAGATTACAAGCGGGGGTTACCCGGCATTGCCCGAGTGTTTGTAGGGGGTGTGTATGGGGGGGGGGTAATAACCCTGAAATGATGTTAAAAAATAGCAAAAAAAAAAAACGTATGTGTATAGGAGGGGGTGGGGATAAACTAAAGAATAAGCGAAGTAAAAAAAAAAAAAAAAAAAAAAAAAAAAAAAAGTTGCCCAAGTGTTTAAAGATGTAAAAGAAAAAAAACAAAATAGTTTTGGTCGGGAGGCGGGATTGAACCCGGAAGCTTGGACGCAGGGGTGAAACAAACGCCAACCACTTAACAGTCTAGACCAGGAGTAAGAGGAATTGATTAGAGTGTTAAGTTAAAGCTTATAAAGCAAGTGAAAGAGGTTTGATTGACAGATAGCCGCTAAATGAGGTTATCGTGGGAGCGTTATGAGATGACGTAGCAGTATTTTATTTAATGCGGGACAGCTTTTTGAGGTTTATTTACTTTGTTTCAATGCGGGGCAGTTTTCGCTACCCCAAGATGATGGTTCCTCAAGATGATGGGGGAGGGGGGCAAAACGGCTCCCCAAGTGAAAGGGGATTAGCAATTGTTTGATATAAGGAGTTTAGCCCCAAATTGATCAAAGCCGATTGCTTGTGGACGTTCCCGCCACGATACCGAGGACAGCTTGTTAGCTTTTGAATTAGTTTCGCTTTTTATACGAAAAAGCTGAACGAACACAAGACGGGCTGAAATAGCATTAATTTTGTAAAAATCGATGTAAATAAAGCTAGACGCTACACGCGTTCCCAAATCCTAGATATTATTATCTAGGGTGTATATAAACAGTTCTAAGCGATCGTAACTCCCCCGGGGGCGTCGGCGAAAAAAGCCTTTGCGAGACATACATGAAATGGTCACACACATTTTGCCTTTTATATATATAGACTAGCGGGGGGTACCCTGCGTTGCCCGGGTGTTTTGAGGTGCATGTGCTCGGACGGGGTGTTAATCAAAACATAATAATCAAAGTATATATTTAAAAAAAAAAACACAAAAAAAAACTAACATAAGGCAAACAAACGATGTTATATGTAAAAATGGGAAAAACAAAAGAAAACGTGAAAAAGAAAACAGAAAAGCGAACGTTAAAACTTCTTTAAAAAATCTGAAAAATAAAAACAAAAAAAATACACATGGAAAATGGCTTAAATAACCCCGGGAGGTACCCGGCGTTGCCCTGGTGTTTTTCGGTGTGTGTGTGTGTGGACGGGCGGGGCTGGGGAGTGTTAATGAAAATCTAAGAATAAGCGAAGTAAAAAAAACAGAAAAACGAACGTTTGAAAAATGGCTTAAATAACCCTGTTTCAATATTAAAATTTAAAAAAAAATGACATCTCACACCACGATTCAAACCCAAAACGTTTAGATAATGAGGCCGCGCTCTAAGCAACTGAGCTAAGACGACGTCGCTGAAATTGTGTCGCTTTTTTAAATATTTAAAGTAAATCAGGTTACGACGTCGTATGACGCATGTGCAGAAGCGAACTCGTCATGAGAGGACTGTTTTTGCTGACCTCCCCCCCTGTAGAAAACTACTGATTTCAAAGTGAAGGAATTAACTTTTTTGGCCAATTTTTCGATATTTGTCGGGCGAAGGTTGGAAGTTTAAAATGATACCGATCTGGTGAAAATCCGTGACCCGTGTCGAAAGTTTTTACGAGACATACAAACACACATACAAACAAACACACATTTTTGCTTTTATATTTATAGACTAGCGAAGGGTACCTGGCGTTGCCCGGGTGTTTGTAGGTGTGTGTGAAAAAAAAAATAGGTGCCCGTGAAAAAACACAAAGCCTTGACGACGCACAGTTGGAAAATAGTAAAGTGTGAAAAAAAAACAGGTGCGCGTTTTTGCTTGACGTGACGCCGATAGCTATTCAGCAGTTAGCATTTTGTGCGGGACAGTTTTTAATGAGGTCAATAAATCGGTTTGTTTGTTTTTAAAAACCCGCTCCCTCGTCTCGAAATGAAAGCTACCGTCTGATATGACGAAGTCGACATTGACCAAACGTTACTTACCACTGGCTCTGGGCCTGTGATTAGAGTCGAGTTTCGCTTTTTGTTTATACCGAAAACCGAATGTAACGTGTGCCGATGCGGGAAATGTGGAATAATTAACATTTGAAAGTCAATAAAATTAAATAGACAAGCGAGCTCCGTGGTTAAGTGTGAGATATTACAATTTATAGATGATATAAAAAGTTTTAAGAAGTTGTGAAGCGAGCGAGCGAGCGCTTCTCTGAAAGAAGCCTTTTGTGGACATCGAGGAAAAGCGTACATACATACATACATACATACACACATTTTCGCTTTTATATTTATAGATAACCAGTTGGATTGTTTCGTAATCATCATTAAAATGGTGCTACTGTATGGTGCTGAGGCATAGACCCTTACAACGGCACTGAACAGATGCTATACACAAATGTTCAGGATGGCCCGCAACATATCTTAGAAGAACCACACCATTAACTTGCAATTATACAAAGATTTACTACCAGCATCGTTAAAGAGCAACAGAGAAGGATGCTATTAGCAGGCCATTGTATGGGGTATCATGGAAAGGAAGTCAGTAAAATTGTTTTCTGGATTCTCCAGACAATCAGTCTAATCGATGCAGTTTAAAAAAAAAAAAAAAGTCACATTCATCAAAAACCTACTACAGGACAAGTTTTTTTCTGTCCTACAAGGATAGATAGTTAGAAATTATCAATCCTAGTTTCATATTTTGAAACAATTTGATTCAAATAACAATGTAATGTTCAAATGATATTGTAATAATTAAATTTAACTTTGAAAATGCTATTAAAAATCGAAAATAAAAATGAAAGTAAAATTATTGTTGGACAATGCTAGATAGATATAGTCAGTTAAAATACTAGCAAGACCTGTAGAAATTCCACAGCAGTATCTTTCATATGCAATATACTACTGTTGAGAATTCTGTAAATGGAGACCCTCATGATATAATTGTAGCCCTTTTAGTAATCTGATTAATGTAGTGTCAGAATATATCTTCTTATTACAGTTTATCTCCAATATCCTTATAGGAATCTGTGACATATTCCCATTGTATGGATGCCCAGCACGTATGGAAATCCCACAATATCATTATACCATCTTTAGACAGAACAGATACTACCCCTGGATCCTAGCCAGAAGACCAAGAAGGTATATTTTAGTTTCAAGTACGGCCCAAAAGCGACATTTTTTTTTTTTTTGTTGTTTACATTGCATCTTCAGTGATCGGGAGATCCTATTTATTAAAAAGGAAGATAGGTGATAACATACTACGAACATTAAATTAGCGAATATCTATTTACTAATTTAATGTTCGTAATATATTATCACCTATGTTTTTAATAAATAGGATCACCCAATCGAATAATTTATAATCTAGAAACCGTGACACACGTACATACGTTAAAAAGCATTATGGTATTAATATATAGCTATTTATAAAGTTGACTTAAGATGACTAACCTAGGACGGGTTTAGATGGCTCATCCCATGGAACACACAGCATTCTCAATGAAGGCAAACCACGCATGATGATCTGCAGCAGCCAAAATAGTGATGGGCAGCCACTCTCAGGACCATCGATGAACACCGTAGATCCGTGGACCTGAGCTAGGCTTGACATTGGCTTTGATGGTGTGTAACCAGGTCTTCAGCTGGCCTCCTGGGCATCTTCACCAGCCTTGGAATGGTTCTTGTGCTATTGCTTCATGAATGTGCTCTCTTGGGTTACAGCGTGCAGTGTGGTGAAATTAGTGAAGTTTCCTCATAAAGTTGAGCCATTGATCACACTGACAATTGAGATTAAAATGCTACATACATATTTGCAACAGAAGACAAATAGCTTTTGAATATTTTGATCATGTGTATGTAGTTGATTGCATAACTAATTTATGCATTGCTTTGCAAAAGAATATCTCATTAATTAACTATTAGTTTTTTATATTTTCCAATCAAATCATTAGTTTCATGTAACTTAATTTTATTAAGTTTTTTTACATTTTCTTTTCAACAGTTTTTTTTACATTTTCTTTTCAGTTTTTTTTTACATTTTCTTTTCAGTTTTTTTTTTACATTTTCTTTTCAACAGTTTTTTTTACATTTTCTTTTCAACAGTTTTTTTTTTACATTTTCTTTTCAACAGTTTTTTTTTTACATTTTCTTTTCAACAGTTTTTTTTTTACATTTTCTTTTCAACAGTTTTTTTTTACATTTTCTTTTCAACAGTTTTTTTTACATTTTCTTTTCAACAGTTTTTTTTACATTTTCTTTTCAGTTTTTTTTTTACATTTTCTTTTCAGTTTTTTTTTACATTTTCTATCCAACAGTATTTTACATTTTCTATCCAACAGTATTTTACATTTTCTATCCAACAGTTTTTTTACATACTGCAAATTTCTTTTCATATCTCAAATGATTACATTCATTGTTTTTAAGATTAAAATTGCTGACTTGTTTATGAAGAAACAGAAATGCATTTTGGCAGATTTAATTCCTTTAATAGAATTAAAAAAGAAATTTTTTTGCAAGAGACGAGAAGTAGTAAGAATTATATTTTGTTGGGGTGGGGGGGGGCAGATATTACAGATTCTTTTTCTGTGGGAGGAAAGGGGTTAGAAAAAATTGTTGCTACTTAATTATTATCCTTTTCTTGTTTTTATTGTTCAAGTGAAGTCAGTCATAGTTGATAGCTTTTTACATTTTTTTTGTTTTTGTATTTATTGTGTAAGCTGGGAAGAGAAGGTGACAGGGGAGGGGTCAGCCATTGTGGCTTTTTGACCTTCCTTTGTTATTGGGATCATCAGCGATTTAATGGGGGGGGGATAATAAAGCATTGTTGCTTTGCATCCGCACTTTAATCAGCATTTGATTTTTAGAATCTTATATTAAAATGTTTCCATCTTTTATGAAGGAGTAACTGTTTTAAATAAAGAGATGCAAAATATTTCATTCATGTCCAAAGTGTTTCAATAATAAAAAAAAAAAAAAAATGAATCAAAATTAAAAAAAAGATTTACTTTAGAAATGACAGAGTCCACATTTATTTACCTCCTCACAAGGGCAGAGTTAGACACAAGGTCAGTTTTTAATAGTGGGAAAAAAAAAACCAGTTCCACAAAAAAGAAACAGTCTGGGTTGAAACAAAAAATTTTAATTGCCTCAGTCTAGAAGAATTTCTCCCTCACTGATCAAAGACAAAAAAGATGAAGTGTAGTATCAGAACAGATACTACACTTTTCTCTGAGCAAAAAGTGTAAATAGTCTTATGGATGATAGTCTTTCAGCCTGTCTGGCTTAGGATCAGTATAGTATTAGTTTTATCCTTGGTCGGATGAAAAATCCTAAGCCAGGACAATTTTTATTTTTGCTCCCAATCCAGAATCACCCTTTTGGATGAACTCCCTCCCACATAAAAACTCATCTTGTGCCTAAACTTTTTATTTGCATGAGGGAAAGTGGAAATAATGACAATAGCGTACATATATCAATTCTGATATTAAAGTAAATTAATATAAATTATGATGAGTAATCTGTCATCACCAGCCAGTGGTTGGTTGGAGCAGATCCAAGGAACAGTTTAAGACTTATGTTCGTTGTAATTTCAAATAGGTGCATACTTGTTCTCTATTTGCAAGGTCATTTAGACCAGGTTTTATCGGAAAATTGGATAGCTGATAAGGTTGGAAAATATGCTAAGCATAAAATAATGTAAAAAGGGTGGATGAGATGATGTAGAGGACAACACTTGTCTGAAGCAGTTTATGAGAGAAATATTTCAGAATTTTATGAAATAACGATCAATAATTTGCATTATTTTGACTATTCCAGGTGCAAAGTATTCTGGACCATGCAGTAGCTTCTGGTAAGGCCTCTCGATGCCATATTAGTGGGTAATTGTTACGGCTTTACCTTATGTGCTACAAAATATATATATATATATATATATATATATATATATATTTCTTCATTTCTTTTTCTCTTACTTTCCCTCTATACCTTGCTCTAAGCAAGTCTGTCGACCTATTTCACATATCCCAAAACTCAATCATGAAAGATTTCCAGAAAAATTACCTGATTAAACCCAGATCTCCAACTTCCAACATAGACCCCCACTACCATGTCTCCTTCTCCAACATCAGAGGTCTATGTTCCAACCTTCCAGAGGTTTAAACTCTATTACAGGAGACTAAACCAGACCTATTATTATTATCATTATTATTATTATTATTTCCAGCTTAAATTTTTTTTTTTTTTTTTAAACAAAGGAGTCACCACTTATCAAGGCCTGGAGGCCACTCGAGGATAAGGATTAATGAGTGTATGGTAGTCAATGGGACAATATCGTAGTAATCATTAATAGTGGAAATTTGATAAATTGGATTACTTAAGGGGATGGCTCATCAAGAACTTGTTTATGTTGGACTTAAAAATGACCATATTGTAGTCAGTTGGAAAGCAGGAAAATGGAACTGAGTTCCACAGGCATGCAGTTCTAGGAAAGAAACTTTGTTCATGGAATCCATGTTTTGGTTTAAGTACAGATAAAAAGGTGGGGGCAGGCTGACAATATCTTTTCTGTGGGAAAGAGGTTTCAGGAAAGAGAAAAGGGCATCTACTACTAGACTACAAAGACTATTTTGAACTCTGTCAAGGCAAGGTAGGCTGCTTTGAGCAGCTTGTGCCCAAATGTGGCAACAGTACTCCATCGTAGGACGGACTTGGCTCTTATACAGGTAGAGAATTGCATTGGCAGTGAGATATCTACTGGAGCGATAGAATGATCCCAACATTTTTCCAACGACCTTGGCAATGCATTTGATGCAGGTGTTCCATTTCAGATCAGGAGTAAAGGTCATACCCAGAAGCTTGTCAAAACAGAGTCTCCCAAAGACGAGCAATGCATTTCAATTAATGTCAAACAGGGATCAGAATGTTGATGATGGAAAGATAGAAGCTTGGTTTTAGACGCATTAAAATTAACCAGCCACCCCTTTCCCCATTGCACCACGTTTGTTATATTTATGTTTTGTCCAGTGTAACCTCTGACCTATAGTTATATTCCACATCTAGAGAAAATTATGTTTAAAACAACAAAATTCATACTAGAATTGTGCACATGATCACGTGGCCTAATGGTTAGAAGTGTTGATTAGCAACCCGTTCTAAGTGACAGTTTTCTGGAGGTAGAAGTTACAAGTAATAATAATTAAGAATAGCATAACATTTATACTCAGTCATGGCTGACTGAATGAGAAAAATCCACTACTGTTAGCAAATAAAAGTTCAGATTTAAATTCCTCCCTGAATGTGATAAATATTTCAGAATTTGAAAAAAAGATGCACTCAAAAAAGATCAGAGGTTGCAGACAATGTAACCTCTGACCTTCTAGAGGTGTATGTTGTCAAACTGTCAAACTTGGGACAGCACAGAATTTCAAACGAAACCTTTCTCTTGATCTGTCAGCCATGATCGGATAAAAGTTCTAAATAATTCACAATTGTATTATTAGTATCGCCCGCACTGAAGATTGGACCTTCAACCTCCAAAGTGTCATTTAGAACTCAATTTTACCAAGCACTTTACCCACTACACTTTATATACAGTTCTAGTGTGAATTTTGGGAACCTCAAACTTATTCTTGTGTCGAGATGTAAAGTATTACTACTTATTGTAATGTATCTATTTATTTTTATTTTCTTGCTGACCAAAGACGCTAAATTCAATGCTGCCTATGTGAAGTATTCCTTTTTCAGACCACATGTAGGGGACAATATTTCAATACGAGATAATCCCCACCAGTTTTGTGCTAAATTCTTTTATTATATTTATTTATTTTATTTTGTTTAATATATTATAAGTTTATTTCTGTTAGCACTTAAAATGCAAATGTATCTAGAATATTAAAAAAAAAAAAAAAAAAAAAATGAAATCTATAACTAATAGTGTCATGCTGATTCCACAATATAAATTCATGCATAAATATTGGAGGGGAAGATATCTCCAAATAATATCTTTAATTTCGAAGAAGAGCTACGAACTTATACTAAGTAAATATTAATAAGTCTCTTTAATCCTTTTTTTTTTTTTTTTTTTTTTTAAGTCTTTTCTCTCTTAATGGAAAGTAGACAATTCATTGTGGATGCGTTATCAGCAGCTCTCGTTACTCTCGCTTCTCCTTATTTGTCTCTCAGTTCTCATTCTTTTCAATAAGTGATTTTTCTGACAAAGTAAGAAGATAAAGCTGTATTCTAAGTTGGCAGTATTTTGTGTGAATATTTGCCAGAGATGCTGGAAAAGTGTGTTGGAGGTAAACGTTTTAACTCGGTTGACGGATTCTGGCTTATAGTCAGGGACCCGAACCTTGGATTAACCACTGAGGAGGCTGTCCTATCAGTAGGTGCAAAGTATTCTGGACCATGCAGTAGCTTCTGGTAAGGCCTCTCGATGCCATATTAGTGGGTAATTGTTACGGCTTTATATATATATATATATATTTCTTCGTTTCTTTTTCTCTTACTTTCTCTCTCTGCCTTGCTCTAAGCAAGTCTGTCGACCTATTTCACAAATCCCAAAACTCAATCATGAAAGATTTCCAGAAAAATTACTTGATTAAACTCAGATCTCCAACTTCAAACATAGACCCCCACTACTATGTCTCCTTCTCCAACATCAGAGGTCTATGTTCCAACTTTCCAGAGGTTTAAACTCTATTACAGGAGACTAAACCAGACCTATTATTCCTAAGCGAAACTAGCATTGGACTGACTATTTCCCTAGATGAGTTCATAATTAAAGGATACTCTAACTTAACTTCTAAATCCAACCTCCAAGATCACCATATGCATGGAGTATGTGCCTACATTAAAGACGGCTTTCCATATGGTAGGGACATCTCCAGAGAAGATCCAAACTTACCCTATATGTGCTTCCGGGTTGCACTTGTTCACACTACTGCATTTATATTTGCACTATCGCCCCCACAACAGCGGAGTTACTATCTTTGAAAGCATATCTGAGAAAATTGATCACCTCCTGTCTGCGTACCCTTCAGCAAACATTCATGTCTGTGAAGACTTCAATGTGGAATGGTTAACCCACTCAAACAAGACTGATGACGAGGGGAGGTTCTGTCATGATTTCTCCATTGCTTATGACCTCACTCAGATTGTTCACGAACCCAACTGTGTACCCAACACTGACGGCCAGTATGCAAGTCTCTTAGACCTTTTTCTCACAACTTGCCCTGAGCTATGTTCATCTTCCATACTATCTCCACTGGGATCTACCGACCACTCTGTTGTATCAGTTAAGATAAAAACAAAATGTAATAAGTCCTCAGATGTACCTCTCCATCGTACAGTATATTGATACTCTATGGCTGACTGGGATAGCTTCCGTACATATATATCAGATCTACCTCTGCATTCCATGTTTAAAAAGGATGTGTCCTCTATAGTATCAGAACTGACAGAATGGTTAATTGTAGATATAGACCGATTTATAACCTCGAAAAAGATCCAGCAAAACCTAACAGCCAGCCGTGGTTCTCTCCAAAATGTGCTGCTGCCATTGTACATAGAAATCACTTTTTTCATTGCTTTCAACATAATAGATGTACTGAGACTAAAGCCACTTTCAGGACTGCCAACAACCATTGTAAAAACGTAATAAAAAATGCGAGAGAGTTGTATGCTTAGTCCGTCAAGTCAAAGTAGCTGAGCAGCAGCTTAGTTCCCCTCAGTTTTGGCAAATCGCAAATAGAATCCTGAACAGAAGCATGTGCTCTATCCCAACTATCATCAATGGACCGGAGATAATCTCGTCAGCATCAGACAAAGCCAAACTCTTTGCCAAGAACTTTGCAGCTAATTCTACCCTTTGCAACCAAGGCCACCAACCCCCAGTATTTCTTTGTGTATCTGAAAACATGCTATGCGGCATACAAATATCTGTACATGATGTTGCCAAGCTAATCAAGAACCTTGATTCCAGTAAAGCAATTAGCCCTGACAGCATTCCAATTATAGAACTTAAAAAGCTTCAACCAGAACTAGCACCCATACTTACAAAGTTATTTAAGCATTGTCTTAAGGAGAAATGCTTCCCAACACCCTGGAAAATCTCATTAGTATACCCTGTATTAAAGAATTCCGGTGATCGCTCATCCCCCTCTAAGTACAGGCCAATAAGTCTCGTGTGCGTCATGAGTAAGTTGCTGGAATCTGTGTTAAATAGAGAAGTACTCAACCATCTCAGCAAAAATAATCTTCTTAGTGACATGCAATATGGCTTCCATTCTGCTAGATCTACAGCAGACGTGCTTACAATTATATCTTATAGGATTAGCGAATCTCTCGATGGCAGCTTCCTCTCTAGGGCAATTGCTCTTGACATATCAAATGCTTTTGATAAGGTATCGCATAAAATTCTACTTCACAAGATCTCCAGCTGGAAATGTCTTCTCAATTAAATCATTTCTCTCTGATAGGTTCATAAGAGTAGTGGTTGATGGGCAGAAATCAGAAGCTCTCACTATTAATGTTGGAAACCCTCAGGAATCCTCTCTTCCTGATCAACATTAATGATCTTCCAAATCACATCCTTACATCATTCGTAGACATTACCATCTATGGTAGCACATCAAAGACCGTAAACGACCAAGTTCTCTCTCCTCTGATCTTGAGCACGTGGTACAATAGGCAAAGAGGTGGTTGGTTATTTTTAATGCATCTAAAACCAAGCTTCTATCTTTACATCGTCAACGCTCTGATGCCCATCTGGCATCAATTAAAATGAATGGCTCTCATCTTGGCGAGCCTCCATGTTTTGACAAGCTTCTGGGCTTGACCTTTACTCCTGATCTGAAAAGGAACACAAATCAAATCCATTGCCAAGGTTGCTGGAAAAATAGTAGAATCCTTCTACTGCTCTGCTATCTTTAGAGACCCAAGAATCGCTCAAAACTCGAAAATAAATAAAAATATACTGGTAGTATACACCCAATTATCACTGACATTTGAGTGGATCTCTATCAAATTTGTTTCATTTTTGAGTTTTGAGCGATTCTCAGGACCAACTTTCAGCACTACTTGCATTTCAAATGCTTTTAACTATGTTAAAACACTGAAAACTTGTCCAGATAAGTAGAAGGGTAACTTATCTTGCCTTTGGTAACATTTGTTATATATTTGTTTTTGACTACTTTTTTGTATGTCCAAAAAAGGCTTTTTTCACTGTGGTTCTCGGGGGGGGGGGATTACTATGTCTTAGAACTGTTTATATACCGTCTAGATTGTTATACTTACGATTTGCGAACGCACGTCGTGTCTAGATTTATTTTGATCGACTTTTATAAAATGCGCGCTATTTCACTTTGTTGCGGGTTTGTTTGACGTTTTAGTATAAATAAAGTGAAACTAAATTGCAACGAACACATCTCCTTGGCTTTTCTGTCGGAGACATCCAGAAAGCAAATCAGCTTTGATCAATGTGGTGAAAACTGTCACATCAGAACATTGCTTTTCATTTGGACACCCCCACTTTTTATGGGGAGCTGGTTTTCCCCTCAACAACTGGCTAAAAACATTAATTCCTTCACCCTCAACGGGACATTTTTCTACAGGGAACGGTAACAAAAAATTGTTCCTTCATGACAGTCTAGCCAAATACGCATGCGCAAAAGATGTTGTGTACTTGAATTAGTTTAAATATTATAAAAACTGACACAAATCCGCTCATGCAGTCATGGTACAATGGTCAAAGTGGCAGAGCTTTTATCTTTAAATTGCAGGTTCGATCCGAAGTATCAGATAAATTTCTTTTTTCGATTTTTAAACTTTTGAAATGGTTATTTATGCCATTTTTTCATTTTTTTCCCATCACGTTCGCCGTTTTATTACTTTGCTTATTCTTTAATTTCCATTTTAGTTTGGATTTACCCCCTGCCAACACAGACACCTCCAAACACCCGGGCACCCCTGCGAGTCTATAAATATAAAACCGAAAATGTGTGTATGTATGTATGTATGTACACTTTTTGTGTATGTCCGCAAAAGGCTTTTTTCCAGGAAGCGATCGGTCAGCTCGCTCCTTCTTAAAACTTTTTATATCACGTCTAAATCATATCTCCGAGTTAACAACGGGGATCGCCTGTCTATTTAATTTGCCCAACTTTGAAAAGCTAAACATTCCACATTTTTGGATTGCCGCGTGCGGATTTGGCTTTTTCGTATAAAAAAAGCGAAACTAATTCGAAGCTTAAAACATCGCTTCCGGCGCAATTGCCGGGAACGTCCAAAAGCAATCAGCTTTGATCAATGCGGAATTTCTCCTTATATCAGACAATTGCTATTCAATTTGGACAATCCCCTTTTTATGGGGAGCTGGTTTCCCCCCAACATCTTGGGGAAACAAAAAACTGCCTCACAGTAATTAAAAAACTGCCCCGCAGTGAAAGTTGACCTCATTAAGTCAATAAGTATGGGCACCTGCCAATTCTTGATACTTAAATAAATTCATAAATTCAAATATGTTTCCGTTAGTATTTCTTGGTGACCGAGCAGTTAACGTCACACGTTTTTTTCACACTTTATTTTCCAACTTCGCCTCATGGCTTCGGGTTCGATCCTTCCTACTTACCAAAACTTTTTTACCCCCACCTCAACACAAACACCCGGGTAAGAAGTCTTCGCTTATTCTTTTGTTTTGATTCACCCAAAAGCACACCACCTCTAAACACCCGGGCAACACCGGGTACCCCCCACCAATCTATAATATAAATCTCACCTGTGTTTAAATGTATGTATGTATGTTTGTATGTCTTGCAAAAATTTTCGAGAGAGGTGACAGATTTTCACAAGATCGGAATCATTTTGAAGCTCGACCCTTCGGACGACAAATATTAAAAAAATTGGCCAAAAACATTAATTCTTTCATCCTCAACTAGGTAGTTTTCTACAGGAAGGGGTCTCTTTTTTTTTCGTCAATATTTTCAAAAGTCATTGCTTCTTTTCTATTGTCTAGCCTTAATTTAAACCTACATCACTTCCGGTTTGGCGATGGGCGCAACAGCTAACACGTCACTTTTTTTTTTCACATTCTTTTTCTCCTTCGCGGTACAGGTGTGAGCCTGCCTGCCTACTACCACTTTTTTTTTGGGGGGGGGGGCTCAACCAACACCTTACACACACCTTCACTTTCTTTTCCGCCTTCACATCATGGGTTCGAGCCTCCCTGCCTACTACCACTTTTTTTTTTTTTTGCTCAACACACACCTCCAAACACCTGGGCAACGCCGGGAACCCAGGCTAGTTTTCTTCTATCTATATATATAAAAGCCAAACGTCTGTGTGTATGTATGTATGTTTGTTTGTAACGCTAAAACTTTTGAACGACGGAACCAAACTTGACAAATTTGGTATCATATCGAAGCCCCATCACCCGGATGACAAATATCGAAATTTCACGTCAAACGGACCACTAGAAGTTGGTCAACTGATCAGTTATCTTCGAGGGGGGGGCCCAAAAAACCTGTCATTATCTATATATATAAAAGACAAATGTTTGTTTGTAACGCTAAAACTTGAGATGAAAGATTCCTCTCCCCTAAGAATAAAACATATGTTCAATATCTGCTTTTGTTTTTTCATTGTTTATACGGTCCCGAGCAACGCCGGGTAGCCCTGCTAGTCTATAATATAAATCTCACCTGCCTGTTTAAATGTATGTATGTATGTCTGCTTAAAACTTTCGACAGAGGTGACAGATTGTCACGAGATCGGTATCATTTTGAAGCTTGACCCTTCGGACAACAAATATCAAAAAATTGGCTAAAACATTAATTCCTTCACCCTCAACTGGGCATTTTTCTACAGAGAAGAGTCGCTTTTTTTTTGCCGATATTTTCAAAAGTCATCCCCTCTTTTCAATTGACTAGTCTTAATTTATACATTTGTCACTTCCGGTTTGGCGATGGACGTAACAGCGAAGACGTCATGTTTTTTTTTTTCCACATTCTTTTCCTCCTCCGCAGTATAGGTTCGACCCTGCCTGCCTACCACCACTTTTTTTTTGCTAGTCTATAAATATAAATGCGAAAATGTATGTATGTATGTATGTGTTCGCTTTTTTCAGAAGTGGTCGGTCGCTTCACAACTTTTAAAAACTTTTTATATCACATATAAATCGTAATATCTCACAGTTAACAATGAAGCTCGCCTGTCTATTTAATTTGCTCGATTTCGGGAAAATATTCAACATTTGTCGCTCGCCGCATGTGGGTTATCCTATAACATCTTGGGAAAATAAAAATTTAAAAAAAGCGTTCCGCAGTAAATGAATACTATCCCGCAGTCAAACTTGACCTCATTAACTCATTAAAACGGGCACCTGCCAAATCCAAGTAATTAAATAAATTCAAACGTGTTTCCGTTAGAATCTCACTGTGGGGCAATCGTTAACGTCGCACGTTTTTTGTTTTTTTTTCACACTTTAATTTACAACTTTGCCTCAACGGTTCGGGTTCGATCCTCATACTTACCTACCAAAACAGTTTTTTTAACCCACCCCCGGAGTTTCCAAACACCCGGGCAACGCCGGGTACCCCTCGCTAGTCTATTATAAAACATACGCAAAATCTACGTAGGTTAAAGCCACTAAATCTAGTATTGAGTTGATTGCAAGAAAAAAAAAAATCTGTGCAGACATAAATTGTTAATTACTACATGACGAATCATATCGAGTTAATATTTTATGCATCTAAACACGATTTAAATATGTAAACATTGTTTAAAAATTAAAATGGCCAATATGAAGCACAAGATAATGTCAACAGATCGATTTTTTAAATATATGGTTATAAGCAAAAACAATATTACCTACTTAATTTTCATGTCGAAAATAGTAATATATCCAAAAATTATGAAAATTCATTGAGTGAAACAACTATAGTATTTTTAGTACAAAAAAAAGTCTACTGTGGCATTGTGCCTTGTTTGCAGTAAAAAAAAAAAAGTGTTAAAAAAATAATTCGAAATGATTCCTCATATTTAATAAAAACAATAAAACAAAACGGCGCACGTACACCCACTGTGTGTATTCTTTTTCATATTTTTTCAGTGAATTATTATCGAATAGATACTAGTCTACCAGATTATAAAAACAATGGGGGGGGGGGGATCAATATTTAAATATTTGTAAGGGGTGCGTGCTCAGTTTCTAATTCTAGTAAATTGATCACCCATTTTGGATCACACGTTTCCGGCTAATTTCTTTTTGTTTTTTTTTTTGTTTTTAGCAGTTTAACCTTTTTTGAATTTCGCCTTTTGAAATAATCTTCTTAAAAAAAAAAAAAAGAAAGAAAGAGCTAAATTGATTAAAAAAAGGCTAAATTCGCAAAAATTCGCCTAAACACGTTGTTGTTCTAAAATGGGTGATCGATTTACTAGAACGCTGCATTAGAAACTAAGCAGTGCTTAGTCTAAGCACCCTCTACAAATATTTATATATTGACTTTTTTCATTTTTTTTTTTTTTGATAATCTGGTAAACTAGTATCCATTCAATAATAATTCGCTTAAAAAAATTGAAACATAGATGAAAAGAAAATACAGAGGGGGGGGGTACCGCTTACATACGTGCGCTAACCAAATGGCCTTCTATACCCAATATTTCATCGCATTATTTTCAGGTCACTAGACTGCGGTTTTACAGGGCAAAGATAAGAAATCATTCCCAGGCAGTCGAAAAAACTTTAAAACACACACACACAAAAACGTCGATTTGAAACGGAAGTGATTCTATAAAATTACGCTTGAAATTACAGTTACAGAAGTAGTGCAATGCCCCAAATTCCTTTTCTAAAAGCTGACGATACTATTACAATTAAATCAATTTAAATATGATTTTTCGTAATTTTTGGATGTTATACTAATTTCGACACGACAATTAAGTAGATATCATTGGTTGTAATCGAAATTCAATATTTCGATTCTTGTTCTTATTCCGAAGAAGCGCTCAATTATCTGTCAATAGTTTTACAAATCGACGTTATACTAATAAGCCCTTCTTGAAAGGGGAAATTGGGACATTGAAAAACGTCACTTCGGTAATCATTTAGATGCAAACAGATCCAATAATCGTCCAGAATGATCGTTTGAGAATTTGGGAAACTGCAATAAAGTAAAACAACCTCGGTTATTTTTAAAGTCGAATAATCGTTTAGAAATGATCGTTTTTGCGATAGTAAAATTTGGGACGCTGAAAACGTAGACAACCTTGGTGATCTCTGAACAGAATAATCGGTGCTTATTTAGAATTACACTTCTTATAAAAAAAATACAAAATATCCCACAGGACGAATTAAAAAAATTACGTAAATTGATCAAGTTTTATTTTTTGTTTTACACCTTCTTAGTGACATGCAATATGGTTTCCGTTCTGCGGCAATCACATTTTATGAAAAGGCGAGATGGGGGTCCGGGAGCCATCGTTTTATTCTAAAATTTAAGGACGACAATTCAATTCGACTACAGAGATTTTGCTTGGATTCATTTCAAAATAATTAAAACTTTTTAATCACAAAAAATTGTAAAATTTGATTTTCTTAGTTAAAAAAAAAAAAGTAGTGATTTTAGGAATATGACGGGTAAGTATTGACAAGTCGGAATCTTAACTTATTTTTCTAAGGGAGGTAATTTTATTTTACTAAGAATTGTAAGAAAAACTTGTTTCGACTACTTTATTTAATGTAAAGTTTTAAACAGTAATAATAAAAGTAAAATGCGACGACGTTGTCATTTTTCTTAATACATTCGAGTAATTGTAAGAAAAAAAAACGATCATTTTTAACTACTTTTGTAAAATAGAATTACCTCCCTTAGAACAATGAGTTGTTATTCCGAATTGCCAAGATTTTTCTGCATTTTTTTTTTTTTTTTTTTTGGTAGGTGTAATTTCAAATAAGCACTACTTGATCATATAAAAAAACAACGTTTTTTAATGAAATTTTGGGATGCTTAAAAAATCACGCAACATCCTTATTTTTAAAATTTAAAAAGAATTCGAATAATCATATGGAATGACCGTCATTTGAAAAAGGAATTCATGACGTTGAAAAACGTACACAATCCTTTTGTGTTCTACCAATAAATAAACACAGATGTTTTGCATCGAAATCGGTCCGAAAATAAGCCAAATTAACTTATTTCTAAACTTTTATTCGTTGTATAATGATGTAAACTTTTAAAAAGCGAATAAAATTTAATTTAAAAAAAAAAAAGGAAAACTATTTTTTAAAAAATTTAGTTTTAATTTGACTGTTTACAAAAAACGCGTTCTTCATTTGGTCATTTATTTCAGTTTGAGTCGAACTTGTCGATTCGAATAATCTTTTATTACAAATCAAAGATTATTTGATTAAAAATAAACTGAAATTTTTCATCATTATTAAATCTGTAATTATTAATTTGCTACCTTGAAAAACTATTAAAATAAATAATAAACATAAAATACGTCGCAAACATTAATTGCCCTAGTGGCTACTTAAATTGATTGTTGTTAAAAATTAGTGTTAATTTATTCCAATGTTTTAGAATAAAACTTATGTTAAAAATAAATATGCAGTTAGTTCATATCCTTTATTAACAAATATGAATTTAAATTAAATATTTGTTTATTTAGTTTAAATTTTGTCGTTGTTGGGTTTCCATACTGGAAAAAAGGAGGAAGAAAGAGTTTTTTGTTCCGACTTTTTCTTACCGAGACTTTTGCTGCGTTGTGATGTCCGCGACTTGGTACGATTGGTCCTCCTCTGCCTTCTTGTACTCAGCCTGGTTATTCTGTACGTGAGTGCAGACATCCTAAGACTGAATCCGACAAGAAACTGCAGCTTTTATCGGCCCCAAAATCCAAACAAACGAAGTGAGGCCATATTTGTTCGAAGAGTATGAAAAAAATTTGACGGCAACGAACGCCGACAAGAGACGCAACTTTTTTTTTGTTTATTTATTTTTTTGTTTTTTCTTTCCGGGGTCACATGACTAGATTTTAACCAATCAAAAAGCAGCGGACGCGATGTGAAAAATCCTGAAAGGCCGCTGAAGATGCGGAAAAATAATATATTTAAAAAAAAAAAAAAAGGTCGCATAAGATCTAGAAAAAATGAAAAGCGTACTAAAGATAAGTCATAATAAACATCAATTTTATTTTTATTTTCTTGAGGGGGAGAAAGTAAAAGAAATCAACTTCAAATAACGATTTAATAACTAATGTTTGTTTAAATTGGTAATCTTTTAAACTGATGCATTTCAAAGGGAAAACAGTATTACGTGTTATGTCAAAATTAGTATAAATTTTTAAAATGACTAAATAATCATCCAGTATTGCTAACAAAAATCAAACACAATTACGTTCTGAAATGCGTTGGTTTTTAAATGGTGGACGATTAATATGTCAATTTAGATCAAGGTTTATCTCCCTTGTTTGTCATACTGAATTGGTCGCATAATTCTTTCACATAAAAAAATTCGTTATATTTTGATTTGTAATTATTTTTCTACTGGATCATTTTTCGAAATTTTTGGAATTCATACTAATTTCTCCATGACACGTAAATACGTAATAATGTCTTCACCCGAAATGCCTTGGTTTAAAAGATCACAACTCTACAAGCACTAAAAAGATATGGCGGTACTTAGGTTCCATGGCCGACAATATTCCTTCGGTACTAAAAATGCTGTTGTAAGTTACAACTACCAAAAAGCGATCACACAAACTTAGATTCTGGGAAATAGAAAAAATTACGGGTTTGTATTACTGTACACATAGATTCGAAAAAGTTGTCAAAAAACAAATATATAACAAATAAATGTTATCAAAGGCAAGATAAGTTACTTTTCTACCAAACTGGATATATTTTTCGTGTTTTTTATTTAATGTAACATGTTTATTCAGCTCGAAAAACATACAGTGTTTACCGATGTATTGGAAAATTCAAGATGGCGTCTGATTCTCTCTTTAACACGGTAAGTTTGGGAAAAGGTGTTATAAATAAAAAACCGGATAAAATACTGTTAAAAACTCGCTCAATATATGTTACCGTGACATAGGTTGACATATATTCGGCGGGTTTTTAATAGTATTTTGTATAGTTTTATATTTATAACACCTTTTCCCAAACTTACCGTGTTAAAGAGAGAATCAGACGCCATCTTGAATTTTCCAATACATCGGTAAACACTGTATGTTTTTCGAGCTGAATAAATATGTTGCATTGAATAAAAACACGAAAAATTATCCAGTTAGGTAGAAAAGTAACTTATCTTGGCTTTGATAACATTTATTTGTTATATATTTGTTTTTGACAACTTTTTCGAATCTATGTGTACAGTAATATAAACCCAAAATTACAGTTTTACTTTTAAGTAACTATGTAGTTTCTTGCCCCATGTAATTTTATCAGAAAACAGAATGCAGTAGCTTGAAAAATTGTATTAGTTTTTTGTGACATGCTGAATGTATTGGTGTTAAAATCAATTTAGTAAGTTTAGTCGACACACTGGCATTTTATTATTTATTTATTTTTTACATAGGAGTCACCATTTATCAAGGCCCAGATGCCACTCGAGGATAAGGTTTAAAGAGTGTACAGTGGTCAAAAGGACAATATAGTAATCGTTAGAAATGTAAATTTGATAAATTGGATTATTTAAGGGGAACAGCTCATCAAGAACTTGTTTACATTGGACTTGAAGACGACCATATTGTAGTCAGCTGGAAAGCAGGCAAACGGAAGAGAGTTCCACAGGTGTGCAGTTCTAAGAAAGAAGCTTTGTTCATGGAATCTATGTTTAAGTTTAGGTACAGATAAAGAATGGAGTAAATTATTGATAGTGGTTACAAATAGACGAGTGTTTCTCATGAAAGTTTGGCAAAGGGGATCATAGATTGAAGCTTAGATGATCACTTGCCATGAAAATAACAATAAAGCAAAGACAGCTTGCTACGTCTCTTCTGTGAGAAAGAGGTTGCAGGGAAGAGAAAAGGGCATCCCCTACTAGGCTACGAAATCTATTTTGAACTCTATCAAGGCAGGATCAGCTGCTTCTAGCAGCTCCTGCTCAGATGTGGCAACAATATTCCATCCTTGGATGTACTTGGCTCTTATATAGAGAATTGCATCAACAGTGAGATATCCACTGGATCGATAGAAGGATTCCACCATTTTTCCAGTGACCTTGGCAACAGATTTTTATGTATGTGTTCCATTTCAGATCAAGAGTAAAGGTCAAGCCCAGAAGCTTGTCAAAACATGGAGCCTCCCCAAGACGAGAGCCATTAATTTCAATTGATGCCAGATGGGGATCAGAGCATTGATGATGTAAAGATAGAAGCTTGGTTTTAGATACATAAAAAGTAACCAGCCACCTCTTTCCCCATTGTACTATGTGCTCAAGATCAAAGGAGAGAAAATCAGAGAGAACTTGGTCATTTACAGCCTTTGATGTGCTACCATAGATGGTAGTGTCGTCAACATAAATGTCTATGAATGATATTAGGATGTGATTTGGGAGATCATTGACGTAGATCAGGAAGAGAGTTGGACCCAGGATGGATCCCTGAGGGACTCCAGCATTAATACTATGAGCTTCTGATTTCTACCCATCAACTACTACTCTTTTGTGGCACAAATTCATATGGACATGCTGGAAATCAGCCCAAAATTATACTGAAACATGAAAATTTGCTTATATTTATTCCTGAGTAATGCCAAGTTTTTTAAAAATCTTTTTCTTTCTCCGTATCAATAATATAACAAAATCCATATTTGTCTTAACATATTTCCAGGCAATACCGAGTATCTTGTCGTACTCTTACTAATAAAACCAATGCATGTTTATATTCATTTCCATATAACATGTAGAACCGATGTTTACCTGTCAGTTTCCAAAATCAAAATGCGTAAAAACAAACAAATAAAAAAAAGGAAAGAAACAAAAAACAACTCAGCATTTTTTTTATTGCATTTATTCGTGGTTCTTCCAAAACAATGCATTTCATTATCTTGCAAAAGTCTTTTCACACATGTGCTTTTTAAAAGTCTCTTTCCTCACCATGACACATCCATCTTTTCTGGCACACAACTTGCTTCTTTCTTGACCACGTGGTGTATTTTTCTCTTCTTTTCCTGTGATGCAAGCCCATGCACACTTGGTAATTTGAGACGTCGGTTTGGGTTAAATCTGGTTTGATACCTCGTCCCTTGTTCGATATGAGGTAGATTCTTTCCACTGTCGGATCTGTGCCGCGGGTCGCTTGATCTGTGTTAGTTAATAGACATTCTTGTGTGTGTGGCATGTTGGCTCAGTTGGTAGAGTGCTCGCCTAGCATGCAAGAGGCTCGGATCTCAAATCCTGAGCGCAGATGTGTCTAACTGATGAGCGCAAATGAGGGCAAAACTTGAGTCTTGGACTTTCGGTTTGTTGGCTTTCTTGGCTCTTGTGGGCTGCGACGTTGGTTCAGCTGTGGAAAATAAGTATATATATAAACAGATAGATAGACAAATAAACCCGATTCTGAATAATTGTTTTCTAACTGGCATTGCTCGGCAGCTACATAATTTCAAGTTTGTCAGGACCTTAGAATTAGTTCTTTCTTAAACAATAGAACTATAGATCCTTCTAAAACAATAGGCTCATCGAGGTTATCATTGATGGACGTACATCCAAGCAGCCTAACATTAACACCGGAGTGCCTCAGAGAGCAATCCTCGGACCACTATTATTCCTGATATTCACAAACAACCTCCCTTACAATATTGTGTCCGAGATGGGTATATTTGCTGATGACACAATGCTATAGAACATGCATGAGGGAAGAACAGATTTACATAAATCCAAGAAAATGGCAGACTCCTTAGAAAATAACCTCCAGACCATAGTGGAATGGGGCAGTAAATGGATGGTAACATTTAATGCGAGTAAAACGAAGCTGCTCTCCTTTCACAATTACAAGAAACCTCTCCAACCACCGATATCCATGACAAATAACACCCTACTTGAGAATTCTTCCTTCAAACTCCTCAGCCTAACATTCACAGGAAATATGAACTGGAACAAATACATTGAGTACATTGCGAAGGTTGCTGCAAAGAAGGTGGGTTCCCTCTATTGTGTTAGAAAACTACTCACACCAGAGAGTACCCTGTACTTCTACAAAGCCATCATTCACCCATGTAGGGAGTATTGTTGCCACATCTGGGCTGGTGCATCTACCACTAGTCTCGTTCTCTTGGATAGGGTCCAAAAAAGAGTTTCTAATCTAATAAATTCCACTTTGTCAACTAAACTCCAACCCCTGTCCCATCGCTGCAATGTTGCATCTCTGTGCCTGCTTTACAGATATTTTAATGGAATGTTCTCTGATGAACTCATTGCACTTGTGTCCCCTCGACACAAAATCTTATCCCTTCACTGTTGATGTCCCTAAATGGCAGAAAGCTTTTTATTCTAATAGTTTTTTTCCCCTTGAACAGCTAGACTTCGGAATTCCCTTCCTGCTACCTGTTTCCCTGACTGTACTGATATGCAGAAGTTTAAATGTAACGTAATCAAAAAAAAAATAAAAATAAATAAAAATAAAATAAAGCCTTTTTTTCTATTTATTTAAAAAGAAAATACAATTTTGTTATAAATGGGTCGTGGAATTACATTTATCGGCAAAAGGTCTAGCTAATTTGCATATTCTTTTAAACATTCATTTTGATTAATTCCCTATTAGTTTTTTCAGTTTTCTTATGAGATGATCATCTTTAGTTAATTATTACGTGTAATTATATTCTATGCAGATATTCTACATGATTTATACTTGCGTAATATTTGCATAAAAAGGTTATAGTAAACACAACCCTTTTTCTATATATATATTTATGTATGTGTATATATATTTGTGTATGTGTATATATATTTATGTATGTGTATATATATTTATGTATGTGTATATATATTTATGTATGAGTATATATATTTGTGAATGTATATATATATTTATGTATGTGTATATATATTTATGTATATATATATATATTTATGTATGAGTATATATATTTGTTTTAAAAAATTTGCTTACCAAATTCCTGTTAGTTTTTGGTCTACAGACATGAAACTTAATATATAGGGTATTCAAACCCATGCAAAACTTTATATTTGGATTTTAGCTGGGGAAAATTGGTGCGAAAGTGTGAAAATTAAAAAAATGGAATTTGCCAGGTGATGGTTGAGCGACAGCATTATGAATATGCATGTGTAACGTAATAGCTATTAGTTCATGTTTTAATTTTTAGCCTTGCAACAAACATGTCTTCATAGTTCAGGCATTAACGTCAAAGGAAAAAGTATATTGTAAGCTAAACATTTTGGTTTCGATTTTTGGTGGTGGCGCACAAGTCATTTTTTAAAATTTTTTAGATCATTACTATATATTGGGTCCAATATAATCTATATATCTATAAAAGTGACATTGTCTGTGTGTGTGTGTGTGTGTGTGTGTGTGTGTGTGTGTGTGTGTGTGTGTGTGTGTGCGTGTACATTTTCTTACCAAATTACTCTGTCAATTTTCAGTCTAGAGACTCGAGATTTGACATAAGGGGTATTGAGATTTGGGAAAATCTTTTTAATCGGTTTTCGGCCAGAAATTTGGCTGTCAAGGGGTCAAAGCTCAATAATTTGACCTTTGAAAACTCTACCAAACTTCTCCACCAATTTTGGGTCTTGGACATGGATCAAACTTTTTAATTTGATTTGAGCCCCAAACAATTAATGTTAAGAGGTCAAAATTGGGGTCAGAGTTTTAAAAAATTTGACCTCTGCTGCCTCTACCAAATTACTCAGCCAATTTTTGGTCTAAACATTTTGAAATTTTACATAAAGTGTATTTTTAATCGGTTTTGGGTCGAAAATTTCGCTGCCAAGGAGTCAAAGTTAAAAATAATCGACCTTTGCGATCTCTAACAAATTATTCACCCAATTGTTGGTCTAAACATTTAAAATTTTACATAAAGGGTATTCAGACATGCAGCAAGCTTTTTAATCAGGTTTTAGGTGAAAATTTAGCTGCCAAAAGGTCAAAATTGAAAGAGTTCACCTTTACAGACTCTACCAAACTCCTCCATCAATTTTGGGTCTAAACACTTGAAATTTTAGATGTAGGTTACCTGGACATGAATCTAACTTTTTAATATATATATACATATGCACATAGAGTTATGAACAGTACATAGGGCCCGAGCAAATCCGGGCTGAACTGCTAATATAATAATAAATACAAAATCTGCATTAATCAAAATATTATATTTAAGTGTATTTTACGACCAGGCAATGCCGGGTGGGCTGTTAGTAATTTTATTAATCAACAGTAGATTCTCTACTGTGCAATGTAGACTACAATGTACTGTGGATTAAATTATTATGGATAGGCATGTTAAGCTTCCTCCCTGTGCACTGCAGTGGTCTCCACCTGGTGTAGACAATCAATCGAGTTGATTGAAAAATGGGTGATTTCGATGATTTCGATGACAATAAAAGTATTAAAAGTGTCGAACATGCGTTGATCCTCATACAATCCCGGGCAACGCTGGGTTTTATATAGAAATCAAGCATTAGTCCCAGAAAGGGGCCCCTTGAATTTTGAGGACTCGGTGAAGTAAAATAACAACAAATGGCTAGCACCCTCTAAAAGAGACAATGTCTACCCTTAAAAAGTAGTTGAATCACACGATAACCAATCAGCCCCCGAAGGCATACTACTTTAAACCAAACTATTAAAGATTACTTCCAGACCTTTCGGGATTTGCAGGTTACATTGAAACTAAGCAAAGTTACCTTCTTTTTTTTTTTTTTTTACTAAGGTGTCACAACTTAGTAAGGCTCAAAGACTACTTGAGGACAAGAATTAACTGAGTGTCAGGTGGACGGTGAGACAACACTGTGATGATTGGTAATGTTGGGCATAATGAGATAGAATTTGATTATTTAAGGAGGCAGAACAACAAGAATTTTTTTACATTGGACTTGAAAACGATCATGTTGTAGTTGACTGGGAAGTAGCTCCATAGGATTGTGTTCCCTGGATAGACAGTTCTAGGAAATAAACTTTGGTCGAGGAAGTTTCATTTAGTTTTGTATGTATATTAGCAGGCCATCCAGCATTGCTGGTCGTAAAATATGCATAAATATTATATTTTAATCCATACAGAAACTGAGACATGTGCAAGTATTATGTTTTTACTAAACAGTTCACTTCTTGTAGGTGAAAAAAAAAATACACTTGAGCTGAGATCGAAACCAAAACCTAAAGACAGTGAGTCAAGTACGATAACCACTAGACCAGCTGGACACGTTCTTTAAAAAGTGTTTTCAAACCTACTTATT